>NW_024070210.1:19840320-20228128 GCF_014754425.2 Oryx dammah
AGTACTTGTTCAATACGACAGAACCAGAAAACAAGAGCGGAAGAATCTACTTCCATTTAGGAGAGGCAGAGGACCTCCCTTGCCAACCTGACATAAAGTATTGGATGAATCCCTTCACAGCTGACACATTTCCAATCTGTTATGTACTTATCCTGGTTCTGAAAATAGGAGCCCTCTACACATGTTTCTGGCAACTAGTCAACAAA
Organism: Oryx dammah; assembly: GCF_014754425.2. Lineage (NCBI taxonomy): Eukaryota > Metazoa > Chordata > Mammalia > Artiodactyla > Bovidae > Oryx > Oryx dammah. The sequence goes on from NW_024070210.1 coordinate 19,840,527, forward strand.
AATTAAGGCAAGAGCGAATGAAATAACTTTAATTCAATGCACACCACAATCCTCCAAGTTTCATTTTAGCTATGTAAATTTTTTTCACTAATTATGTAAAAATTTTAGTAATGTTTTAGTAATTATGTACATACACAGATCTACACGTACTTTATATATAAAACATGCAAATAAAATTATTTTTACTTCTGCCTCCAAACTTAAAAACCCCTGATTGCTAAATGAGAGTTTACTCACAAACCTATTAACTTTATCACTTAAATGTTCATTGACAAACTTAAAAAAAAAAAAAAAAAAAGCTCAGTAAAATGCAAACTGACCAAATGTTCAAAGATAAAACTTTGTGGCAGAAGTCTTTTTTTGTTTCTTGGCCACCCTTTTTCATTTTTGTGGCAAAGTGAAATATAATCCCCTAGCTTGACACGATAAATTTAATCTGAATTAATGTAGTCCTGTATGTCTGCGTTATAACACTTTAAAATGTGATCACTTTGCCTATGCAGGACTGTTTCTAAAGTGCATGCAGGCAAGCCCAACACACTCTCTTGCTCAAAACCTCACAATAACTTCCCTCTGCTCTCAAGGCAAAAGGAAAAATTTCCAAAGGCATGTTGGAACTTCCTGGTTAACAGTGCAGCCTCTCTGCACTCTGTGAACCTGCAGCTCCAGTAAAAGGTTAAGAGAATCAGTTCCAAGTATTTGAACACACCTTGAATGCCTTCAGGAGAAACCAAGTCACAACTTCTGCTGAAACATAACTGGACACAATTCTTTTTCTTTCTTTCCTTGGGCTTACCCATCCCTCTGTGTGCTGTTAAACTTTCTCCTCCATCAAGGCTGCATTTGGGTATCATCTCTTCCAGGAAGTTGTTCACACTCTGCCCCATCCCCTGACATGTTATCCTTTTTTTTTAACAGTATCCCTTGAGAGGACTGCAGGTAATTTATAGATGATTAAAAATCAAGAGAGGGATCCTCTAGTTTAATGAAAGTATGATTTCACTCTGCACTCACCAAAAAAAATCAAAGGACTGTCAGTTTGAAGTTTTTTTGACAAAACAACTGATTTTGAAGGATTTTTTAGACAAAACTATCATAAAAGCAGGCTTAAAAGAAAGAATATGTTGGAGTAAAACAAAAAAATCTCCTAACAGAGCACAATTACACGGAAAGAGCCTAACTAGTGTTATAATAATCATGGGTTATAATAAGCAACAAAAGACACAGAAATCAAAACAACACTGTATCATTTTATACCTATTAGGAAAAATTCTAGGAATGTGAATCCTCCCACTGTTACTGGAGCTACAGTTAAGAGATCTCCTTGTGTTGCTAGAAACAATGGAAACTGGTAGAACCCTTTCAGGAAAAGAAAAAATGGTGGGTAAACCAGGGAACAGTCATATTGCGGGGCTCTGTAACGTCTCTTTTAACATCTGCAAATGGATCTGCTGCTCAGCATCTTAAGAGATATTCCTCTGCTGTACTCAGGATTCCTCCTCACACTCATACCAGCCTCTCTAACCTTTGTTCCTTCCACAAGCCCCACGTATTTTCCATTCCTGGGAGCTACGAGCACCCACTCTTCCTCATGAAGTCCCCAACACTCCCCCCATATCCTTGGTCCCCAAAGAACATCCTGCTTTTTTTTTTTGAAGATTCCTGATACAACACTCCCTAAGCCACAAGTATCTCAAGCCAGCGACTGCACCTTATTTAACTTTATGTATCTAAGCCTTTAATAGAGGCTTAAAGATACAGGAAAACAAATGGTACAGCAAAAACCACGAAGTGATTTTACCATCTGTAAGAAGGAAAACCTGTGGTACTAAGTTACTACTATACTATTTATTTAGTATTTTTTCACTTACATTTTAAACAAAGTAATACACATACTAGTTATAGGCAAACAGGACTTCAGGCATTTAAGGTAAAAACAAAAACCAAACCGTAGTCTTCACATCATCTTCTTTACTCCTAAGAGCAATCACTTTCAATTTACAGCACTGCTTCCCCCAGTATCTCCGTGTTCCTAAATCACAGACTCAGGCGCTATTTCTTGATTTATCAACATGAGATATTCTCTGTTGGAGCTCTGTTTTGGAAGATGAGAAATAAGCATGCTTCCAGAAAGTGTGCTCCCCCTTCCCTTGCTCTGTATTATGTAAACACACATGTAGAGATGTATATGTGTTTATGTGTGTATCATAGTTATATCACACTTATACATCAGGATTTACTTTACTATAGCTATATTTGCTCAATTGCTTACTTTGTTTTTCCTGGAGTTAATAATGGCTTTTTTTTTTTTTTTTCATTTGCTTAGTTTCTATACCTACCCTTAATTCTTTCAAAACTCAACAAGAAAAAAAAAAAAAAAAATCACACCACCCGCCAAAAAAGAAAAACTAAGAAAAACCCCCTTCTTCTCATAACTGTTTCTCACATGGTCAAAAGTCACAAGTGCCCTATCGATTCCACGTCTCTTTCCTGGAGACCTCCCTCCTAGAGCTCTCCATCTTCACACTCCATTCCAGCCCTGCTGATCTCTAGGGCTACTGCTCAGGCATCTCCAGAAACATACCATCACCATCATTATCTTGACAGTTCCTTCTCTCCTCTCTTGGGATGAATTCCATGCTTCCCAGATCTCATTACCTTCTCTACTCGCTCATTTTGATGGACCCTGTCCTCATTCAGCAACTGCCTAAGAAGTACTTAAGTGTTAGGAGTTTTGTGTCCTGGCATGTCCAGCCTTAGTATGACTGGTGGTTTGGTAGTCATGTACAGATCTGAGAGTTGCACCATAAAGAAAGCTGAGCACTGAAGAACTGATGCTTTTGAACTCTGGTGTTGGAGAAGACTCTTGAGAGTCCCTTGGACTGCAAGGAGTTCAAATCAGTCAATCCTAGAGGAAATCAACTCTGAATATTCACTGGAAGGACTGATGCTGAAGCTCCAATACTCTGGCCACCTGATGTGAAGTGCTGACTCACTGGAAGAGACCCTGATGCTTGGAAAGATTGAGGGCAGGAGGAAAAGCGGGTGATAGAGGATGAGATGGTGGGACGGCCTCACCAACTCAACAGACATAAGTCTGAGCAAACTCCAGGAGATGGTGAAGGATAGGGAAGCCTGGCATGGTGCAGTCCATGGGGCTGCACAGAGTCAGACACAACTTATCAACTAAGCAACAACAAAATTCTAGACAGTAAAATGTTTACCATTAGAATTTTTAAGGTATTATTTCATTAACTTCCAGCTTCAACTGTTGGAATTGAAAAGTCCAACGATATTCTGATTTCTGATCTTTTGTACAATTTCTTTTCCAGTGATTTTTTAGGATCATCTTTTCAATACTGGAGTGGCCTTTGGAAAGCAAGTCTTTTTATAGTCCTTGTATTGGATAACCAATAGGCCTTTTCAGTATTAAAACACATCTCTTTCAGTTAAGTGAAATCTTATTATTTGATTTGTAATAATTCCTTTTCTTTTTTGTTTTCTTTTGTAAAAGTTCTACTTAAAGGATACTGTACTTTCTCAACAGTTTATCTTTTCTCTCTCACTCTGCCCCATTTCTTTTCATTTAGGTACTTTGGTAAGTTTTTAACTTCATTTTCCAACAAGACTATTTAACTTTTCATATTGATTTTTGGACTCAAATTTGAAAAACTTTTGTGTCCTCTGTTTCTTCTGTTTAAAAAAAAAAAAAATCTGTTGTTTAATGACTATGATACGTTGTCTTACCCCTGCTAACATTAGACTAATTTTAAAGTGTTCTTTTCAGATTCATTGTCTATATTTCCCCAATTGCCTTTTCTTCTGTTTGTTGTGAGCTTAGTCCTCACGTGGAAGGCTTTGTCTCCTATCTGCTATCACTGGCTATCCTTTTACATTTACTGTCTGTGTGAGGGCAGGGGCTGGTGACTACTAAGCAGACCTTCCTGGAGCAGACTGGATGGGGACCCAGGTTCCCCTGAGGCAACTGGACATAAAGGGAACTATAATTATGCCTCCCTAGCACCTGAGTCAGAGAAGGTGATGGCACCCCACTCCAGTGTTCTTGCTTGGAAAATCCCATGGGCAGAGGAGCCTGGTAGGTTGCAGTCCATGGGGTCGCTAAGAGTCAGACACGACTGAGCGACTTCATTTTCACTTTTCACTTTCTTGCATTGGAGGAGGAAATGGCAACCCACTCCAGTGTTCTTGCCTGGAGAATCCCAGGGACGGGGGAGCCTGGTGGGCTGCCGTCTATGGGGTCGCACAGAGTCGGACACGACTGAAGTAACTTAGCAGCAGCAGCAGCAGCAGCATCCGAGTAATCTTCTCCTATATCCAGGGAAATTCCTTGCCTTATGCCGAGTCTGCCTTCCACAATAGAAGCTCAGAAGTGCTATACTGCAATTAATCAAGTCATTCTTACAGACAGGGTACAAACATAACTTGCCTCTCGGCCAATGAGATATGCACACCCTGGACTCTGAATTGAAAGGCAGTGTCTGCAGAGAGCAAGGAGGCTGTGAATCTACATGAAAGCTGGTGGCGTCAGTGGCAGCCACAATGCATTGGCACCCTCATGAAAGCGCTGGTGGTGATGAAGCAAAGCTGGACATGCCATTCTCGGAGGCAGCACCACTCTGCTTTCTAGAGTGATCTCAGTGTCGTCTTGGCCACTTGGCTTCCCTTGTGCTTACCCATTTCCCAAACCTAGTTATATAGCCTCCAAGTGATTCAGCAAGTTACTAAATACTATTTCCAAAAATTCCTTTTCTACTGTAATCAGACAGACGGTTTTCCCCCTATACTGGGGGGACCCAAAGATGCTACTACTTACAAGTCATTTTTAGAATGCGCTTCACTCTCTCTACAGAAGAATGGTTCCATTTTCCGCCTGGCTTCCAGCATTCTGGGAACCAAGCTCAGCCAAAAAGTTTCAAATAATTTCTCCTGTTTCCAAAGCCTTTACAATTACAACAGTTTATGGAAGGGACCTGACTACATACCTACAACCAGCTCCACCTCCAAGTGCAATCTTACCAGCTACTTGGAGGCTCTAACCATGGGACTGTAACGGGTTCAATTTTTGTAGAATTCCTCTGGAAAGGTCTTCACATGCAGCTCTCTCCACGTTACTCAGTTTCAATACATCTCTCTCTGCTGACCAAAACACTGTTGATAATGCTAATCGGCTCCTATTTCTGCTGCTCACATTTGACCTTGCATGTTTGTATCTTTTTCTATTCTTTCAGTAACACTGGCAGAGAGTTTGGGAAATATTTCATAATTGAAAGTTTCCAGTTCAGACTAACAGCACTGCAGCCCCCAGTTAAATACATGCTGCAGTTAGATTCTTCCCCTCCCAAAGGGGAATGAGTACTGCTCATCCGGATTTAACAAATGTTAAGATTCTGCCAAATTTGCTTCATCTTACAAAGAAATAACATGTTCTATAAATGTAGCTAAAATATCAACTTTCAATCCCATTCTCCTCTCAGTCTCTCCAGGGAAACTTCTCTCTGAAAGATGTAAGGCACTCTTCCCTCAAGTATTCGTATATTTATGAAATCTAAGCAGACGATATCATTGGGAACACATCCTTTCACAACTTTGTTTTTTTTCAAACAAAATAGTCTTCCAGATTTATTCATCATGGTGCTACAAAAAGATATAGATCCTTTATAACAACTTTCGTATGCTGTACATTCTGTGTACATACTTGGGTTTGTTGACTGAAATCTAGGTTACTTTCAGATTTTTGCTGTTACAAAGGCCATTCCTTTCACCTCTTCTTTGTGAACATGAGTTAAAGGCTCTCTAGAGAACTCTAGAATGGGAACTGCTGAAACCTTAAGTTGTAGTGGTTTTTCAACATTATTGGATACTATCAAACTACTCTCCAAAGTGGCTGTAACAATTTTATAACCCAACAGTCACACATAAAACAACATTTGCTGCCACATTTTCACCTTTAAATTATCAGTAGGATCACATCCAGTGTTAGCGTGTTGCTCCTCTTCCACTGGCATTTCCCTGATCACTATTCTAAGAATTTAAATTCATGCTGGAGGGCTTCCTGGTGGCTCAGTGGTGAAGACTACACCTATTGGTGCCGGAGACATGGGTTTGATCCCTGGCCTGGGAAAATCCCACATGCCCAACTGTTGAGCCTGTCTTCTGGTGCCCAGGAGCCGCAATTGCTGAGTCCATGTGCCTCGACTGCTGAGGCCCATGGGCCCTAGAGCCTCTGCCACGGGACAAGCTACCACAATGAGAAGCCTGCACGCTGTGACTAGACAATGGCCCCTCCTCTGCACAATGAAAGAAAAGCCTGCAACGGAACAAAGACCCAGCACAGCCATAAATAAATAAATACAACCTAAATAAACAAATTCATATTGGGCTTACCTATGTATGTTGTGCCCATTTTTCTTCTAGATCTCTGTCTTATTCCTGATTTGTAGGATTTCATTATATACATCACTTCATGGGAAATAGATGGGGAAACAGTGGAAACAGTGTCAGACTTTATTTTTGGGGGCTCTAAAATCACTGCAGATGGTGACTGCAGCCAAGAAATTAAAAGACGCTTACTCCTTGGAAGAAAAGTTATGACCAACCTAGATAGCATATTCAAAAGCAGAGACATTACTTTGCCAACAAAGGTCCGTCTAGTCAAGGCTATGGTTTTTCCAGTGGTCATGTATGGATGTGAGAGTTGGACTGTGAAGAAGGCTGAGGGCCGAAGAATTGATGCTTTTGAACTGTGGTGTTGGAGAAGACTCTTGAGAGTCCCTTGGACTGCAAGGAGATCCAACCAGTCCATTCTGAAGGAGATCAGCCCTGGGTGTTCTTTGGAAGGAATGATGCTAAAGCTGAAACTCCAGTACTTTGGCCACCTCATGAGAAGAGTTGACTCATTGGAAAAGACTCTGATGCTGGGAGGGATTGAAGGCAGGAGGAGAAGGGGACGACAGAGAATGAGATGGCTGGATGGCATCACCGACTCGATGGACGTGAGTCTGAGTGAACTCCGGGAGTTGGTGATGGACAGGGAGGCCTGGTGTGCTGCAATTCATGGGGTTGCAAAGAGTCGGACATGACTGAGCGACTGAACTGAACTGAGTAGGAAATGGCAATCCACTCCAGTATTCTTGCCGGGGAAATCCCATGGACGGAGGAGCCTGGTGGGCTATATAGTCCATGGGGTTGGAAAGAGTCAGACATAACTAAGCACACACATACATGCATGCACATTACATACTATGGATATTAATCCTTCATGAGACATACATGTCTGAAAGCATTCTCATTCTAAAGCTTGTCTTTTACCTTATTTAAGGTATACTTTCTTGTGTGTGTGTGTCTGTGTACACACACGTTCAATTGCTCAGTCATGTCTGACTCTGCGAATCTATGGACTAGAGCCCACCAGGTTCCTCTATCCATGGGATTCTCCAGGCAAGAATGCTAGAGTGGGTTGCCATCTCTTACTCCAGTGGATCTTCCTGACCCAGGGATGGAACCCGCATCTCCTATATCTCCCTTACACTGGCAGGTGGATTCTGAACTGCTTACCCACCCAGGAAGCCGTACTTTCTTATACGTGCATTTAAATTTTTTAACAGGAAGGTCTCTGTTTTTTTTTTAATGTATTTACTTTTACTTGGAGGGTGATTGCTTTACAGTGCTGTGTTGGTTTCTGCCATACATCAGCATGAATCAGCCACGGGTATACACATGTACCTTCCCTCTTGAACCTCCCTCCCACCTACTGTCCCATCCTGCCCGTCTAGGTTGTCACGGACTGCTGGCTCTGAGCCCCCTGCATCATGCAGCAAATTCCCACTGGCTCTAATTCTAATATGGCAATGTCTATGCCTCAGTGCTCCTCTTTCAATCCATCCCAGCTTCTCCAGCCCCCACTGCGTCCCTAAGTCTGTGCTCTACGCCTGTCTCCATTGCTGCCTTGCAGAGGTTCATCAGTACCAGAAAGACAGAAAGGTCTCTTTGTAAAGTCTCTTTTCTGTTTGAATGGTCTGTTCTCTATCTGTATGCCAATTCACTACCAATTCAAATATTAGCATTATAATAAATCCTACTGACCCCATTAACTCTACTCCTTCAACTAATTTTACAATCATTCTGTCATGTTTCACGGCAAACTCTCTTGGTTTTGCTGCTTTGTTCCATTTTGAACTGCATCAAATTCATCAAGTAATTTAGAGAACTTTAAATTCTTTATAGTATTGAGTCTTCTCATTCAGTAACATATATAGTGCCTCTTTATTTAGCTCTTCTTTAAAATCTATTAATCCATAAAGTCATTGCATATCTTTTGTTACAATTATTTGAGGTACATTTTAATATTTTATTATTCTGACTAGGATTATTCATGTAATCACTTTATCTAATATATTGTTACTAGTGTATTAAAAAGCCATAGATTTTAAAAATGTATTTCATATCCAGTAATCTTCCTGAACCCTTATTAGCATTAATATAAGTTCAATGATTCTAATTTTTTTAGTTACACAATCATATCATTGGCAAAATAACTTTTCCCTTTTTTTTCCTTATTGAGTTGGGTAGTAGTTAATACAGCTTAATTTTAAGATGTAACAAGTTCACTTTTTGAAGGCTATATTCTGCTTTGCAAAAGGATAAGGAATTTGGAAAAATAAAAATAGTTGATTTTTTGGAAGGAAGGTTTTTCTCCTTTATAAATATGTTCCATAGTAATTAAAAAAAAACATATGATTTTGGAAGTAATATGCAAGAAAATATATAAGCTCTATAGTTTTTATTAAACGTAGTGACAGATTGGAGAAGGCGATGGCACTCCACTCCAGTACTCTGGCCTGGAAAATCCCATGGACAGAGGAGCCTAGTGGGCTGTGGTCCATGGGGTCGCCAAGAGTCGGATACAACTGAGCGACTTCACTTTCACTTTTCACCTGCATGCACTGGAGGAGGAAATGGCAACCCACTCCAGTGTTCTTGCCTGGAGAATCCCAGGGACGGGGGAGCCTGGTGGGCTGCCGTCTATGGGGTCACACAGAGTTGGACACGACTGAAGTGACTTAGCAGCAACAGCAGCAGCAGTAACAGATTAGTTAGAAAGTCATGAAAATATGCCAGAATATTTAAAGGAGAAATAAATCTTACCATATGTGGTAATTTATTTGGGCAATGATGGCTCAGCAGTAAGAATCTGCCTGCAAAGCAGGAAGACTTGGGTTTGATTCCTGGGTTGGGAAGATTTCCTGGAGAATGAAATGGCAACCCACTCCAGTATTCTTGCCTGGGAAATCCCATTGACAAAGGAGCTTCACGGGCTACAGTCCATGGGGTCACAAAAGAGTCAGACAGCAATTAAATGACAACCTAAAGGGCTCTACCCACCCTATCCCTCCAGTCCACCATATTCACTAAAACAAACGGCAAGAAGTCTCTTTAGGGTGTTCTTATACTCCCTATAGCATGATTTTAGTAGGAAAAAAAGATGGGTTTTATTTTCAAGAGCATTTTTTAAATGCTGTTAATTTGGATTTGGTTACGAAATAAATGAATGATGGAACCTTCAGTAAAACCATAACGCAGGCCTACGCACTGTCTTCCCAAAACCGTATTCAGGGATCTTTCTACCTAAGAGCACACAAAGAAAATGACTTCAGAAAGTCTCCTTTAAGACTAGGTCTCCAATATCTAGCAAATTAGTAAGAGAACAGACAAAAATAACATCCTGATCCAACTGAGAAAGTTGTGTGGTATAACTGAAACGAAAACTGAGAAATAAAATGAAAGCAAAACTGTCAAAGAAATAAAAATGAAAGACAGTAGGGTTACTGTGAAAGTGAAAGATGCCAGGATAAAAATGAAAATTTTCAAATAGAAACTCCAAAAGAGAAATTACGAACAAGTAGCAAAGAATCAATGTTCTCCCAGAGACAGCCCATTTCTCCACATTCTGTTCAACAAATTTTCATTTTTACTGATTTGCTAATGTGAAATCTAAATACTCTTTCTAAATAGTGAGAGATAGAGGGTATGATTGAGGGAATGAAAGGGAAACAATAAAAATGGTGCCTTTAACTGAAGAACTAAAGCATAGAAAAGTAGGGATAGAAACCTGTGAAAGTTAACTAGTACTTATTTTAGAGTTAAACGACTACATTGAGTGGAGAAAGGGGTGAGGAGGAGAACAGGGAAACTAAAGACAAGAACTGGTGACAACAAGGAAGAGGAAGAAATACTGCTCGTATTTCTATGCACAGCATGTGTTGGAACAAAGCAGGTCTGTGTATTTTTTAAAAAGACTCATAAAAATTAAACCATTTATTCACATGAAACCACAGAAAAGTGGGTCTGGGGTATAGAAAAGAAAAAAGTGCAAAGACACTGTAAGTTATCAAAGAAAATAGTATTAGGGAAGAAAAGAGTACATAGATAGCAATATTTATTGAGCACTGACTGTATGTCAGACTAAAAATCATGGTGCATTGTAAGAAGAAAGTAACTAGAAACGTACAGAGAGCAGTAAAAGTACAGAAGACAAGTACCTAAGATTTGCTGTGGAGCTAGGGAAGGCTTCACAAAGAAAACAGATGAGCTGAACCTGGAAGGTAAAATAGGATGGAACTGGATGCAGAGCTTGGAAAGAGCAGTCGCGTGGAAAAGGAGCACGTGCTACTGCAGAGAGGGCTGAACGAAAACACACGGCACAGGGCTTCCCTGGTGGCTCAGCAGTAAAGAATAGCCTGCCAATGCAGGAGACCTGGGTTTGATCCTTGGTCTGAGAAGATCCCACATGCGTGGACCAACTGAGCCTGAGCGCTGCAACTACAGAGCCCACGCGCTACAACTACTAAAGCCGGCACACCTGAGAGCCTGTGTTCCGCAGCAAAAAGCAGCCAGTGCACCGCAACAAGAACCAACCCCCACTGGGCTGCAATGTAAGTGAGCCTGTGTGTAGCAACAAAGATCCTGTGCAGCCAAAAAAATAAATAAACCTTTAAAAAAATTTTAAAACAACCCCCAACACACTGCACTACGAAGCATACAGAATCATAATAATGGGATTAAGAAATGTGGATCCAAGGTCATGAGAAATAGTTTAATCCTGCAATTGTACTCCGAATCATATAAAGATACAAAAGGAAACAAATCATGACCCATGTGTCAGGGAGAGCGGATTATAATTCTTAAGGAGTCACAGCTCTAAAACCACCACTCAGGTTCTCAGATTTGGAAAAAAGAAAACTTAGTAATATATGCGTGGAAGCAAAGACAAATTACCTCACGTTATTGAAAGAACCTCATTTGGTAATACAACAAAAATCCCCAGAATCCAACAAGTTACTTTGAAGATGTATACATCAAAAGAAGACAGAAAAAAAATTTAAAGGAGATATTAACAAAAAACTATTTTAAAGAAACCAGAGGAAGCAATATTATTGGGTATCATGATTTAAAAAATATATCAAGCTAGGTGCTATGGGAAAAGAAAAATCTGTAGGGAATTCCCTGGTGGTCCAGTGGTTAAGACTCCATGCTTTTTCACTGCCAAGGGTGTGAGTTGAATCCCTGGTTGAAAGTGAAAGTGTTAGTCACTCAGTGGTGTCTAACTCTTTGCAACCCCATGAATTATCCTGTTCATGGAATTCTCCAGGCAAGAATACTGGAGTGTGCAGCCATTCTCTTCTCCAGCAGCCATTCTCTTCTCCAGGGGATCTTCCCAACCGAGGGATCAAACCGGGGTCTCCTACATTAGGGAACTAAGATTCCTCAAGTCACACAGCGAGCCCAGAAGGAAAGAAAGAAATATTTGTAATAAAATGACTTTATATCATGCACTAACAAACGAGGCTTTCCTGGTGGCTCAGGGGTAAACAACCTGCCTGTCAAGGTAGGAGACACAGGTTCGATCCCTGGTCCGGGAAGATTCCACATCCTGAGAAGCAACTAAGCTCATGCATGACCACTACTAAACCTGTGCTCTAGAGCCTGGGAGCCTTAACTACTGAGCCCATGTGACGCAACGACTGAAGCCCGTGCAGCTAGAGCATGTGCTCCGCGATAAGAGAAGAAACCGCAATGAGACGCCCGTGCACTGCAGTGAAGAGAAGTCCTGGCTTGCCGCAACTAGAGAAAGCAGGAACAAGGACCCAGACCAATAGGTATATGAATAAAACTTTAAAAAACAAAGTATCATTCAATTTATATAAAAAAGTACTAACACATGCTGCTGCTGCTGCTAAGTCGCTTCAGTCGTGTCCAACTCTGTGCGACCCCAGAGACGGCAGCCCACCAGGCTCCCCCATCCCTGGGATTCTCCAGGCAAGAACTCTGGAGTGGGTTGCCATTTCCTTCTCCAGTGCATGAAAGTGAGAAGTGAAAGTGAAGTCGCTCAGTCATGTTGGACTCCAGGCGACCCCATGGACTGCAGCCCAGCAGGCTCCTCTGTCCATGGGATTTTCCAGGCCAGAGTACTGGAGTGGGGTGCCATTGCCTTCTCCAACTAACACATGAAATCAAGGCAAAAACTAAGATATAGGAGAAATAAGGTGAAAATAATCATATCTAGTTATTAGTGAGACAAATATTAATAGTGTGTCTAATTCTATACCAGGTATTATTCTTCACACCCAAGCTCTGAATAAAAGTAACAAAATTCTCTGCCTTTCTTGAAGTTACATTCTAGAGACAAAGACTGACAGCAAACAAACAAACTTACTTATTTTTGACATGCTGGAAAGTGCTATAAAGAATAATGAAGCAGGATAGGGACAAATGCTGGGAGTCTCAGTTTTAAAACTATCAGGAAAGATATGAATTAAGAAGTCAACATTCCTGCCTTAGCATGAGGAGGGAAAGGAGCAAGGCAGTCCCATAATGTCATACAGACCCCGAGCACACACACAGTAATGACAGAAGAAAACAAAGGATGAAATTAAAGAAATAAAACTCATCCTGACCTCTACACCCTAAAAATGGGACCAACTGGCTAGTCAATTTTCTATGGGATGTGTACACAAACTGAGCAGACATGAAGGTTTTTTATTTAAAAAACCTAAAATGTATTTTAGAACACATAGTCTATATTCTTGGACCAGAGTTTAAATTTTAGGCGTGTTCAATAAAAACAAAACCACTACATCTAAAAGCATATTGAAACACAACATATTGAAATCATGTACAATGCTGAAAAATGAAAAGCAAAATTTCTCACCTGTTAAGCCAAAATCACAAACTGAGATAAATGTATAGTTTTTAGTATAATCTATAAACTGAGAAATCAACTCAAAAGCTCAGGAAAGTACAGGACAATGTTAATAAAGAAAAAAAGTAAAATTTAATAAATTACAAACATACTGTTAATAATAGAATAAGTGAAGGTGTCTCAAACATTATTCTTTGATACAGTAAAATCTATCCCCAGAAACTACACTGGCAGATATGAGGAAAAAATTGGACATTAAATATATACATCAGCGAATATTTTTAAAAATCTGAAAATGAAAGATAAACAACGACATAGATGATTTCCTATTAAAAACACAATAGCCTAAGCAGAACAAAAAAATAGCTAATGAAGAAACAAAAAAATTATCAATAAAATGCATCCCCAATACAGGAGACACAGGGATTGCTGGTAATTCTGTCCAATTTGAAGAAATTTTAATTTCTTAATTAAATTGAGAAACCATGTGTTCCACTTGCATATGAAAAAAATAAGCAAAATAAACAAAACATGAAGTAAAAACCAGCTGGGTATCTAACCCAATAAAGTAATGTTAGTCACTCAGTCATATCTAACTCTTTGCAACCCCATGGACGACAGCCCAACAGGGATTTCCCGCAAGAATACTGGGGCAGGTTGTCATTCCCTCCTCCAGGGGATCTTCCCAACCCAGGGATCGAACGCAGGTCTCCTGCACTGCAAGCAGATTCTTTGCCTTTTGAGCCACCAGGGAAGCTCAATGAGCCCAATTACCCCTAAGTTGAACAGTGTTTCACTCTCAACATTCTTTAAAGAAAACTTAACTGTTATAACTTACATATTGAGAAATTACTATTTCTCACATACTATGATAACTTACATTTTATCAACATACACAAGTGAAAATTTGGGCGGTACAACTAAATCCGTTAGTATTCCACATAAATAACTGAAACAAGAACAAACATACCAGATTACCAAACAGACACAAAGCAGGCATTTAAAATTCTACACAAATTTCTGTAAGAATGGTTTCTGCTTTGGGTACATATTTTAAAGAATCAAAAAGAAAATCAATTGACTATTAAAGATTAGATAATTCTCTACAACTTAAAATGACATAAATATTAGGGGAAAAAAATGAGACAAAGAAACAATTATTTTTCTGTTATCATAGAATGATAGCTGTTATATTGATTATTGTATCCCCAGGGTCTAATACATTATCAGGCACACAAAGAAATAAAATCACTTAATCATGTCTGACTCTTTGCAACCCCATGGGCTGTAGCCCGCCATGCTTCTCTGTCCATGGGGATTCTCCAGGCAAGAACACTGGTGTGTGTTGCCATGCCCTCCTCCAGGGGATCTTCCCAACCCAGGGATTAAACCCAGATCTCCCATATTGCAGGCAGATTCCTTACCATCTGAGAATACTGGAATGGGTAGCCTATCCCTTCTCCAGGGTAACTTCCTGATCCAGAAATCGAATCAGAGTCTCCTATATTGCAGGTGGATTCTTTTGTCAGCTGGGCTGAATACTATACATTAGGGATAAAGTATATAATTACTTACATAAAGAGCTTGCACAAAATTGTTCAAAAAATGTTAATAAACTTTTTTTGTGAAGTGACAACTATGGCTAACAAATGTTAGTGAAAATTTATCATTTTACAATGTACAAAACATATTTTCTTATTTAGAAAAGTAACTGGAAAAAAACAGGAAGAGCTGGCTCATAAGAGAAAGAAAATATGATAGAAAATTTCACCTTACTATCAAAGAAAAAGAAATATCAATTCTTCACTACAATGCCACTGGGATACAATGAGCTAACTGCTTCAAAAGCCATTAAAATATGGGGGTTCTACAGACTTAGGAACACAGCTGAGCCGGGAGAAGGAGAGGGTGGGAGGGGCGGAGAGAGTAACATGGAAACATACATTACCACAAGTAAAATAAATGGCCAAAGGGAATTTGCTGTATGACTCAGGAAACTCAGACTGGGGCTCAGTAACAGCCTAGAGACATGGGACGGGGAAGGAAATAGCCGGGAACATGGGTAAACTTGTGGCTGATTCATGCTGGTATTTGGTAGAAACCAATGCAATACTGTGGGCCTTCTCTAGTGACTCAGACGGTAAAGCGTCTGTCCACAATGCGGGAGACCTGTGTTTGATCCCTGTGTTGGGAAGATCCCCTGGAGAAGGAAATGGCAATCCATTCCAGTACCCTTGCCTGGAAAATCCCACGGATGGAGGAGCTTGGTAGGCTACCGTCCATGGGGTCACAAAGAGTCAGACACGACTGAGCAACTTCACATCAATGCAATACTGTAAACCAATTATCCTTCAATTAAAAATAAAAAAATTAAAAAAATTTAAAAGTGAGAATTCTTTTTAAAAAAACATTAAAATTAACCCATACAAATAAAGATGTAAATTATCGCATTTAAAATAGCAACACAAAATGGAAGTAAACCAAATGTACAACTGAAAAATGGTTAAGCAAATTAAGACATCAAAGCAATTTTAAAAAACAGCATAAAACTTCATGAGAAATATTTTATAATATAATGTTAAGCTTCAGATGATCTTATTTACAAAGCAGAAATAGAGACACACACACAGAGATGTATAGATGCCTGGGCTTTCCAGGTGGCTTGGTGGGTAAAGAATCCACATGAAGTGCAGGAGACGCAGGTTCAATCCATGGGTCAGGAAGATCCCCTGGAGGAGGGCATGGCAACCCACTCCAGTATTCTTGCCTGGAGAATCCCATGGACAGAGAAGCCTGGTGGGCTACAGTCCATGGGCTCTCAAAGAGTCGGACACGACTGAAGCAACTGGGCATGCACACAGACATAAACCAAGGCGGGCACTGGAGGGTGGGATGAATTGGGAGATTGGGACTGACATATATACACTATTGACACCATGTATAAAATAGATAACTAATGGGAACCTACCATATAGCACAGGGAACCCTACTCAGTGCTCTGTGGTGACCTAAATAGGAAGGAAATACAAAACAGAGGGGATATACACACACACACATAGCTGATTCACTTTGCTGTACAGTAGAAACAAACACAACACTGTAAAGCAACTATACTCCAATAAAAGCTTTAAAAAAATAAAAAGTTTAAAAATAAAATAAAAACAAAAAAGAATCTATCTATCCATATATATATGATCATTGTCCATGCATTGTGGGTTTTTTTGTCCATGCATTTTGAAGGAGAATCACCTTCAAGGTGCTTTACTCATAAATAAAACAAAATTAATCTTTTCAATGGCTACTGAAAAGAAATTCAAAAGTAAAAATTCTTCAAAAAAGTTCCAAAATTTAATTTTAGAGTATTATGACTAAGCTCCCAATTTTCTCATCATATTATTAAGGGAGACCCTAATCATTTACAAACAAGATGGACTCTGACTAAAGAAGAATATTTGAAATACATTTTTGAAAAAAATCTAATTTATTACAGGAAATTTGAGGGGTTGAGGAAACTGACAATGTACAGGGCTTCTAAACTCACCTGGTCCATACTGTGCTCATTTCAGCAGCTGTGGCAGACACTAGCCATTACCTACCCCATACTCATCCCTCCCTGCTGCTGCTGCTAAGTCACTTCAGTCGTGTCCGACTCTGTGTCACCCCATAGACGGCAGCCCACCAGGCTCCTATGTCCCTGGGATTCTCCAGGCAAGAACACTGGAGTGGGTTGCCATTGCCTTCTCCAATGCAATGAAAGTGAAAAGTGAAAGGGAAGTCGCTCAGTCGTGTCAGACTCTTCGGGACCCCATAGACTGCAGCCTACCAGGCTCCTCCGTCCATGTGATTTTCCAGGCCAGAGTACTGGAGTGGGGTGCCATCGCTTTCTCCGATTCACCCCTCCCAGTTCTTCCCAAACTGGAGATTCTCAATTTGTTCAGGTAGTCATGGAGCACTCTGGCAGGGATCCTCTCCACTACCCCAGGGAAGAAAGCAGGAATTCTCCACAGCAGTTGAGGACTCTCAGGTGCCTTGGCCAGTGACTGGTCTAGGGATAACGATCTAATGTAGTTTTGACTAATGAGAAGGAAGCAGATTGTCTGTAACATACAACTTCTCAGGTCACTTTAGCTCTCTTGATAAAAAGTAAAAGACTGGGTTAGCAAGCCCTTAGGCCTGCCAGCTTCTGCTTCCTGCTTCTTCCTCCCGGAGTACAAGAGGCCTGGAACAGCAATGGCACATCACACTACTGAGGGCAGCTTGAGGGAAGACACTAAGAGAATGAAAGGCAAAGATCCAGGTCCCCTCGGGCATCCTTGAGCCGCACACGCACTGGACCTGCAGTGTTGACTTCTGGGGCTTTTTCTTTCCATCTGCTTAAGTCACTAGACTAGATTTCTAATGTCTGTGGCTGACATTCATAGCATAGCAAATAAATGTGACTAGGCAAACGTGATTTTTATTTATTATTTTTGGCTGTGCCGGGTCTTTGTTGCTGTGTGGGCTCTTCTCTAGTTGCGGCAAGCGGGGGCTCTTCTCTAGTTGCAGTGTAGGGGATTCTCCTGTTGGGCAGTACAGGCTCTAGGGCGTGCAGGCATCAGTAGTTGCAGTGTGTAGTTGGGGTTCCTGAATTCCAGAGCACAGGCTCAATAGTTGTGGTGCATGGGCTTACTTGGTCCGTGGTTTGTGGAATCCTCTCAAATTAGGGATCAAACCTGTGTCTCCTGCATTGGCATGAGGATTCTTTACCACTGAGCCAGCAGGGAAGCCCCGGTTAATGCAACTGTTATTCACAAATACTTGCTATTTAACTTTTTACCAAAAGTAGACAACATTTTAATCAAAGATATTTAAACAAGAGGTTGTAGGAAGAATAAAGTGTTGAAGCAACAAATGAATACATAAATGGTAGATGGCAAGATGTTTAAGATGCATCTCAATTTAGTTCCTACAGAAATCAGAGTCCACTAAAAATTATTTTAAAATCTTCACATGAAGAATAAATTTTGGGTGTTAAAGAAGAACTCTTATTCTTTCAGTCCATATTTTAATGAGTATTCAAGGAAAAGTTCTCCACATCAAATCTGGCTCAGGAAAAGGAAGTGAATCTTCACACAAAAAACAAATTTACAAGTTTTGCACAGTTTTCCCACTTCAATTGGAGCTGGCGTCTCATTTTCTCAATAGTTAAGAAACTTGCTTTTGGAAATTTCAAAATTTAATTTTACATTTGGTAGGGGGAAAATGCAGAAAACTCTATTTTGTTTTTAAAGACAGATCAGATCCAAATACTCTAGAGATGAATCAGCAACTAGGTCCAAATCCTTTGGTTAAAAAAAAAAATTTTTTTTCTCTTTATTACTCTATATTTACCTGTCAGGTAAACCAAGCTCACAATATTTTACATTGATATTTCTACAAGATCATTACTGTCCTAAATTATAAAACCTTGAATCTTTTTGATGCTCTAACACAATCTTGGTATGAAATTTTTCATGGGGAGTCCTTTGCCACTTGGGGAGGCTATAAACAGTGTATATTATTAAGAAAAACTAAAAAATTTTTTTTGTCCTACTGTGACTCTCTCTACAAAAAGTAAAGCTGCAGTTAAGATTAAATAGAAAATGAAAATATTTATGTCTGCTG
Organism: Oryx dammah; assembly: GCF_014754425.2. Classification (NCBI taxonomy): domain Eukaryota; kingdom Metazoa; phylum Chordata; class Mammalia; order Artiodactyla; family Bovidae; genus Oryx; species Oryx dammah. The sequence goes on from NW_024070210.1 coordinate 19,859,389, forward strand.
CTAGTTTGCATACATACAAAATGCTTTAGGGACTTCCTTGGCAGGCTAGTGGCGAAGACTTTGCCTTCAAATGCGGTCGGGAGCTAAAATCCTATATGTCTCACAGCCAGAAAAACAGAACATAAAAAACAATAGGACCAATATTGTAACAAATTCAATAAAGACTTTTAAAATGTGGACTCTGGTCCACATCCAAAAAAGAAATCTCCCCCCCAAAAATGATACAGAAAATTCAGAGAGGTGACTTAGCACAAACTAAACCTTCATAAGCAAATCACCTCCAAGTATGTGCAAGCTAGTTCCACGGCATCCATGGCTTTCACCAGCCATCCACATCACTTCTGATTACAGCTGGTTAAATGAAAACATGGGGAGTGGTTCACTGAGGCTCCTGACAGACTTCTACCTCCAAACATGTTGGAGCTCCCCATGTGTCTGCTTGGGCAGTTTTCTGCAGTCCTGTAATAACCTAGTGCTCATAATGTCTCCAGAAAATACCAAAAAAGGTAAAAATCAGGTTCATCTCTAGAAAAGCAAGGCTCTCTACATGGTTATAAGAACAGTGAGCTTCTAGGACGATGCCTGGTACAGTGTGGGCACTCAAGCAAAACCACTGCTCTCTCCTCTCTTTCTCAGACTAGGCCCTGATACTCACTCAACAAGCATCTGTTACTCAACAAATAACTGACAACTGTTCTACATGTTGAAGTTACTGCCCTAAAAACATTTGCATTTAGTGGGAGAGAAAATGGACAAATATGATGTAAAAGCAACATACAGTACCCAGGCTTTGAATTCAATGAAATATGTTTAAACTTATTCCACCTGGAATGCCATCAAGAATATTAGTTCTAAAAGTGGGGTTTTGGTTTAAAAATCATGTAAGACAATTTATTTACACATCATAAACCAATACTTTTAAGAACTACCTATGATACAGTTTAGCAGTATTCATTTTCCATTAAGTTGGAAGTATTTTCCTTTCAACTGAGTTACATATTTTAAAATAACAACTTGTACAATTAGAAAATTGGTAGTTATCATCATAAAATAAGCCACAAATAATACTTTACATTCTTTTTGGCAGTCAATTCTAGCCTAACATTACAATCCATAGTATTTCTAGCATGGAAAAGTGAGTGAGGTAGCTTTCTTTATATCTGTTACAACCTAGAAAAAGTCAATTTTCATCTCTGGGCCTCTTAAAACACAGTATGACCTTGACTAAGAGTCAATTATGACTCTGGTTTAATTTAATTTTACTTTGTTCACTTCCATCCTTTATATTCAACAAAGTACTTTCACATGGACCCAAGATTAACAGAACCATAGTCCAATGAGTCACACAGGTCCACCAGTACCGAGTATCAGAGCAAAGTCAGAAGAATAAATAGGGTAAGAAGCCCCTCCATGCAGAGAAGTAAAAAAACACAACCTGCAGCAGCCACCTTTGGCAGCAAAGTCCTGCTGGCTCATCAGTAGTAGACTTTCTTTCTTACAGAATTAATGAGTGCAAAGAACTTAGCCAAAAAGTTAATCAAATGTCAAGAGGAAAATATGATACAAAAACGAGAAAGATTTTCCATGTGTAAAAGCAATGAAAAAATTATAAAAGAGAAGGCTGACAGATTTGCTTACATGAAAGTTTAAAATATCTATATATTAAAAGGCAAACCAAAAACCAGTAAGAAAACTACAACAGAGGTTTACTGCACTGAATATACATAATAAGTATATGCATAATACTCTGTAAAATACTGCATTTACAGAGTCGCTGTCAATCAAGATGAAACACTAAGCTAAGACTCCAAAAGAAAAGTGGGAAAATAAGTATTAATAGACAATTCACGAAAGAAAGCAATAAACATTTGGCTAAACATCTGAAAAATGTTTCTATTTGATAAATAAATACAAATGAAAAGAAGTGGGGTTTTTGTGGGGTGAGGTGGTGTTTTTTTCTTTTTTACAAAATGTACTCATTGGGTACTGGGAGGACTGAAAACAAGGTATTGAAAAAAACACAAAAAACAACTTTTAGGGACATGCATCAAGAGCCTCTAAAGTGCTTACATAGCTTTACCCGGTCATTTCACTCCTGAAACGTCTAAAGGAAATACTCCCAAAGACACAACTGTATGCAGAAGGTGTTCACCACAGCAGTATTTACAATGAAAAATAACTGTCAACTACCTAAACACCCCTGTGCCATATAAATTATGGAATGTCCACAAATACTATATACTCACAAAAACTGGTGCCTTTGTGACAGAACATAATGTTAAGTTCAAAAACTATGAACAACAGGACCTCAACAATGAAAAGAGGGGAAAAAACCTAACAATAACACATACACGGATGGGGAGAATACCACCAGTAAGTAGTATTTTAGTGCTATAATGTTGACAGTGATGATATCTTTCTCTGTGTACGCTACTATAAATTCCAGGTTTTCTACAGGTTCTAGGAAGACAAGGTCTTTACCCAATCATCACTGTGCTCCCAGCACTGAGCCTGGCCCAGAGTAGGTATTTAGAAATACTTGTTGACAAAATTTAAAGCCAAGGCGGGGGTGGGGTGGGGGTGGGGGGGTGGGAGGGGTGGACAACAACAAACATTATATAGAAAAATTAACAAACACACATATACACTCATAAATACACATGTGTGTGTGTAGATATGCATATATGTATACACACATCCAGAGTACCGATACTGAAACTTAGAGAGGGAGGCAGGAACTTTTCAGCATCTATGTCTATTATTCTTAATATTGTAAAAAGCAGGATAATCTGGGTACAGCAGCTAAGGGGAGCAAGAAATAAAACACCCAGAAAGTTGTTAAAATTTTTTTATAAGAATAAAATCAGAAGATGTTATAATTTATAACCTTTGTTCTTATCAATATACAAATGCACAGAGAAAAGCACTCTCTAGCTCTTTATACACAGGGTCCCCTGTGGTGAGTTTACTCAAGAATGCCAAGACTCTCTCCTTATGTTATAAGTTGGGGGTTAACTGATAAGGAGCTCAACACTTAATATAACAGAAAAAGACTTTCTTTCCTCATTAGCCCATATCACAAAAGCAGATATGTTTCTAAACTGTTTTTTAATCACTGCAATTATCTTTAAGTCTCTGATGTTTAAATTCTACAATTTACTTTAAGGCCATCCACTTAAATTTCAGTATAATGTTTTCATCTGTGCAGAAAGAAACAGTAATACTGCTTAAAAAGAAACAAGGCATCTAAACTTCCTGAAATTGTCTGAGGGTTTCAACACAGTGAAATCACAATTAGACTGATAATTAATATCAAAAGATATTAATTGTTTAGAAAAATGCAGCATTTTAAAGAGAAGAACTCTCCAAACCACACTTGCTCAACAGAAATAACATACTAGGATATGTTCCTACAAGCTAACAGAAGATGCTACTGCTCATAAATACTAGGGTGAAAAACTCCTCTCATCAATTTGATATTAATTCTTGGTATATATGAAAGGACTGGGGCTTCCCTGGTGGTCCAGTGGCTAGGAATTTTCCTCGCTTGCTGAACATAGGTTTGATCTCTGCTCCAGGAAGATTCCACATGCTGCAAGGCACCTCAGCCAGGTGCCACAATTACTGAGCCTGTGCTCTAGAGCCCAGAAACCGCACTGTTGAGGCCATGTGCTGCAACCTCTGAAGCCCATGCGCCCTCCACTAAAGAGAAGAGAAACGCAAATCCTTCAGTTAACGGATTATCACTGGTAACTTCACATTTCTTACACAATAGTGTGCAAAGGTCATACTTTAAGAAAGCTGGTAAGAACTTCATTTATTCCAAGAGTCAATCAGTTCTACATTGAAAACTAGAACACATTCTGGTATTTGACTTCCAGACGAAAAAAAAAAAAAAAAACAACTACACGACGTACAGGAACCCTAACCACATAAAGCTATAAAATGAGTGTAGGCCAAGTAAAAAGGCTTGCCCACCTACATAGTTCTGGTACATTTTCCCTGATCTTAGCATATCATTTCACAAATCAAATTAGGTTGGCATTTTCCAGGAGAAAAAAATGCTCTGGAAAAGATACTTTTCCTACCCTGATGCCCCGTTTAAGAACATTCAAACTGATCATCCTACTCAGTTGACTGAGGGGTAAGGAAGAACTGAAAAGAAAAAAAGAAAAAAGCTGAAGAAAAACATTTTTTCCTCTTCTGTCATGACTTTTTTTTAACCTAACATGTCTCTCAAAAGTGTTTTAGCTCCATGGTGATGGGAGCAGGCGAAAAATATAGAAACCCTGAAAGAACAAATTCCCTCAGAATATTTTAGGGTTTCTAGCGCAAAGCTTAATTACAGAGGCATACAAGTTGAAAATAGATTCTTATGACTTAGTAATGATGTAAGATGAACATTCTTTCTCTGTAATAGTTTTCTAAAAATCAGATACATCCCCCCTCCCCCAGCCAAAAAAAAAAAAAAAAAAAAAAAAAACCCACCAGCCTTTTACTTGTTTTTTTTTGCATTAGTAATTTCCCAGTGTAAAGAACATAATTGCTTAAAACAATGGTTTCAATTTTCCCCCAAGAGGACATGCGGCAGTGTCTGCTTGTCACCTCTTGGTAAGGAATGTTGGCATCTAAGTGAGCTGAGGCTTGGGACACTGTTAAATGTTCTATAATGATCAGTTTAGTTCAGTTCAGTCGCTCAGTCGTGTCTGACTCTTTGCGACCCCATGGACCGCAGCATGCCAGGCCTCCCTGTCCATCACCAACTCCCGGAGCTTACCCAAATTCAAGTCCATTGAGTTGGTGATGCCATCCAACCATCTTATCCTCTGTCATCCCTTTTACCTCCTTCCTTCAATCTTTCCCAGCATCAGGGTCTTTTCAAATGAGTCAGTTCTTTGCATCAGGTGGCCAAAGTATTGGAGTTTCAGCTTCAGCATCAGTCCTTCCAATGAATATTCAGGACTGATTTCCTTTAGGATGGACTGGTTGGATCCCTTGCAGTCCAAGGGACTCTCAAGAGTCTTCTCTAATACCACATTTCAAAAGCATCAATTCCTTGGTGCTCAGCTTTCTTTATAGTTCAACTCTCATCCATACATGACTACTGGAAAAACCACAGCTTTGACTAGACAGACCTTTGTTGGTAAAGCAATATCTCTGCTTTTTAATATGCTGTCTAGGTTGGTCAAAGCTTTTCTTCCAAGGAGTAAGTGTCCTTTAATTTCATGGCTGCAGTCACCATCTGCAGTGATTTGGGAGCCCCCCAAAATAAAAGTCTGTCACTGTTTCCATTGTTTTCCCATCTATTTGCCACAAAGTGATGGGAACAGATACCATGATCTTAGTTTTCTGAATGTTATGTTTTAAGCCAGCTTTTTCACCTTCCTCCTTCACTTTCATCAAGAGGCTCTTTAGTTCTTCACTTTCTACTGTAAGGGTGGTATTATCTGCATATCTGAGGTTATTGATATTTCTCCTGGCAATCTTGATTCCAGCTTGTGCTTCATCCAGTCCAGCATTTCTCATGATGTTCTCTGCATATAAGTTAAATAAGCAGGGTGACAATATACAGCCTTGATGTACTCCTTTCCTGATTTGGAACCAGTCTATTGTTCCATGTCCAGTTCTAACTGTTGCTTCTTGACCCACATATAGATTTCTCAGGAGGCAAGTCAGGTGGTCTGCTATTCCCATCACTTTCAGAATTTTCCAGTTTGCTGTGATCCACACAGTCAAAGGTTTGGCATAGTCAATGAAGCAGAAGTAGATGTTTTTCTGGACTCTCTTGCCTTTTCCGTGATCCAGCGGATGTTGGCAATTTGATCTCTGGTTCCTCTGCCTTTTCCAAATCCAGTTTGAACATCTGAAGTTCACGGTTCATGTACTGTTGAAGCCTGGCTTGGAGAATTTTGAGCATTACTTTGCTAGCGTCTTTACCATTAACGCCATCTTTAACATGGCTTGAGGTAATTATTCTTTACTTCAACTAATAATATTTCCTGAACACCCACCCTGTGAACTGTTCTAAAGCCTGGGGCTAGAATGGTGAATGTAGCAGAAAAGCCGTCACTCCCCTACATTCTAGTAGGGGAGCGAAAGAACAAGCCAATCAATAAATAATGTAAAGATAAGAGAGTGAAAAGTGTTATGCAGAAAAACAAAGTTAGAAAGAAATATGCCTGATTGATGGCTGATTGAATACTCTTATCAATTGGTTGGTCAAGGAAGGCCTCCCTGAAGAAAGTTATTTAAGATAAGACCTAAATGTCCAGAAGAAATCAGCTACACAAAGAAAGGACACACCAGGCAGAAGAAGAGCAAGTAGAAAGATCTTAAAACATGAACAAACTTTACACGTCCATGGTGAAGAGAGCCAGTGTGGCTGGAGGGGGCAGAAGGGGTGACACAGGGTAGAAAAGACAGAAGGCTTCAGACTGTAAGGAAGCTTGGAGACCTTGGTAAGAACAATGAGAAGTGGTCACAGGATGCCATGGGCTTTTTATATGCACATGAGCCAGCAGAAAATACAAATGGTTTGCTCTAAGTTAGGATCAGCAGAGATGGAGAGAAACGGACAGAACTGGGTACTTTTGAAGGTAGAGGCAGCAAGGAATACAGATGGATTACACATGGTTTAGAAACATGACATGCTGATGGGTCGAGAAAGAAACAAGGATAACTCATGAAGGACTAGCTTGAGCAACTGGGGGGATGATTCTGCAGAGACATTCAGAGAGGGCAAGAAGCATTTTATAAACAGGATGACCAAGCATCCTCATTTTGTCTGGGGCTGAGAGGCTTCCTGAAATGTAGCACTTTCAGTGTTAAAACCAAGAATGTCCTGGGAAACCAGGATGAGTTGATCATCCCAGATATAAACCAAGAGTTTATACTGAGCCTATCTATTGGAGATCTATGTAGAGCTATCAGAAAGGCAGTTTGAAACACTAATCTAAAAGCAACTTTGAGCTGCAGGCACAGAATTGGGAATTGCAGAGATATATGGGTGGCATTTAAAGTCACAGAACTAGATGGTATCACCATGGGGGAGAAGAGAAGAGAGTCCAGGACACAGTCAGCATTTCTCTTTTTCACGGATAACATAAAAAATGCCTGCATCAGTTCCCCATCTACACTGCCTTTGCCTTTCAGAATTAAGACTCTTACTTTCTAGATCTTGCCTGAAAATTAGAAACACAAAGTAAAATGTACATTTCAGATGCTCTGGGTGAACAGCCATTTAGCTTAAAGCCTCAGCTTTCACAGTCATGTCAGATCCTTCCCAGGCATCACAGAAGAGCCCAAATATACAGGGTAGGTTTGTTTATTGACCATCCTTTCCCTTCTCTTCCCCAAAGCTTCATCACGAAGCAATCCTACGGCTGCTACTCACAAATGTCTGACCTCTTTTTCCTACTTCCAAACCCACCCCTCTCTTTTTCTAATTATCTTCAAGAAACATTACCCTCAACTACCATAACCAAAAACTCACAATGAGGAAAAGGAACACAGAAAGAAGTAAGGTGACAATAAAAACTCTCTAAGGTCAAGTTTCACTTGAGAGAGGACCACAGCTCAGTGCATTAGTCTCTGTGAAATGACTCCTAACACTCTTGGCTGCAACTGAACTTGGGTACATTGGTATTTAGAAAAGGAACAATTACCAGAGTGACTCAATAGATGGCCCATTGAAACGATGGGATTAATACAATGTGTCTGGTGACCTAGTTCAAGTAACTAAATAGAAGCCTCCCAATTGGCCAACTTTTGATTGAAAATATCAAATGTTTGCAGCAGACCTTGTAAAATCTAGCCCTATTTATCCAATCTAAGCAGAGACAGTAAGAGAATGAAACATGAGAAATATCAAAAGTGATCTTGGGGCTTGGAATGGTCACAGCAGAATTACCTGGCTCCCCTGTGGGACAGTTCTATACCTATAAGGGCAAGCAACCTGGCTAGAGAGAGCAAGACGATGCAGGACATTTAAAATATATATATTGAAGACATCTTTAAAAATGCTCTCTCAGCAAAAGCACTCTGCCTAAAAGATAATTAAAATGTAGAATTTCAGAAAGAAGCAATTAATGGGAATAAATTATATCTAGTAAATCCTAATCTACTGATAAACGGACCCTCTCCACAGTGGGGCTCTCTATAAGGCCAAGGTCCCTTCAAAGGACTTCCCAAATCTTTCTCTAGCACTTAAAAACACACACAGATTCACCTTGAACTCTTAAGTTTAACATAAGTGAAGCATTTTAAACTAGATATAAAGAAAAAAAGCAGCACACTTGAATTTAAAAATAAAGACAATGATAAAAACCTCAAAACAGTAAGGCTCAAAGGCTTATGACCAAATAGGATAAGCAATGTCTCGAATATGAATTTTATTTTTAAACTAACAATATTAGAAATGCAAACATCCTAAGGTAAAACATCCTTAAAACATTGATTCTCCCGTTGACTAACTGCTGATAACTAAATTTTCAGGGCACTTAGAAATATCATTTTTATATATGTATAAAACATACTCATATACAAAGATTTTATCTGCTATATAAACACCTTCTATGATCACCACATTCCTCTCTAGAAGGATATAAATTTTAAAAATCAATCTAATAAAATTTCATTTATCTTTCAAAGAAATTTAAATTTTGTAAATGATAGAAATTCACTGAGCAAAATGCTCATAGCAGGTTTCCTATGGCATAATTGGGTTTATAGACTTCTGGCATTATGCGTAAGGATGGTAAAACTACACAGATACATTTAATGGTTACTAAGGCAAATACAATTGCCTGAAACAAGAAATACATAATTTAATTTATATATTTTTAAGTACATTTAATTGCTTCACCTTCTTCCAGTGAAATCACTGAACGATGTTTCACGTATCTATTCCATTAGCATTAAGAAACTATTTATAGCTTTAAAATTTAATGATCTGAAAATATATTAATCTTTAGTCTGTACCTCCTTTTAAAAAAATAAGTTCTGAGATGTCATGATGGCTTTGTAAAATAAGCAGAGCTTTTTAATAAGAGGCATTCTGGCAAAAAGAGAAAAGCAGACACTGGGTAAAAAAAAACAAAATTAAAACCTCCAGGTAGGAATCTTGAAGACGGGGCACTCAAAGACATGTGTTCTTCAAAGACAGAGCCTGCTGTGACCACAGTCACAAGACAGAGAGCCACCCACTGCCCAGGTCCTCGGAGGGAAAAGAGGCCTCCATGTGAATATTTCAACAAAAAAATTATGCCGGGACATCAATATACCTTTAAAGTATTTTCGTAATTAATTAAAAAAGAATCTATCCAGCAATGAAATATAAGATACAAATCAACAAAAACATTTTTCACTGAGCTCTTTATTTCAAAACCATTTTTAAGCTTCTGATGCATATAAAATTCTACAGCGTCTCTAAAGATCGAGACAAACGTTACTACCGTCCAGTGCTAAAGGCTGTTAGGGAACACTTCACATAAAACCACATAGGGCACAGAGCAGTGAGCGCCACAGGATAATTCTGAGAACTATTCACATGGACGTCACCAGATGGTCAACACCGAAATCAGATTGGTTATATTCCTTGCAGCCAAAGATGGAGAAACTCTATACAGTCACCAAAAACAAGACCGGTAGCTGACTGTGGCTCAGATCATGAACTCCTTATTTTCAAATTCAGACTTAAATTGAAGAATGTAGGGAAAACCACTAGTTCATTCAGGTACGCCCTAAATCAAATCCCTTATGATTATACACTGGAAGTGAGAAATAGATTCAAGGGATTAGATCTGATAGACAGAGTGCCTGATGAACTATGGACGGAGGTTCGTGACACTGTACAGGAGACAGGGATCAAGACCATCCCCATGGAAAAGAAATGCAAAAAAGCAAAATGGCTGTCTGGGGAGGCTTTACAAATAGCTGTGAAAAGAAGAGAGGTTAAAAAGCAAAGGAGAAAAGGAAATATATAAGCATCTGAATACAGAGTTCCAAAGAATAGCAAGAAGAGATAAGAAAGCCTTCCACAGCGATCAATGCAAAGAAATAGAGGAAAAGAACAGAATGGGAAAGACTAGAGATCTCTTCAAGAAAATTAGAGATACCAAGGGAACATTTCATGCAAAGATGGGCTCGATAAAAGACAGAAATGGTATGGACCTAACAGAAGCAGAAGATATTAAGAGGTGGCAAGAATACACAGAAGAACTGTACAAAAAAGATCTTCACGACCCGGATAATCAAAATGGTGTGATCACTCATCTAGAGCCAGACATCCTGGAATGTGAAGTCAAGTGGGCCTTAGAAAGCATATTGAAAAGCAGAGACATTACTTTGTCAACAAAGGTCCGTCTAGTCAAGAATACGGTTTTTCCAGTGGTCATGTATGGATGTGAGAGTTGGACTGTGAAGAAGGCTAAGCGCCGAAGAATTCATGCTTTTGAACTGTGGTGTTGGAGAAGACTCTTGGGAGTCCCTCAGACTGCAAGGAGATCCAACTAGTCCATTCTAAAGGAGATCAGCCCTGGGTGTTCTTCGGAAGGAATGATGCTAAAGCTGAAACTCCAGTACTTTGGCCACCTCATGTGAAGAGATGACTCATTGGAAAAGACTCTGATGCTGGGAGGGATTGGGGGCAGGAGGAGAAGGGGATGACAGAGGATGAGATGGCTGGATGGCATCACTGACTCGATGGACGTGAGTTTGAGTGAACTCCGGGAGTTGGTGATGGACAGGGAGGCCTGGCGTGCTGCAATTCATGGGGTCACAAAGAGTCGGACACGACTGAGTGACTGAACTGAACTGATTCTTTTGGCTGGACTTGGAAACGGTGCCCAGAGAGATTACATCGCAACAACTGAGAACAGGTGTGAGGACATGCTGAGGAGGAGTAAAGGCAAACCAGCCCTAGTCCTGGGCCTCTGCACAGGAAGGACAACAACAGGCAGCACCATCATCACCCCCAGCAGGCCTTCTCTCTGAGCACCAGACCAGGTGAGACAGCCAGCCCTACCAGGGAATTCCAAAGAACCCATTCTTTCAAACACTTCCCATGCTTCACGGTGAGTTCCTTTGGGGCAGAAGTCAGGTCTCATCAACGTCCAACCCCAGATACCAGCTGAGTCACAAAGCACCCACTTAATAAATGTGTGATACAGAAATGAATGAGTGGACTTCCCTGGTAGTACAGTGGATAAGAATCCGCCTGCCAGCAACAGAGATGCAGACACACAAAACAGACTTTAGGACACAGGTGGTGGTGGGGGGGTGGTGGTGGGGAGAAGCAAAGGGTAAGGGGAATGGAGAGAGTAGCTTGGAAGCATATACTCTACCATATGTAACAGACAGCCAATGGCAATTTACTGTACGGCTCAGGGAACTCAAATCAAAGCTCTGTAACAACCCAGAGGGGTGGGGACGGGTGGGAGGTGGGAGGGAGGTTCAAGACAGAGGGATATATATGTGTATGTGTGTATTTACACATATATATACCCACACACATATTTAATATGTATACACATGGCTAATTCATGTTGACATATGGCAGAAACTAAAGCAATATTGTAAAGCCATTATCCTTCAATTAAAAATAAATAAATTAAACTAAAAAAAAAGAATTCACCTGCCAATGCAGGGGACACAGGTTTCATTCCTGGCCTGGCAAGATCCCACACGTTGCAGAGCAACTAAACGCGTGTATCACAACTAGTGAGCCCAAGCTCTTGAGCCCGTGAGCCACAACTACGGAGCCTGCCACTGAATGTCACACGCCGAGAGCCTGTGCTCTGCAGCAGCAGAAGCCACTCGAATGAGAAGCCAACACACTGCAACAAAGAATAGCCCCTGTTTGCCACAACTGGAGAAGAGCCTGTGCAGAGCAATGAAGACCCAGCACAGACAAAAGTAAATAAATAAATGAAATTTATTTTAAAAAAGAATGAATGAGAAGATGAGAAGTCAGTAAAAAAAAAGAAGCTATTTTTCATGGAAGGAGGAGAATCCAGATGAAAAATTAAAAAAAAAAAAAAAAAGTCACTCCTTGGGAAATGGGGCAGAAAATAGAAAAGTTATGTCACAAGTAGAAGAAAGCCCAGGAATATGCAGGCTGAGAATCTTGAGAACTGGGTATCTGGAAATAAGGAGACCACAGAATTACAATACTTTAAGAGCAAAAGCCACAGAGTAATACAGTACTTTTCCCCCTAAGATTAGGAATAAGGCAAGGATTCTGTTCTCAATACTTTCGGTCAACCTTGAGCTCAAAGTTCTGACTAGTTCAGTCAGACCAGGAAAAGCAATTTTAAAAGGTATAAACATAGAAACGGAAGAAGTCAAACTGTCATTGGTCACAGACATCTAGCAATGACTATGTATGTCAATAACACACACACACACACACACACAAAATGTTAGAACTAGCATGTGAATTTAGGAGTCTTGTAGAATGTAAGGTCAATTTACAAACAGCAACTGTATGTTTCTATTCTGGCAAGTGAAAGGCAGAAAATTTTTTTAAAAATCATAAAACTTTAAAACACTATCATTTTGAGGAGCATAAGAAAATCAGTCACATAATATCTACTTAATAAATATTTGATATGAGAATAAGTGAATGAGGAAAAATGTCAATGAAAATTCATAATATACCAAATGAAGAAAGTGAAAATTTTCTATATTGAAAACTAGAAAACATTGTTGAGAGAATTAAGTAGAGAGGTTTGTGGAAAGCAGACTCAGTATCATCAAAATGTCTGTTCTCCACAAATTAAAAAACAGGTTCAATGAAGTCCCAATCAAAATCTAGCAGGCTTTTATGAATCAAACAAAAAACGATGTCAGGTTCATTCTAAAATTTCTAAAATACAAAGTATCTACAATAGTTACAACAATTATGAAAAGCAAGAGCAAAGTTGGAGGGCTTAATTACTTGATTTAAAAACTTATAATACAGCTACTATACTCAAGACTGTATAATTGGCATAAGAACAGACAAATAGACCAGTGGAACAAAAGACAATCCAGGAATTATCAACCAAGACAACAACTCACTATAAGAGGAAAAAAATCTTTTAGCAAACAAATGCTAATGGATATACAGACCGGGGGGGTGGGAGGGGGAACAACACCTTAATAATTATGTTATTTCATATATAAAAAATTAAAGACAGGTTATCAACCTAAATGTAAAGATAAAACCCTAAGGCATTTTTAAGTAAACACAAAAAAACACCTTCCCACTACTGAATAGGGAAAGACTTCTTGGATAACTCACAGCCAAGTACTAACCATGAAAAATAAATTGGGTTAAACTTTCTGCTTATCAAGAGACACCGTTAAGAATAAAAATATCTCTCTCTTAAAGAAAAAGAAATAAAAACAAAAATAAATAGGACCTAGTTAAACTTAAGAACTTTCACACAGCAAAGGAAATCATCAACAAAATGAAGTCAACATATGGAATGGGAGAATATATTTGTAAATGACCAATAAAGGGTAATATCCAAAATACATAAATAGCTCATACAACTCAATATTAAAAAACAAACAACACAATTAAAAAATTGGCAGACGGCTTGAATAGACATTTTTGCAAAGAGAAATTGTAGATGGCCAACAGGTACATGAAAAGATGCTAAATATCACTAATCATTGGAGAAACACAAATTAAAATCACAGTGAGATTTCATCTCATACCTGTCAGGATGGCTACCATCAAAAAGAATATAAATAACAAATGTTGGTCCGGATGCAGAGACACAGGAATCCTCATACACTGTTGGTGGCAATGTAAATTGGCACAGCCACTGTGGAAAACAGTATGGAGGTTTTGCAAAAAGCTAAAAAACTAGGATATGACTCAGCAAGTCGACTCTTGGGTATAAAACTGGGGCAGTGGGGGAGAAAACACTGATTCAAAAAGATACATGTATCTCAGTTTTCATAGCAGCACTATTTACAGTTGCCAAGATATGGAAACAACCCTAATGTCCTATCAAGAGAGAAATGAATAGAAAGGATATGGTGTATACATACATATATATGCACACACACACACACACACACACACACACACATATACACACACTATGGAATACTATTCAGACATTAAAAAAAAAAAAAAGAAATTTCCCATTTGCAACAACATGGACGGACTCAGGCCAAATGAAATAAGCCAGAGGAAGACAAATAACTATATGGTATCACACGTGAAATCTAAAAAAATACAACAAACTGGTGACTAGAACAAAAAAGTAGCAGACTCAGAGATACAGAGAACAAACTAGTGGGTACCAGTGGGAAGATGGAAGGGGAGAGGGGTGAGACAGGAGTAGAGGATTAAGAGGTACCAACTATTATATATAAAACAAATAAGCTATCAAGATATACTATACAGCACAGGAAATACAGTCAATATTTTATAATAACTATAAAAGGAGTATAATTTTTAAAAATTATCAATCACCATGTTACACATCTGAAACATGTAATATTGTACTATACTTCAATTAAAAATCAAAAAAGAATATAAATATATGCTTATATACATATGTCTATGTTATATATCTGCACACATTTATACATTATTTAAATATGTATAGGCAATAAATATTTAGAAACCTCACAAATCAATAACAGTAATTCAATAATATTTTAGAAAAATAATCAAGAGTATGCAAAAAAAAAGATGAAGAGCTAATAACCATATGAAGATATTCAAAATCACTAATCATCAGGAAAACACAAATTAAAAATCACAGTGAGATACCCATCCTACTGTGCTATGCTTAGTCGTGTGTGACTCTGCGTCCCCACGGACTATAGCCCATCAGCCTCCTCTGTCCATGGGATTCTCCAGCCAAGAATACTGGAGTGGGTTGCCAAGCCCTCCTCCCAAGGGATCCTTCCAACTCAGGGATCAAACCCAGGTCTCCCACATTGCAGGAGGACTCATCCTACCAGAATTAGCTAAAATTAAACAAAACAAAGCAAAACAAAACAAAAAAACCAACAATTGTGTGGCTGAACCACACTGACTCCATTTTGCCAGCTCCCTATGTCTGCAGTCCCACCTGCCCTCTTATTTCTGAGTGATGTAGCTTTAGTCTTCCCAGTGAAGGCACCCGAGCCAGACTGGTGCCCTACTGCTCTACCCTTGCCTTTGTCTGATATGAAAACTGGAAGAATGTCTGCTGCTCACACAGAACCACCTTGGTTCCTAGAGGTGTGGACTTGCTTCTCTCTAGGTATGTAAGTTATTGACAAAATGAAGTCACTCAGTTTTGTCTGACCTTTTCAACCCCGTGTACTGTAGCCTGCCAGGCTCCTCCATTCATGGGATTTTCCAGGCAAGAATACTGGAGTGGGTTGCCATTTCCTTCTTCAGGGGAATCTTTCCAACCCAGGGATCGAATCCAGGTCTCCCACACTGCAGGCAGATTCTTTACTGTCTGAGCCACCAGGGAAGCCCCCCAGTAATTGACAAGAAACTTCGTAATTGCACGTTTTGGAGCTGCCTGTTTTGTTTTAGAGTCTCAAAGTTCCATCTCAGTTCAGAGAATATTAGTCAGTATCTCTACCTTCCAACACACACAAAAAAAGCTAAGTATTAAACACTAGTAAAAATGTGATGCAACTGGAAGGCTCATAAATTATTACTCGCTCAAGCATAAAATAGCACAACCACTTTGGAAAAACGTTTAGAAGCTTCTTATACTGTCAAACAAACATCTAGTCTATGATCCAACAATTCTATTCCTAGGTATTTACCCAAGAGGTATGAAAATAAGGTATCTGTAAGATGACTATAAAAATGTTTCTAGCAGCCTTATTCATAACAGCCAATAATAACTAGAAACATCCCAAATCTTAGGCCACTTAAGATCTATACATTTTACTACGTGTGTATTAAAAATCAGCGTCCCTCAAACAACTCCCAAAACACTAGAAGAATTAAGGGATTTAGACTGATGGACTAGTTCTTCCCCTTGCCCCACTTCTTGTTTTTCCTGCACTGGAAACAAGAAAGAGAGAATGAGAAATCTGAGGGAGGGTGGGAACATTTGTGCTGAAGAAAGAGAGTTGAAGAATGTTTACAGGCAAAGAAAATGCATGAAGAGATGGGCAGGGGGAAGACGGGAATGCCAGGACTAGAGGATTCACATCTGGAGAAGGCGAGGGGTCCACAAGACAGACGGGGTGAAGAGTTCAACTGTGGGAAGGCACAGGAGCTCATTAAGCCTGGAGGGCAGAGCAAAAGAAGGAGCTGGGTGCTGGGAAGTAGGTTTATCCTCCAGCACAGCAGATCCATGGGCCTGCCATAAAGCTGCCTGTAACTTCTTCCTCTCCCTTAAACTTTAAGGTTCCTAATTCAAGGAAGGAACCTTAATTCCTTTGTGCTACCTTATGGAAAATGTACTGAATGGAGAGACCTGAGTTGACAACTGTTGTGATGGGTACCATACTTGCCTAAAATAAAGAAAGGATATCTGGCAAAAGACTAGAATCTCTCTTTTGAATGATGTATGCCTTGTGTCAACATGGATTAGCTTTTCTAGAAAGAAGGATGCGAGAGCCCATCTGTTTCCTGCTCTTCAAATGACTTATTTTGTTATTTTTAACAAATAACTATGCATTCGGGTCTTTATTTACTTATCCTTAAAATGTATGTCAAAGACTAATAAACACTGGATTCCTTACATTAGTCAAACATTCTAAATACAGAACGTGCTCTCTAGGTTAATTTACTCACCAGTAGGTGGAACTTTTAACAAATGGCCCAATAAAGGCGATAATTTACCTCATGTTGGGTATGAATTATTCTTGCTAGAGATGGAGATAAGAAATTATAGTCCATATAACACGAACAAGGCCTGGTTTCTGTGGAAGCGACAACTTGGACTTTCTATACTCTGCCGATTTCAGTCCCCTTTTTTGAACACTACATGACTTTACCCTAATTTCAAACAACTTAAAATGCCCATGTAGGGACCTCCCTGGCAGACCAGTGGTCAAGACTTCACCTTCCAAAGCAGAGGGTGTGTGTTCGATCCCTGGTCGGGGAGCTGAGATCCCACGTGCTTCATGGACAAAAAAACAAAACCTGAAACAGCAGAAACACTGTAACAAATTCAAGAAGGAACTGAATTTTTTAAAATGCCTAAGTAACTGGCAAGTTTAAATATCTCTCCTTTGAAGGCGGAGAATGGTGTCCTAAGAAGAGCAAGAATGTTTTCCTTGGACCTAATCAAGTGTTTCCACTGCTACTGTATCCTTCTTTTCCTTTGATGTCAACAAAGACATCACTTCCAAGATAACTGACACAACTTTTCTGGTCTGCCCTGGCTAACACTGTACTTTACAAAATCCAAAATTCTGAAAAGCAGATTCTAAGACTTTATAATACAGTCTTTCATGGAATTTAAGTTCCATTTACAGTGGAAAGAAAAGGACAGACAGGGTAAGGTAAGAAATGCCCCTCTAATCAAGCAGTCTTAGAATACATGCAATAATCAGCCCAACTCTTCCCCTCAGCAGGGCAAGCTGCTGTCAGCATGCGATTAGTGTTTTGAAACAATTCCAAAAGGCTTGTTGAGGTAAACTATTGACCAGCTTCAAGGAATGTCAAATCTCCATGACACGGTCTTTTTAGAATTCCCCATTAGAGTCAGCACTGGTTTACTATGAAATGCAGGAAAGCATTTCTGATGAGGAGCTGCTGCCAATGAAGAAGCATTTTAGGCCAGCTTCCACATGCGAGCTGGCATTGCCCCATGAATAAGACACCCACTCAGATGATATCTGCGGCAGAAGAAACATCTCACCACAACACTTCCACTTTCCAGCTACGATGGGAGGCAGAGGAAGAAAATGCCCGCCCCGCCCCCTGCCAACCTTTATTCTCCTTATAAGTTCTCTGTGGTCCAGGTCACACCCCTCTCCACAAGAACATCAACGTATACAAACTGAAAAGCTCGAGGGCAAGGAGTTAAATCACACACATGCTGTATTCTGTATGAAAGCTCAACAAAAACTACAAGTCCATCTGTCAGAGAAACTGTCCTCTTGCTGAGTAAGGAGTGAGACGGGCACCCAGAAATCATGACTCCCAGAACCAGTTATTTTTCACGGGGCCAGGAACTTCAGGGTCATTGCCAACAGAAACTTATTCTGTATATTAAGGGCAGGGACTCCTTTCTTTGTAAACATTATGAAATACTAGCCACTTGCTTGAATGTAATATTTGTTAAGCTGCATTTGTTCAATGTGTGGAGCTTTTTCTTCTGCAAAAGGTCTAAGAAGGTAAAAGCTGGCCTAATCAAAAAATAGCTATTCCCTGGAAACAGCAATGTCAGACGCAACCAGATCTCAGATGGAGGTCATGAAGTGAACAGAGAGTATTTATAATTGGCCACTCAAGCAGAGAAGAACGGTAACAACAGTAGCCTCTCCCATTTATGACATTTTGTAGCTTACTAGAGAGCATTTTTGTGTTCATTATCTCATGTGGGAAAACAGGCCAAGTCCTCTCAGAACTGTAAGGAAGCATCCTGGCACCAAAGAGCACGTGGCCCTATGCACTTGGAGGGAAAAACTCACGAAACTGAAATAAGTGCATCTTCTTCTGTGCTGAACAACAGTCACCAAGAAACTCTCTGAAACTATCCTGCAGATGAGATGTGAAAGCAACATCCCACGACTGCAGTTAGTAGTGGGCTACATGCAATAAACACAACCGAAACAGGAAGAGTCTGGAAAGGACAGTAACTACTTATCAAGAAACTAGACTTTTTTTTTTTTAAGAAATATACACTTTTATTTTTAACACTGCTTTCCACCCAAAACAGATATTACAGTTTGGTTGTTATTATTTTTTTAATTATTTATTTTTAACTGGAGGATAACTGCTTTACAACAGTGTTAGTTTCTACCATATATCAACATAAAGAAACTAGACCCTTTATTCTTTTATTTTTTATTGTTCTTCAAGCATCGGAACATGTAAGAAGGGGCCTACCCTGCCCTTTCTATATCCAGAAATCCCAAAAACAGACACAAACCAAAATGCACCATGGCTCTGGTTCTATTTTGTAACATTTGGAAGAAAGTGGACTTGACAATGAAATTCAGAGACCGAGTCAGTACTTTGGCCACCTCATGCGAACAGCTGACTCACTGGAAAAGACTCTGATGCTGGGAGGGACTGGGGGCAGGAGGAGAAGGGGATGACAGAGGATGAGATGGCTGGATGGCATCACCGACTCGATGGACGCGAGTCTGAGTGAACTCCGGGAGATGGTGATGGACAGGGAGGCCTGGCGTGCTGCGATTCATGGGGTCGCAAAGAGTCGGACACGACTGAGCGACTGAACTGAACTGAATGAAGATAAAAAGATCTGAAGCAGCCAACTAGAGGAAGCAGAAGAGAAACACTGAAGCCCAGATCCCACTCTGCCAGATGTAAGGAATGAGCTGCCTTCCCAGCCACGTCCAACTGAAAGGATGGACGCCCACGCAGGGACTCCCAGCTGTGGCTTCATACAACCACTTGGGGACGCCAAGAATCTCAAAGAATGCAGCAAAATGTCACCAATTTTATTTTATTTTATTATTATTATTATTTTTTTACTTTATTTTACTTTACAATTCTGTATTGGTTTTGCCATACACTGACATGAATCCACCACAGGTGTACATGCATTCCCAAACATGAACCCCTCTCCCACCTCCCTCCCCATAACATCTCTCTGGGTCATCCCCGTGTACCAGCCCCAAGCATGCTGTATCCTGCATCTGACATAGACTGGCGATTCGATTCTTACATGATATACATGTTTCAATGCCATTCTCCCAAATCATCTCACCCTCTCCCTCTGAGTCCAGAAGTCCGCTATACACATCTGTGTCATTTTTGCTGTCTTGCATAAATTGTCACCAATTTAATCCCACCAATTTACGGAGGACTAATGTTCCACAAAAACTCAATGTAGGAATGGTTGGAAATCACCTCTCTGGAAACGAAGCAACAGGGGAGCCTTTTACTTTGAAAACTGAAGAGAAAATAACATCTCACACTTCTCTAGAAAAAAAGGGATCTACTACGTAATATTAGGGAATAAGATTCAACTAAAAAAAAAAAAGGGAGGGGTATTCAACTTATATCACGGCTTCCTCCCAGAATCCATGAAGGAAGAATCCACTGGTAGGAAACTAGAATGGTGGTTTTAAGAAGACAGTGAGCCTATTTTTTTCTTGCAGTTAATAAGTCAGCAAGTCAGTCAGACTTTCTGTTAACTGACCATCTACTAAGAAAAAACAAAGACCTAGCTCAGAAGATGGAAGCTGCCTGGTATGATCTTGGTCAACAAAGACGCAGATAAAGAAATAATGGCAGAGTAGCAATTCCTGTGATGGGTTAAGTTTTAAGACAACAAATTTCTCACCTGAATTCTTTTCTAATTTTCTTCCCAAGAAAGGTGGACCCTTCATTCTCTACCTGAACTTGACTTCATTCCCATCTCTCACTTAGAATAAAGTCAAAATCTCTTCTTACGGTCCACCTCATGTCTTTCATATCAAAAAAAGAGGAAAGAAATGTGGCAGGAGAAGTAAAAAGATAACCCATTTTAAAGGAATGAAAATGAGGATGGGGAAACCAATAATAAATGACTAAAGCCAAATCCTTTTCAAGAAGAGATTACATTGAAATCTTATGTGAAACAAACAAATACCTATCAAGCTATCTTTGTGGAGGAGGAGTAAATTTAACAGAATCAGGAACCCACTCATAGATTGTGTTATAACTTGTTAAGAGTCAAAATGCAAATTAAAAATAAGGAGAGTTATTTATTTATAGCTTTAGCATTGAACCTGAAAATAAACAAATTTGAAATAAATCTAATGCGAGGTTATGCAAGGAAATCAAATGATATATACAACCCTAAGATTGTGAATAAAAGGACAATAGTTCAGAATATTAAAAACAGTCATGTAAGATCGAAATGTCATATGAAGCCACCCATAAGTAAAACTGGTAGAAAGATAGGATTACTATTTGTTAATAAAAATATTTTGAAAACAAATTAAAATTTGCTTTCTTCAACCATTTAAATGCAAAGATCTTAATCTGACGTCAAACTGAAAACACACTTATAACATCAGGGAATCAAAGTTTGAGTGTTTTACAACAATACAAAGTTATAAAATAATTTAAAATGAAGCTATTTGACTAATACAATTCAAATCAGCCTCTCAGTGCAAGCAACTGCCATCGCAAAAGTAAAATGCCACAAGCTGTTGCTGTATAACTAAAAAAATCTGCAAAGACAGTACTGTGTTCTTACCAACATTAACAGCTGCTGACACAATTCTTTTAAAAATCCTCCTTTTCTTCCAGGGGTGGAGTTTCCCAAAGAATTCCAGGCTAAAATCTAAAGGGACACAGGACCAAAACCAAGTGATACCACAAAATGCAGACTTCCTTTAAAACAACTTTTACACTCTGTACTTGGAAGAGAGGACAAAGGACAAAGCTCTCATCATTTGCTCTGTTTACACCACAAAGGCTTCAGGACAAGAAACTCTGGGGCTCATTATTGGCCAACTGGTTGAAGTGCATCACTGCTCAGAGAGAATGCTTCTGTTAAGGACAGGCACTTAAAAGAAGCCCTCTGGAAGCTAAGAGGGCTGCGGCATACATACCAAGTTATTTTCAGCCTCAGAGAAAGAGGCCAGCAAACAAATCCTCAGAAATGATCAAAACATCACAAAGGGCAAATACTTTCAGATCCAGGGAGATGTCTGTTGTTTCCTTGTGGTGTGGTGATTTGAAAACCAGACAATACCCGGACTTATTGTAAACTAAAGCATGAAGTGGGAGACTGGAGATGTGAGTCAGTGCAGGCTTTTGCAATCTGCATTGTTTACCTTACAGGATGGGGGAGGGAGCAAAGAGAAGGGGTACATGGGACAGAATGTGGCAGAGGAGAGATACACCATATCAAAAACAAGTCCAGGAGGGACCCTGAACTCAGTTACCCTTGGAGAATTACCACATGCAGCCTAGTCTCCTGCCTTTCCTCTCTATCAGGGAACAGACATTTCCTTTAAAAACACAGTGTTCTCCTACTGTCCCTATATTATTAGCTTACTTTACAAGGCTCCTTCACTTACACAAATCAAATGAAAACAAGTCACAGGCCTACACAGAGAAATACACCCGACACCAAAACTCTCTCCCTAAAATCATTGAAAACAAAAGCTAACCAGGATAGCCCAGAGCCCAGCTTGTCTTTAAAGAGGCTCTCTTCTTCATCCTACAATGAAATGTCAACAACCTGTTCATATAAATACTTGCAGTTTCAGTTCAGTCGCTCAGTCATGTCCGACTCTTTGCGACCCCATGAATCGCAGCATGCCAGGCCTCCCTGTCCATCACCAACTCCCGGAGTTCACCCAAACTCACATCCATTAAGCCGGTAATGCCATCCAGCCATCTCATCCTCTGTCATCCCCTTCTCCTCCTGCCCCCAATCCCTCCCAGCATCAGTCTTTTCCAATGAGTCAACTCTTTGCATGAGGTGGCCGAAGTACTGGAGTTTCAGCTTTAGCATCAGTTTAGGTGATATCATGTTTAACACATACCATTACAAGTGTTTAAGAATTTCTGGGTGCCACCACCCATGTCAGTCCTTCATTAACCATTGGTATGGGTCACCCCCCGCTTTTAATGGTGTGCTCTGTGTTCCATGAGAGCACATTATTAGTGCATGTTGTTCACAACTACTTCTCGACGGCAAAATTACAGATGGTTATTTTCATTTTATGTTCAGATATACTTCCTGCATTTTTGTAGGTACATATTATTTTTGGAAAAGTTATTTTTTTTAATTTGCTGGAGTTGCTGCTGTTCCGTTGCTAAGTTATGTCTTTTTGTGATCCCATGAACTGCAGCACACCAGGCTCTCCTGTCCTTCACTATCCCCCAGTGGTGGTGGTCTAGTCACTAAGTCCTGTCCGACTCTTGCAACCCCATGGACTGTAGCCTGCCACACTCCTCTGTCCATGGGATTCTCCAGGCAAGAACACTGGAGTGCGCTGCCATCTCCTTCTCCAGGGGATCCTCCCAACCCAGGAATCAAACCCAGGTCTCCTACATTATAAGCAGACTCTTTACTGACTGAGCTATTAGTGAAGTTTTTGCTCAAATTCATGTCTATTGATTTGGTGATGCTATCTAACCATCTCATCCTCTGCCTAGATTTTCTTGATGCTTCAAACAATAGCTCAGATAGTAAAGAATCCATCTGCAATGCAGTAGACCCCAGGATAGTTCCTGGGTCAGGAAGATACGCTGAAGAAGGGATAGGCTACCCACTCCAGTATT
The DNA here is from genome assembly GCF_014754425.2 of Oryx dammah. Classification (NCBI taxonomy): domain Eukaryota; kingdom Metazoa; phylum Chordata; class Mammalia; order Artiodactyla; family Bovidae; genus Oryx; species Oryx dammah. The sequence continues at coordinate 19,882,781 of NW_024070210.1, forward strand.
CTTGGGCTTCCCTTGTGGCTCAGCTGGTAAAGACTACGTCTGCAATGCAGGAGACCTGGGTTTGATCCCTTTGGGAAGATCCCCACGAGAAGGGAAAACCCACCCACTCCAGTATTCTAGACTGGAGAATTCCATGGACTGTATAGTTCATGGGGTCGCACAAAGTCAGACATGGCTGAGCAACTTTCACTTTCAAACAAATACAACTAAATGGACATGACTCCAAAATGATTAGCAGAATATCATGAAAGAACAGAATTTTAGCCATGATGAATGCTGGGCCTTGGCTTGAATTTTTATGACCAACAAGCTCTATACACTTGCAGAGTGGATGGATATCCATTGATGTCTCTATCTTTAAAATGAAGCTACTATGCAGTAATGAAATAGGACTACCAAGTGGGAGGGAGGCTCAAGAGGAAGGCAATATATATCTTCATACATTGTTTAGTAGAGTTTTGCAGAGTACAGAGAGGGCATCTAACCCTACAGATCAGACTAATTCCGTTTAACTAATTTGAAAAGAGAGAGAGGGGAAAAAAAAAACAAAGATGGTGTGAAGCTTTTGCCAGGGATTAGCATTCATTTATAAGATTGAGATTTCATTCCAGAGAGTTAGAAGGCATCTGCTACTGTGGGGATAAGATATCATCAACATAAAACTCCATATATGTCTATATTCATTAAGAACTCTTGAATTCTTGACCTGGCCTGTCACTCCACCTGTTGACTAGAGATACTGAATGCCACAGAAGAAATAATTCACACAATGTAACCTAGAAGCCAGAAGGTGATGCTGAAGTCCCGCTGGAGGTAAACCTTTCATGCCCCTCTATTTGGTGTTAGCTCATGACCCAATTATTTACACACTGTGCAAACTAAGGGCCATAAGGTTGGGTGCTTGTATTTGGTACTGAAGCATGGTCTCTTGGCTCCTAATTCTAAAAAGAGATTAAGTGAAAGGTTAATTGGGTACTAAACAAGTCCTTATGACAAACAGGATTGCAGTTTTTAGTGAACAGCCATCCTTTATAAACACAGCCTAAATTGCTAATATGAAGGTCCTTTGTGATTTATATCATGGGAAAGAGCTTAAGTAACCATGTAATTAGGAATACTTTACCAACCAGTTTCTTAGAGACTCACTTTAAAATCTTCCAACTTAACTCAGCAGATTTGCTAACCATAATTTTATAATTTGAACACCTGAGTTTCCAAAATGACTATGACAGTATATAAAAAACAGCAATGCCCTAGACCAACAAAGATAGCCCAACTCACGTGACCCCACAGACGCAGAACAGTACTAAGGCCTGCAAAACACAAAATTACACAACGAGCCATGGCTTTCTTCTACTTCATGTCAAAAGATACATTCCTCTGAAAGGCCCAATCACAGATATTTCAACATGAAAACAAAGATTTATCTACGTATTAAAGAGTCAACTCACATTACAAGTTGAAAATCTGGTCTTTTAGCTACTGACTGGCTAAATGTGCTTGTTTTTTCTCTTTAGAGCAGAAACAATCAGGTAATAAGTGCTGGACAAGATCCTTAATGCACCATCAGACAAAACCCACAGAGAGAGAAAAAACTAATTAAAAGGCTTACTTTCTACCTAAGAAAAGCCCTCATTTTATCTTTATTCCTAAATGACTTACATTTAAATGTCCTCCACTGTAGAATTAATTTGATTATTTTAATGTTTTTCACTGAAATAAGCTGAAACAAAGTCAACTTATTCAGTGAAGACAAAAAAATGACTTTCACCCACTTCACTGCCAGGTAACTGACACAGGTCTAAGTAAGTCTGCTGATTTATCCTTTTAAGAAAGGAAGAAAAGAATAACAAATTCCATCCTAAATATGAAAGATATTGATGAGGGGGTTCAAGTTAAAAGATGCAAAACGGACATAACATAAAATACAAACATAATATAAACTAAACTATGTCAACCGTGCTGTGGGAGTTAAGCTGAGACCACTGGAGCAAGACGGCCACTGGATCTCCCTTCCTGAAAGACAAGGGAACGAGGACAAACTGGAGTTGGAAAACAGGCGACCGTTGCTGTCTTCTTCCCAAAGGAAAGGCTACAAAGCCCGGAGGACAGACCCGCAAAATGAGAACTGCCTACAACTGTCAAATATTCTATTGCTTTTCACTCTAAGGATGAGATCTGCTTTCACAAATGTGTATACATACATTTGAGAATACCTTCAAACTCAATCAAGTCTCCCTTTCTAGTTCCCTCAATCACAATAAAGAGTAGAAAACATTTAGTGGCATTCTGGATAATTTGTGCCAATTTAGATGATTCACGTATGGCTTCCCCAGACTAAATGGTCTATGGCCAGAGCTTTTAAGTCAACAAGGGTGCGGAAAGCAAGACCTAATTACAGATCTGAGTCACTGTCTAGAAGTTCCCTCAGCCCAGTGGAGCATCCCCCACAAAGGCACCATTTCATTTTGAGGCATAAAAACAAGCCAAGCCTACAGATTCCTTTACATAAGAAATAAATACAAAGACATCCTTCTACAAGAAACAAAAATATCAGTTCACTGAACTGATGTCAATAACATTTTTTTCCCCCTTAAGAAACAAGTTTTTTAAACAAAACAAACAAACAAACAAAACGGATATAAAATATATTGTGGGACTGTAGCTTAAATATCTTGCATTTCCTCTCTATATCTGGCCTGCTATTCAAATGGCATTCCATTTGAAGGCTGGTCATCTCTCAGTGGAAGAGATTTACTAGCTCTTTTCCTAGGGGCCTCACTGATTGTTTCCATTTGAAGGCTATAATCTTCTAGCATTGGCAACATTTTAATTCAGGATTCTAGGCCCACAAATAAGGAAACAAGTCAAAGACAGTTATATTTAAATAAAATTAAAATAAGGATCCATTTTTAATAACAAAAAAATACATGCACAAAGCACAAAAACATAAAATTGGATTTCTACAAAAGAGGTTATTGTTTCCCTTTCTGTAGTGAGAATACAATCTATATGAATTAAGGGGGGAAAACCTTTTCAGTTTACTTTTTGTTCAGGAAGACAAAATGGAAATCCTCTTCTGATTGTCATAAATCTTTCTCTGACATTTTATAAGTAACTACGCTACCAAGTTGAAAGGATTAATGATCTCTGAGGCACAATGGCTATTCAGTCCTGTGGAAGCAATATCCCAAACAAGAACCAAGGGTGGAGAACGGGTTTTTTGAATGCAGAAGTTAAATGACCTGAGAAATGTTTCAGACAAGGATGCTAAGAAATCATCTCCAAGACTCACGCATGCGTGTGTGTTATTAAGTCGCTTTAGTCACGTCCAACTCTTTGCAACCCCATGGACTGTAGCCCACCAAGCTCCTCTGTCCATGGGATTCTCCAGGCAAGAATACTGGAGTGGGTTGCCATGCCCTCCTCCAGGGGATCTTTCTGACACAGTATGAACTCACCAGGCCTCTTGCGTCTACTGCATTGGCAGGCAGATTCTTTACAACGTGAACTGCCTGGGAAGCCCACCAAGACTCATGCTGGGGCACAATGGGAAATAATGTCATACCATGATTCAAAGCACCTTGCTTCATAACTGCTGCCACCAGTACAAGATGGAAACTGACAAGCTGATAAATTTAGAAAGCAGAGAAGTCAATTTTGTCAGGAAGATGGCTAAGTGTCAGAGTGCAGAAGAACGCAAAAATTTACCCAAGTTTGCAAAAGCATGCATTCTGACCACAGGCTAAATGGAGGAATTTAAATGAGAACGTAACCTACACTCTGCAAAGCCCACTGATGACTCAGTAGGGCCTGCACTTGCCAAACCTTTGAAGGGGTGCAGCCCGGGTGGAGACAGTGAGCTCAGCAGCAGAGCAAGCATGAGACTCGAGAAGATGAGCATGTTGATTGAACTCACTGGCCGTTTAAAATCAAACACATTTTGGGGCATCCCCCAGGAGGTCCAGTGGTTAGGGCTCCGTGCTTCCACTGCAGAGGCATGGGTTCAAACCCTGGTCAGGAAATGAAGACCCCACATGCTGCATGGTGGGGCCAAAATAAATAATTAAATAAAAATCTAACGCATTTCATTATGGATGCCCAAGATGCCTTGTACCAGGTCTTTGCACAAGTGTCTAAGAATGCGCTTAGAGCTTCTTTCCGTGATCCTGAATTTCTTCTCAACTTCTTTGTGATTTTCAACAACAAAACACACAGTACCTATATATACCTGAAGTGAAAAAGCATACAGAAATCATCCTATCTATACGTGGTAAAAGCACAAACAAATGCATGGGAAGAATAAAGATGTAAACCAGGCAAGTAGTTCTTCGAAGGTGGAGAAAGGGCATTGCTTTGAGAGAGGATGATCACACTGTTTTAACTGTTCCATGGAATTGGTAAACATTCCATTTCCCTAGAATGCTGTGGGAGGATACATTTATATATCTGTTATGCCATCCTTTAAAAGAGTTCTTATATTTGAGATTCACAGTAATTTTTGAAGAACAAAAGCAAGCAATTAGAAATCTGAATATAGACTATTCTAAGAAAACACCAGGGACAGCCCCACATTGTCAAACATACACCTATACAAAGGGATGGTCTTCTGACCAGTAGTCCATGACCCTTTCCAGTGTTCACAGCCCAAATGGTTTGATTAAAAGGGAAAACCTCCGGGGAAAGAAAAGAGAAAATCTGAAAGCAGTGTATTTCATTCTCAAGTCTTTGAATACAAAACCACTACCTGTGAACTGTTCAGTGAAGAGGGTGCCAGTCAACACCAACATACCCTGCCAGTCGAGTCTGACGGCATTGTTCTGCCTCCCTTTGCAATTACTCCCACATTTCCCAAGGAGAAACTAATGGACTACTAAAAATAAAATGGAGACGAAGTGAATCACTTAGGATGTTTGGCTCCCAACTCAAACTGGCTTAAACAAAAAGGAAATGTTGCTGGCTCAAATGCTTGAACTCCTGGAGGAGAAACAGGCTTCAGGGCTGCTTTCTCTGTCTTCCACCCTGTGTGACTTCTTGCTTAGCCTGGAGCCACACCAGACCTCACACCAGTACATAACAACATCCAGAAGAAGACAGAAAGAGGCAGGCGCTTCCGGTAGCTGTGTTTTAAGTATGAAAAGACTTCTGCCAGGAGCGCTTGCCAAACTTACTCTGGAGTCTCCTTGGCTACAGCCAGATTACAGGACCATTGCTGAAGCCAGCCTTCTGCCCAGTTAATGCCCAGCACTGGCTGATGCCTCCTCCCCAAGGAGTGAGTCGTGCACGGGCATAACAGGGATGGGCTTGCTCCTAATCAGGGCCTACCCTTAATCAGGGCCTACCCTGGAGCTGGTCAACCCCAAATATGGGTGGTAGATGGGATGCATAATATGGACTCAACTCTAATATCTGATTGCTAGTATTAGCTGATCATTCTGTGTTTAGCAGAAGATTAACAAGTCATAATCGTGATGCATTTGTACATATATAAAAGCTAGAGACATAAAAATCAGATGACCAAATGGAAAGGTAAAGTTTTTAAAAACTTCTTTCAATACTCCCACTGTTCCAAAGGGAAACTTAAAAGACAGAAGTCAATTTTGTAGGTCATAGGAAGTATGGTACAATACTTACTATATTCTTGTGCCATAGCTACAGAAATTTGGACAATAGCATCCACATTAACAATATATAACCTAAAAAAAAAAACAGGAAAAGAAAAAATGGTTAAGTACACAAGAAATTTCATTTAAAATAGTTGTATAACTTTAACAAGTCTTTTTTTTTTTCCTGTTCCTAGATTAAGAAAGATATTTACCCATGGTTTCATTTTGTTTCGACGCTTAAATTTCTGATTCATGTGGATTTTGTTTTATGGTGAGATATGAACACAATTTTTGACCTTTTCCCAAAGGATCCCCCGTTAATTAAAAAGTCCATGTTTTCCACTACTGATTTGAAGTGCCACATTTTTCAATGTTGTATTTCCATATACACTTAAACTTAATTCTCAATTTTCTGTTCCCTCTACTAGTTTCTGTCTTTTTATGCCCCTCTATCGTTGTCTTATAGGGACGTTAGGGGAGTTTCAAAACTTCCCTCTTGGAGGTTTTCCACATTTCTTGATGCCTTGGCATTCTTTTTTCCTGGTGATATGTTATAAATGGAATCTTTGAGTCTCTTTTCTAATCGATTATCACTTGTATATATGAAGATTATTGATTTCTGTATGTTAATTACTAAACTCTATTATTGTTTATACTATTTTCGAGATATATATACTTGAAAACCAGTCTATTTTTCCTCCTTTCTCTCCAATTCTTAGGCCTCTCACTGCTTTCTCTTATGTAACTGCATGGCTGTTACCTTATATTTAGTGTTAAATAGCAGTGAGAATGGTGGATATCATTGTCTTGTTCCTGATTTTCATAGGAATGCCTCTGGCTTTACTGCATTAAGTAAGATGCTGTGGAATGAGCTGGTTGTGTATGCTTATAATCACATTAAAGTATTACCTATCAATTAAAAAAAAAAGTTGTATAACTTTAACAAAAGTCTTTTTTTTTTTTTTTTCTGGAAAGAAGTAAACCAGCCTTTTAAAAGTAAATAGCTGAACTTAGAGATTAGAAAAAAAATCTGTGGTATTAGAATTCCTCTAGGTATCTTCAAGTTAAAACTATCTGCATCTTTTGTAGATCTGAACACCAACAAACAAAGGCATTTTAAACAAATTAACACTGTCCTGGACTGCTACTTGTAACACTGAAACAAAAGCAACTATTAAATGACCCTCAAAAATCATGTTGTCTAACCCCTACAACAAACATCCAATCTACTGAGTCCAATGTAACTTAAAGCTAGAAAAACCAGCTTCAATTTCTAAATTTCTACACTCAGGGAACTAAGGAAGTGGTCTGCAGCGGGGGCGGGGGGGGGGGGTGGGGGGGGGTGGTAAATGCACATATGTATTCAGATATCTGACACTGCATCTTAGTAAAATCTTTGAATATTCAGATACCTTGAAATGCGAAAGAAACACAGCCACAGAACTGGGGACTTTAAGACTCTGGAATGTTTTTTAATATTCAAAACTGAAAGGTAAGAAATCTGTCCCTATCCAGACCTCAGGACAAGCAACAATATAGCAAGTCACATTCAATTGAGAAGGGCTTTAAAAACGTAAAACTCTAATGATGCTGTGGGTTTTCCTGGGGATGATGTGCCTTGACAAGGCTGAGGATAGCCACTCTCATCTATCTATAATACCATGCCTAATTTCACTTTTCTCAGTTTATATAAGATTCTGCCATGTTGCTGGCATTAGTTATGGTTTGTAGAAGAACCCCTTCATGGATCACAGAATTGATGTTTCTGAATTGTGATGTTGGAGAAGACTCTTGAGAGTCATTTGATGTTAATGCTTCTACATGAATGGGGATGCCACAGAAAATGAAAACCTAAAGAGGCAGTATATACCATTTTAATAAAGGGTAATAAACAGTGAAGAAGTGACTATACAAAGGAAAAAGGGGGGTTAGATGCCTAAGGATGGTAAATTGTGGGAAGGTGACTAGGAAATGTATGGTGGATAAAACTTGTGTAGTAAGATTTGTTACGTAGACTCAAGTGTCTGGAGTTAGGAGAATCATTCTCTTCTCCCTGGTATGGGATATGGGTGCACCGTCACAAATGGAAATCCATGCCCTGCATGCACCAATGAGGAGGACAAAAAGCTCTTCCTGTATCTGCTGTATCTTGACTTCTTTCAGTCCATCCAAAATAATTTTAAAGACAGAGGTAAATTTCAGGGTGACATATTCTAATCCCCCCATTAAAATACAACAAAAGCATTATTATAAGAATCAGAAAGGAAGATATTTGCTGATGTATTAAATACACATACGACGCATTTAGAATATATAAAAACTCCAACAAAATAAGAAAAAGATGTGTGTGCTAATAAGTAGCTTCAGTCGTGTCCCAACTGTTTGCGACCCTATGGACCACAGATGGCCTGCCAGGCTCCTTTGTCCGTGGGATTCCCCAGGCAAGAACACTAGAGTGGAATGCCATGCCCTCCTCCAGGGGATCTTCCTGACCTGGGGATTGAACCCACATCTCTTATGTCTCCTGCATTGGCAACCAGGTTCTTTACCACTAGTGCCACCTGGGAAGCCCAGGAAAAAGACAGATTATCTAAAAAGGATATAAAAAAATGGCCAATAAGCGTATGAAAAGGTGTCTGACATCATTCATTACCACAAAATACAAATTAAAACCACAATGAGATAAAATTACATATTGATCCAAATGGCTAATATGCAAATATCAGACAACACCAAGTCTTAGGCTGTAGAGCAGTTCAACTCTCATAAACTACTTGTGTGAACTGGAAAACTGTTTAGCAATATCTTATAAAGCAGAATATAAGCTGTGGCCCAGCAATTTCACTTCTAGGCAAATATTTGCTAAGAATGCACATATATAGGTCCTAAAGACACATATTTTCAATGAAGCCTTACTTGTAATGCCAACACTCGGTAGCAGCTTCTGGAACATTCATGTAATGCATACTATACAGCAGGGATCAGTCAACTTTTCCCTGCAAAGGATCAGACAGTAAATATTTTAGGGTTTGCAGGCCATATGGTCTCTGTTTCCTCTTACAACCACTCAATTCTGCCTCTGGAGTAGAAAAGTAGCCAGAGATAGTATGTAAATGAAAAGGTGTGGCTGTGTTCAATAAAACTATTTACAAAAACAGACAGTTTGCATGCTATACAGTAATGAACAAAAATGAACTATAACTAATACAAATAACACAGATGAATCTCATAAACATAATATTAAGACAAGCCAGATATATGAGGCAGTGTACTACATGACTCAAGTTCAAAAGTAGGTAAAACTATGTAAATCAGAATAGTAGTTACCTTTTGGAGGGGGGCAGTAAGCCTGGCGGGGGAGGGATACGGGGGAATTCTGGCAGCTTAATAATACTGGATTCTCTGGTTTGAATGGTGGTTTTCCGGTTATACTCAATTAGGAAAACTCATCAAAGTGCTCATTTATAATACATTTGTCTTTATATGTGTTATACCTGAATTAAAAGTGAACTATTTTCATTTTCTTTTATAAAGCATATAGGTCAGTAAAGTGAGTGCTTTCTCATAGCTCACTGGCCCAGGACATCAAACTCTCTGGGTGCAGTAGTTAACCTCGCACTCTCACTGAGTACAGCCCTGAGGCAATACCCCTTTGTTTAGTGTGATGTCTGGCCCAGTGGTAAAGAATCTGTCTGCCAATGCAGTAGATGCAAGAGACGCGAGTCTGATCCCTGAATCAGGAAGATTCGATCCCCTGGAGTACAAAATGGCAACCCACTCCAGTACTCTTGCCTGCAAAATTCCATGGACAGAGGAGCCTGGTGGACTACAGTCCATGGCGTCGCAAAGAGTTGGACACAACTGAGCATGTACCTTTATCTTTCTTTTTTTTCTTAACTACATTACAACTAAACCTCAGTTTTGAGTCCCAGGCAGAACTCTGGAGAACGAACTATGATTAAATAGAACACACACGAGTGGCAGGAAGAGAACGCAAAACAGAGGGAGAGAGGAAAGTAACAGATGGTGGATCAAGACACTGATGGAAACAAGCCCCAACATTTTATTTAACATAATCTGCTGAATAATCTATACAGAATAGAAAGTAAAGGCATCAGCTTAGAAATACAATTTGCAAGGTTACTGAACTGGTACTTTGGACAAAAATAATGACATTTTAAAAGCTGACCAGGGCTCTTAAAAGACTGTTAAAAGAATTTTGTGTCCAGCATAACAATTTATTCCAATCTAATAGGTTAAAGGGGCAGAAAGTTTCAGATTTTCAAGCAAAGAGGCAGATCTGACAAATACAGTCTTGCACTTTTTAGGTCTGCATATTTTAAACAATTTCTGTACCTTGATTTCATACTACCCCTCTATACTGTGTTAGAAAATGTAATTAGATATTGTTCACTTCCCAGCAATCACTGGAAGCCATTAAATTACTAAGGTTTTGCCCAAATATATGAGGAGAGGCAGAGAATACAAAAATGCCAGAGATAACAAGATCATGGGCACCACATTCTGTTAATACAGGATTATATCATGAGTGAAATAAAGAGTAAAGAAAAAATGAAAAGAACTGAAATCCACTCACTGTACTATATTCACTATATAATTGATATGTGAAAGAAAATGAGTAAAGTGAAAGTCACTCAGTCATATCTGACTCTTTGCAACCCCATGGACTATACAGTCCATGGAATTGTCCAGGCCAGAATACCGGAGTGGGTAGCCTTTCCCTTCTCCAGGCATTGCAGGCAGATTCTTTACTAGCTGAGTCCAAGAGGAGCCCAAGAATATTGGGGTGGGTAGCTCACCCCTTCTCCAGTGGATCATTCCAACCGAGGAACTGAACCAGGGTCTTCTGCATCACAGATGGATTCTTTTTACCAACTAAGCTAGCTATTAGGGAAGTCCTATGATTCTCAACCATTCTTTGCATTGCAGGCAGATTCTTTACCAACTGAGCTATCAGGGAAGAAAACAAACTAGATGCTAAAAATCCAAAGACAAAGTTCCTGCCTTTAAGGAGCTCACAGTTACAAAAAAGATGAAAAGCCTATACATCAATAATTTAAATCAAATGTCACAAAAGTTTCACAATATTTACAAGTGCCATGACTTAACAGAAGAGAATTATTAAATGTAGGAGAGGTGAAATGAAAATAGGAGAGGAGTGTGAGGAAAATAAGTCTTTATATAGTAGGGAAAAACTGAAATAAATGGGTTTTGAACAATTAAAAACGGGCAAGACAAGAAGAGGAATAGAGCATCCTTCCAGGCAGGGAACTAGAATATGCAGAGGCATGAATGAGCCAGTAATTCTCGAGAAATATCAGGGAATCTGAGGCTGCCAGAACATGACGTAGAAGGACAAACCAAGGCTGAGATGATGGAGGGACTTTTCAATTAAAATGGCAACCCACTCCAGTACTCTTGCCTAGAGAATCCCATGGAGGGAGGAGCCTGGTAGGCTACAGTCCATGGGGTCGCAAAGAGTTGGACACAACTGAGCAACTTCACTTTCACTTTATGAACTTGGTGTAACTAATTTTATCTTACAGGCATTATGGAACCATCAGGGTGGGAACTGGGGGAATGAGAATGGAATACAAAGAACAGAGAGGGGAGTAACAGGTCCCTGGATATATCTTTTGGCATAGTTTTGATGTTTGTAACAATAGTAATGTTAAACAAAACAAAAAGGTAAATAATCAAAATCAAACAGTATGTGAAGGTAACTCAAAATGAAACACAATCAATAATAAGTGAACTGCATTACAAAGGTATAAGTAATCACACTAAGGGAGTACAGAAGAATTAACCTAGCTACCTTGGAAACTAGTATCCTGACTATATACTCTGAGACTAGAGATAAACAAAGAAAGGGGAAAAGTCAGAATGAACTGTATGGTGTTAGACCGGAATCAGAGATATCATGGTTTTAAATATACATTTCAGTAGATAATAAATATTGATAGAGATAGATATGTGTATACGTATATAATTCCTAGCTCTGTGCTCTGACAAAGACTAGGAGCAATGATAACTCTGTAGTAATGAGTACACACAGCATTCAAATATTGGCTTCTAAACCCATCCTCCAATAAGTGGAACCAAGACTACTTAGAGAAATGTTTGGCTGCAAAGACAGGGTAGGGAATGTATCAGATGAACCTAGAACATTCTGTAATACAACAAAGTGTAAAAAACGTGCTCAAAAAAGATAATGGATTTATCAAAAGGACTTTGGAACTAATCTGAAGGGGACAAATCTGGGATAAACTGAACAAAAATATAAAAGATTAAATTAATACCTTATAACTCACAGGATAAAACAAATACCCATGAGTCCATGTTAATAAAAGAAAGTAACTGAATACAAAAATAAATGTGTGAGAAAGTCAAGCTCATTCTTGCAAGAGAATTTCAATTAATTAAGTGTAGAGGAAAATGATGGCATTAGAAAAATCACCATTTGACAAACAGCACAGATGAAAGAAAACAAAGGAAATATAACAACTAAATGCAATGTTGGATCCTAGATAAGTATTATTAAGACAGGTGACAAAATATGAATAAGGTCTGTAGCTCAATTAACATTTCTGTATAAATGTTAATTTCCTGATTTTGATAAGTTTACTATAGTTATATAAGATATTAGCTTATCTAAATAAAGAGTTCAAAGCAGTGGTCATAAAAATGCTCAGTGAACTTGAGAGAAGAATGTGTGAATACAGTAAGAACTTCAACAAAGAGAAAATATGAAAAAGAACCAATCAGAAATGAAGAATATAATAACTGAAACGAAAACTATACTAGATGAAATCAACAGATTAGATGATGCAGAAAAACAAATCAAGGATCTAGAAAACAGGGTAACAGAAATCATCAAAATGGAAGAGCAAAAACAGAAAAGAATTTTTTTTAAATGAGGACAGCTAAAGAACTCTCTGGAACATCAAACACAGTAACACTCATACAGGTCCCAGAAGCCAAAGAGAGAACATACTCTGCATTTACCTGAAAACTTTCCTAACCTGACAAAGGAAACAGACATCCAAATTCAAAAAGCAAAGGAGAGTACCAAAAAAGATGAACTTAAAAGAGATCAAACCCCAAGACACATTATAATTAAAATGTCAAAAGTTAAAGAAGAGAATCTTAAAAGTAGCAAGAGAAAATAACTAGTTATGTACAAGGGAATCCCCATAAGACTATCAGCTGATTTTTTAGCAGACACTTAACAGGCACAAGAAAGTGGTACAATATGTTCAAAGGGCTGCAAGGAAAAAAACTTAGAGAATACTTCACCTGGCAAGGTCATCATTCAGATTAAAAGCTTCTCAGATATGCAGAAGCTAAAGGAGTTCATCACCACTTAATCTGCCATTGAACGAATGTTAAAGAGACTTAAATTTAAAAGGAAAAAAAGGTCATATAACTAGAAATGAAAATATACAAAAGGTGTTTTTTAATAACCTGTATAAGAAAAGAATCTGAAAAAGGCCACAAAGAAGTCTCAATAAATTTATGACCAGTGAAATCCCATCAATTATCTTTTACAAAGACAACAGCGAGAAGCTAGAAATAAGTAAGAAGAAAACCGGAGAAAAAGCAAACACATGGCAACTGAACAACACGCTACTAAACAGTCAGTGGGGCAACAAAGACATAAAAAAACACCCTGAGACAAACTAGATGTTGCAAAGTTGTGTTTACCTATGGGATAGAGTTAAGACTGAAGTTTACAGTGATATAGGCAAAGTTACTAGAATGAAGGAGATAACAAAGATCAGAGTGGGAATAAAAACACAGGGACCAAAAAAATAGAAAAGATCAACGTAAGAGATGACTCTTGGAAAATATAAACAAAATTGACAAACTTTTATTCAGACTCATCAAGAAAAAAAAGACAAAGGCTCCAAATAAAATCAGAAAGGAAAGAGACGTTAAAACTGATACCACAGAAATATAAAGGATCATAAGAGACTCCTACAAATAATCATATGCAATCAAACTGGAAAACTGAGCAGATATTGATAAAATTTTTAAAACAATATTCCAAGAACCAGGAAGAAATAGAAAACTCGAGTAGACCAAATTATTAGTAATGAAACTGAATCAGCAATTTTAAAACCTTCCAATAAATAGAAGCCCAATAGTCTAGAAGCAGACTAGATGACTTGCGAAAGTGAATTCTACCAAACATTTAAAGCAGAGTCAAAACCTATCCTTCTCAAACTATTCTGAAAAGTTGAAGAGGAAAGAAAGTTTCTAAACTCATTCCACAAAGCTAGCATTACCCTGATATCCAAAACAGCCAAAGACACTACCCCCTCCCCTGCAAAATTATAGGCCAATACCCATAAGTGAAGGTGACCAACCAGTACAAACATCCAGCTATAAAATAAGTAAGTCATAACGATGGAATGTACAGAATTGGGAAAATAGTGAATAATACCATAGTAACTTTAAATGGTGACAGATGGTAACTTACAGTGATCACTCATAAAGTACATAAATGTGGTATCACTATGCTGTACACTTGAAATAAATACTATAACTGTATATTAGTCATACTTCAATTAAAAACATAAAGAATTCAAGACCAGATGTTAGACATGTTTATTGCTCTCATGGACTACTTTCAAGAACTCTTAGTGACAGAGCTAGGGAATACAGTGGACCCTCCATAGCCATGGGTTACACATCCAACCCAGATTCAGCCAAACATGGATGGAAAATATTGGAGGGGAAAGTCCAGAAAGTTCCAAAAGCAAAATGTGAATTTGCCCTCCACAGCATGTACATGTTATTCACAACTATTTATATAGCATTTACATTGCATTAGGTATTACAGGAGAAGGCAATGGCAATCCACTCCAGTACTCTTGCCTGGAAAACCCCATGGACGGAGGAGCCTGGTGGGCTGCAGTCCATGGGGTCGCGAAGAGTCGGACACGACTGAGCGACTTCACTTTCCCTTTTCACTTTCATGCATTGGAGAAGGAAATGGCAACCCACTCCAGTGTTACTGCCTGGAGAATCCCAGGGATGGGGGAGCCTGGTGGGCTCAGAGAGTTCGACTGCACAGAGTCGGACACGACTGAAGCGACTTAGCAGCAGCAGCAGGTATTACAAGTAAACAAGAAATGAAAAGTTTAAGGGAGGAAGGATGTGCACAGGTTACATTCAAATATGCTTTGTTATATAAGGGACTTGAGCATCCTCAGATTTTGTATCTGTGAAGGTCCTACAGATGCTGAGGGGCAGATGTATGTATGTGTTTCTACATATACGCATACACACACATCTACATCCATAGGATTCTTTAAGGAACTCAATAAAGCGATTATCCATAAAGTTTACAAGAAAAGCCAAAGGTCTGAGAAGAATCAAGACCCTCCATAAGACAACAGTAGTAAGGGACTTACCCTACCAATGATCAATTACAACACCGCAGTAATTACAAATAAACACAAAAAGGTTGAATTATTTAACATTGGTACTTGCACACATGTTTATCCACATGGGGGAAAATTAAATTGAATACCTATTCCACTCTCTGTGTTAAAGTCATTTCCAATTTAACTGAAGACATGTGTGTAAAAGGCAAGATTATAAAAACTTTAATAGACAATAAATGTAGATTTTATGGTCTCAGAATAGGTTAACAACATAAGAAAGAAAAACCATAAAGAAAAATAGTAAATTTGTTCTGCATCACAGTAAAGAACTTAGGTTCATTAAAAAAAAAAGATCATAAAATATAAGGATAAACCACAAGTTAGAAAACACACAACCAGCAAAATATAAGTATCTAGAATATACCTCTTAAAAATTTGTAAAAGAGACAATCCAATAGAAAAGTAGACAAAAAATTATAAAAGAAAAGGAAATAGAAAAGCTCCTTAAATAAATAATGCTTTATGCCTTTAGTAATTACAGGAAGACAAAAACATCTTTACACACCTATCAGTTTGACCAAATTTAAGAAGTCAGACAATGTCAAGGATGTGACAAAGATGGGGAGCAATGGAAATATTCAGAATCCACTGGGAGTCACGTGCTGGAATAATCACTTTGAAAACTGTCCAGCATGGACATACTCAATCAGCAAGCAATTTCACTCCTGAGTTTATGGTCACCCAGAGAACCGTCACTCAGAAACAAATACAATTATTCACAACCACAGAAAACTGCAAACACCTCAAATTTCAACAGTAGAATAAACAGGAAAACAAAGTATAGTGAAGTCGCTCAGTCGTGTTTGACTCTTTGCAACCCCGCGGACTGTAACCTACCAGGTTCCTCCACCCATGGGATTTTCCAGGCAAGAATACTGCCATTTCCTTCTCCAGGGATCTTCCCAACCCAGGGATCGAACCCAGGTCTCCCGCACTGCAGGTAGACTCTTTACTGTCTGAGTCACCAAGGAAACAAAACAAAGTATGACTTTGCAATAGTATCAGTGAACTCTAATGCTAAATGCACCAGTAGAGAAAAAGTCAAAGGAATAATATCCTTAAACACTTCAGAAAAAGATTAGCAATAAACCTAATTTTTAGGAATTAGATTACAAGCTCACAGAAGGCTGGATCAATACTCATTAACAGTCATTAAAACCTTCCCATAGTTTTTTTCCTTAGAACTGTTGAATATTTCCAAGATACAAACAATTAAGTCCTCCAAGAGATAACAGTATAACTTTCTAGAGTTTTGAACACAATACTGAGTCCACGGCAAATACCAGATTAACAAAATAAAAGCACAGATCTCATTTAGTTATTTAAAGAAGACCATACTTAAATTCCTGAAGTCTGTTGAAAACACTTGCCAAGGCACCATCTATATTATGGTTTTTCAAATTTTTTCCTTATGTATTTAAAGAAAAAAAAATGTTACTCTGTTACTCCACTACCAAGATGAGTGAGATTACTTCTAAGAATTTAAACCAATTAGACTATGAATTCATTTAAAACTATATATTAGAAACAGTACAACTTTCTATCTCCTCCTGTCCAAACAAACAAACAAACAAAAAAACCCATCTTTTCAAATCAGTACAACATATTTAAAAACAAAACACTCATGTAAGTAAAACACTCTGAGTTATATCTGCAATCCTCTGATAGCAATGAGTTCTGGTGACACCATGTTCTAAGCTGACTCATCCAAGGTGTGCCCAGGAACCTCTTAAGTATCCTCAAACCAAAAGATTTTTCATACCTTATAAAATTAACCAACTTGAACAATTTGGAAAAATCGCAAGCCATGCATTTAAATTTGGCATCTAAGATACAATCTATTCTCCATGATTTTAAATGTTATATAACAGTGTTCAGAATTTAGAATATCTTGGTCCACATTTTATACAGGTGGGTGTATGCACAAAACCTTTAAAACAGATGGTAAGTTCCATAGAGACATCAAGTGGCAGTTCTAACTGATTCAGCTCTAATTCATTTTGTTTGCTTTCTAACAACACTCTTCGAAAAAGAGCAATCCCAGAGCCCGCAGAAAAGATTTCTATTTTAAGCAGAGGTGACAATCTTTACTTACGTAAGAAGAAACTATACAAGTTAGCAGAAGACATGAAATGCAATCAAATCCACTACAGACACGTCAAGAGAAACTTTCATTCTCAAGGGTATATACTACGTGTGTCAGTCTAACAATCACCAAATTTATTAAGCCATAATTTTGCCACACGAATTCTCCATTCTTTCCTTCAGAGCACAATGGATCATCAGAAGGCAATGTTTGCTTTCCTCTCCACAGTGGCAGCCGTGCATCTGGCCTGAACGCTAAATAACCAGGTTCTTTACGAAATTCTTGAAAGTCAGCCAACAAACAGATCTTTTCACTCAAAATAAGCAGGAAGGAAACAGACTCAAATCGTAATCATCATATTTAGCTACTCAGAATGGGGGAGAACAGCCTTACAGACAACCTTTCCAGATAACTTGCAGTTTACCACACTTTGAAGGCAAGGAACCCACACATCTTCTGGGGAAGTCCACTCTACCCCATGTGGCTGGCCCACCCACAATGGCACCCATAAACTGGAGCCCACAGGCACAGGTGGAGAGACTGAATTCAACCTTCTGGTCCCCTCGCTTACTGCAAACAAGTCTACCCTGAGCAACTGCAGGGGGTTAGAATTTGCTACTCCAAAACATACCATTTTGGCATACTGACTATTCTGAGCTAGAGGCACTAAAATCAACAGGTGCAAGAAGGGCACTCTGACCTCCTCTTTTCTTCCTGAAAACAGGAGACAAAAAAAGTCCCGTGTGAAACATGCTCTCCCTGCACCTGGAGGAAAAGAACATTTTGATCACCAGAGACAGGCAGTCCAGGCTGAGAAGAACCTGCATAATCAAATATTTTAAAAATTAACCTTATCTTCCCTTAACCTCCCCCTACATATCTTTGTTACTTTTTCACAATCGTACTCATTGTTCAACCTGATATATAAACATTAGGCCTAATTGGTTCTCTGGGTCTTTATTCTCCTATGAAAATCCCCACATACATGCTAAAAAATTTTTTTAATAATCTTTCCCCCTATTTTACCTCCCCTACACAATGATCACTCTAAGGAAAGCAGCAACATGGAAAAACATATTAAATTCAAGAACCTGAAGAAAAAGTTACCACGAGAAAACAAACATGTTTTCAAAAGACTAAAGTTCCTCAAAAAATTCAAGAAAATATGATACCCATTTTAAAAAATCAAAGATAAAATGATTACTTGGGGTTAAAATAAGAATGTGAAAGTCACTCAGTTGTGTCTGACTCTGCAACCCCATGTACTATACAGTCCATGGAATTCTCCAGGCCAGAATACTGGAGTGGGTAGCCTTACTCTTCTCCAGCGGATCTTCCCGACCCAGGAATTAAACCAGGGTCTCCTGCATTGCAGGCGGATTCCTTACCAATCTGATAAACTGGGAAACCAAAGTATGAAGGGTGATCAGTATCAGATCATGGAACTCTGTAGCTGGATTCTATACCTTGGATCCCATCCCAGTGGACATTCTGGGCTCTGCCCATTATCCTCTTCCTTTCTGCTAAGAAACACGTTCCAATCTCCATTAATTTATAAAAAGCTTATTTATCTCTTGACCCAAAACACTCCTCCAAAATCAAGAAATAATGAGCTAAGAAGATGTCCATGGTGACTCGGAAGTTCCTGGCTTACATAACCAAATGGATGGTTCTCCCATTAAATGAACAAGAAATAAAAAAGCCTGTGGCGGGGGGTGGTGGTGGGGAACCTAATGAGGACATACAACATTTAAAATGTCTTTACAGAAAGACACTGTTATAAACTAACAGCCTGTGTACTGAACTTGGTCCATGGGCCTATTTTCTTTGGCCCATGCAGTACTTAACAAAAATTCAACCCATCCTTGAAATTTTATGGTATTTACCATGGAAATCCTGATTTACAGCTTCTCTTGAGAAACTGGGAGTCTGGTAACTTTGGGCCCAACATTCCCAGATAGCTAGCAATAAAGGCCAGAGCCAAACAGCCTGCATGGGGTCTGCAGGCTCCTGCTTTCCACCATCTCCAAGACTGCCTTCCTGACCCTGAGTCTATGTCAACGGCCACTTATCACCCCACTAACACTACTGTTTCTCTTAGTGTAGAAAAACATTTTTCTTTTCTTACTCAAAGACCTGCTTTTTACTCATTTACACTGTTGCCCAGGCTCTTAAGCTGGTGAATCTGCTGTAACACAAATAGAGTCAAGAAAGAGTTGAAAGGTAAGAAAAGATAGGGCTACAGCTGGGGTTTAAGCTGGGTTTGAAATGGGTGGCTGGATGGCATCACTGACTCAATGGACATGAGTTTGACTGAACTCTGGGAGTTGGTGATGGACAGGGAGGCCTGGCGTGCTGTGATTCACAGGGTTGCAAAGAGTCGGACACGACTGAGCGACTGAACTGAACATGGAAAAAGGCTGCGCTCACAAAAGAGAATGTATAAAAGGGATGGAACTTTAGGAAATGCCCATAATTCAAGTCAGTAAAAGAAAGGATAACAGTAACAAATATAGGGAAACAAAATAGAATGGGAAAGATTAGAGATCTCTTAAAAGAAAACTGAAGATATCAAGGAAACATTTCATGCAAGAATGGACACAATAAAGGACAGAAACAGCAAGTACCTAACAGAAGCAGAAGAGATTAAAAAGAGGTGGCAAGAACACACAGAGGAACTATACAAAAAAGGTCTTAATGACCGGGATAACCGTGATGAGGTGGTCACTCACCTAGAGCCAGACATCTGGGAGTATTAAGTCAAGTGGGCTTTACAAAGCATTACTACGAACAAAGCTAGTGGAGGTGATGGAATTCCAGCTGAGCTGTTTAAAATTCTAAAAGATGATGCTGTTAAAGTGATGTACTACACACACACACATACACACAAATATATGTCAGCAAATTTGGAAACTCAGCAGTGGCTGCAAGACTGGAAAAGGTCAGTTTTCACTCTAATCCCAAAGAAGGGCAATGTCAAAGAATGTTCAAACTATCGTACAATTATGCTCATTTTACATGCTAGCAAGGTAATGTTGAAAATCCTTCAAGCTTGGCGTCAACAGTACATGACCTGAGAACTTCCAGATGTACAAGCTGGGCTTCAAAGAGGCAAAGGAGCCAGAGATCAAACTGCCAATATTCACTGGATCATGGAGAAAGCAAGGGAATACCAGAGAAACATCTACTTCTGCTTCACTGACTACGCCAAGCCTTTGATTGTGTGGATCACAACAAGTTGTGGAAAATTCTGAAAGAGATGGGAATACCAGACCACCTAACCTGCCTCCTGCAAAACCTGTATGCAAGTCGAGGAGCAACAGTTAGAACCGGACATGGAACGACAGATTGGTTCCAAATTGGGAAAGTATGTCAAGGCTGTATACTGTCACCCTGCTTATTTATTTAACTTACATGCAGAGTACATCATGTGAAATGGTGGGCTGGATGATTCACAAGCTGGAATCAAGACAGCCAGGAGAAATATCAACAACCTCAGATATGTTGATAATACTATTTAATGGCAGAAAATGAAGAATACCTAAAGAGCCTCTTAATAAGGATGAAAGAGGAGAGTGAAAAAGCTGGCTTGAAACTCAACCTTAAAAAAACTATAATCATGGCATCTGGTCCTATCACTTCATGGCCAGTAGATGGGGGAAAAGTAGAAGCAGGGACAGATTTTATTTTCTTGGGCTCCAAAATCACTGTGGATTTTGTGTTGCCGGAGAAGACTCTTCAGAGTACCTTGGACTGCAAGGAATTTGAGCAAATACTGGGAGATAGTGGAGGACAGAGAAGCCTGGCATGCTACAGTCCATGGATTGCAAAGCGTTGAACATGATTTAGCAACTGATAAGAAGTGCTAACCATAGTGAAGTGCAAGTTCAAGTAGGAGTTCAAAATGAATTGAGTTGATGGTGCACAGATTACAGCAAAAATTCTGTCAGGTTGTGAGACCAGCACTATAGAAAGAGGTGAGACCTTTTCTGGTGGTCCAATGGTTAAGAATTCACCTGCCACTGCAAGGGACATGGGTTCAGTCCCTGTTCCAGGAAGATCCCACAGGCCACAGGGCAATGAAGCCCACGAGCCGCAACTACGGATGCTAGTGCACCTCGGGCCCATGCTCCACAAGAGAAGGTACTGTGATGTAAAGCCCAGACTAGAGAGTACCCCCGCTTGCCACAAGTAGAGAAAGCCCACACACAGCAAAGACCTGGTGCAGCCATAAATAAAAAAGAAAGAGGTGAGAGTCCATTTATTTAGCCATTTTTCATTTGCCAGAGTTATCATATGCAATCTAAATTAAGTTGCATCTTACTCATGAAAAGCATTTTTTAAGTAAAGAGCAGCGGCAGAAAAATACATTAGGCACAGTTCAACAACAAACTGTTTTCAGAGAATAATTTGTATTATCATAATAATGAAACAGGTCAATTAATAAAAGGAAGAAGTTACTAGGCTTTCCTCCAAATTTCTATGTAATGAAGGAAGGGGGAAAAAAGTCCATTTAACATTAAAAGACATACAAGAACTTCAAGCATCACAGTGGCAAAAGCCATCAGACTCTGAATATGGAGGAATATCTCTGCACATTTAGTTTAAAAAGAGGATAATTTAGAAATCCTGCAATCTAAGACAGGCTCCTCTGTAATAGCTTTTGTACGAGATTACTAGATAAACAGGATAGAGTGTATGTGCAGAATTCATAAGGAAAAAGAAATTCAACATAAAACAGACGTGAAAATGCTCACCCTCATTAAAAATCAAGAAATAAACATTAAGACAAAAATGAAGTAGCCATCATTTTATAACTAATAAATTTAGCAAGGTAATATTTTATACTTCTATAACTATTAAATTAGCAAAATTATTTTTTAATTTAACCTCATTGAAAATTTTTGATTGAAGTATGGCTGATTTACATTATTACATTAATCTCAGGTAGACAGCACAGTGATTCAGTATTTAAACTGTTTTTGTAGATTTGACACTAATAAGCCTGAATTTAAATGCCTTGTGGCCCTGTAAATTGGGATGGCACCTATAAAAGTAGTTAATATTCAGCAAAATGCTCATAACCCTTGTGATTGATGGCTAAGTCATCAGTGGTACTCCTAGAAATAGATCTTCCGTAAATAATGCAAAAGAAGAAAAAGATTATATGAATGAAAATACTCTCTGCTACAAAGTGAAACAAAATAAAGACTCTGGAAACAAGTAAACTGTCCAATAAAAGATATACTATATAGAGAATCAAAGTGCATCCATACTATAATCTCTAAACTTATATATATACACTGGAAAGACAGATCAATACAGCATTTTTTTTCACATTTCAATATTCTCTTAATAATAGAGTAAGTGAAATCGGAAGAGAATCTGGCATTCACGATTTTATAAAAGTGACACAGAGACAAAAACTGCAGCCATAGAGTACAGAGAAAGACGGGGTTTAACAACTTAAAAAAAAAAAAAAAACAGCTTCAGAAAATGAAAAAAGTACTGGCTACCTTAAAAAGAAGAACTTCAACAAGAAAGATTTAGAGACATAAATCTTACACAGAGAACTGTTTAATATATGATGGAGGTGAGGCAGTTTGTAAATCAGAGAATGCTAGGAAAGAAGAAATAAGCAGCAACATTGGGGAAAAAGAAACATGGTGGTTTGGGGAATAATTATGCTTGAGAACAATTTGTATAGGTTATAAACTAGAAGAAGAGTGAATAACCAGTAAAGAAAAAAATTGGAAATTCAGGAGAGTCGAAAGGAATATGATGAAACAGTTTTTGGAGGCCACATGGTACAAGAACTAAACTTATGTGAAAGGAACCTGGCTTTTTATTAATATTCTGTCCCCGAAAAGTACTCAAATTTGTCTATGGTGAAGGTGCTCAGTCGTCTCCGACTCTTTGCGACCCTGTGGACTGTAACCTACTAGGCTTCTCCATCCATGGGATTCTCCAGGCAAGAATACTGGAGTGGACATTTCCTTCTCCAGGGGATCTTCCCGACCCAGGGATCGAACCCGGGTCTCCCACATTGGAGGCAGACGCTTTACCCTCTGAGCCACCAGGGAAGCCCCAAATTTGTCTATAGAAATTTTAAGTATTTTAAGTATTTTCTATAAATTTGTCTATAGAAAATACTTAAATAAAAATTTTAATACCTTCTTAAAACAAGAGACATTGTTTAAAACATGTCACCAAACAGTATTTAGGTATAAAAGCAAGCAATACAATTTAAATAAATGATTGTCACATTAACTTCTAAAAATGCTAGAGGTCCTAAGTTAAACCCCAAACAAAATAATCGTGTTCGAGTGATGAATGTTTTGCATGGATCCAAAATTCACATTTTTATTCATTTTAACATTGCTGAAATCAGGATGCATCCAATAATTACTGGCATCATACCACTAGTTTTAAAACCCGAGGTCTCTTCCTTAAAGATACTAGAATAATGATATGTCTTAAAATTGAAGGCATCTTAAATTCAAGAAAATGTGGTACCTCTCTGTTCTTACAAACTACTCTCTCGCATTATTATATAACTACAAGAGAAAAGAGGAGAGGGGAAGAGAAACTTGGCATATGCAATTTTAAACTACTTTTCCTTTATAAAAATATAAAATTGCAAACATTCTACCAGGCAGATTTCTGTTTCTATAGTTAAATGATCCCCATGGTCCTGATTCAATAACGTTTATTCATGCTTATAAATATAGAGCCTAAATCACATACATATATGTTTTCCAGCTCTCTATGTGATTGATAGCCATTTTACAGCATGGGAAAGTGATATTTAAGGGGAAAGGACAACTAAAATAACACACTTGCACTTAGAAATAATCTACATTAAAACAATTTAAAAAAATTTTTTAAATTATGAAAGTATAATATATTTACAGGAGATTTGGGAAATATAGAACAAGCTTACACATAGTTCCACTACATATTACAATTATTTTTAGTTAAAAATTAAGGATTTTTAAGATAATCCTTAATCATTCTAAAATTTATTTAAAGATAATTTAGGATAAGTTAAGCTATTTAACTGGAGTTTCAATATCAAACTTTCAAAAATTAATATAATGAATATACAGAGAAGTAGAAAGATATAGTAGACCTGAAAAGGTCTGTGAACCAATTCAACATAATTAAGATGTATATAATTTTCACCCAATAAAAAAAATTTTTTTTCACACAATAGGATACAAATTCTATTCTAGTTACCACAGACTGAAAACCAGGAGAAAATGGACACATCCAGGGACAGTTCAGTTCAGTTCAGGCGCTCAGTCGTGTCTGACTCTTCGTGACCCCATGAATCGCAGCACGTCAGGCCTCCCTGTCCATCACCAACTCCCAGAGCTTACTCAGACTCTTGTCCATCGAGTCAGTGACGCCATCCAGCCATCTCATCCTGTCGTCCCCTTCTCCTCCTGCCCCCAATCCCTCCCAGCATCAGAGTCTTTTCCAATGAGTCAACTCTTCACATGAGGTGGCCAAAGTACTGGAGTTTCAGCTTCAGCATCAGTCCTTCCAATGAACACCCAGGACTGATCTCCTTTAGGATGGACTGGTTGGATCTCCTTGCAGTCCAAGGGATTCTCAAGAGTCTTCTCCAACACCACAGTTCAGAAGCATCAATTCTTCGGGGCTCAGCCTTCTTCACAGTCCAACTCTCACATCCATACATGACCACTGGAAAAACCATAGCTTTGACTAGACAGGCCTTTGTTGGCAAAGTAATGTCTCTGCTTTTGAATATGCTATCTAGGTTGGTCATAACTTTCCTTCCAAGGAATAAGCATTTTTTAATTTCATGGCTGCAATCACCATCTGCAGTGATTTTGGAGCCCCCAAAAATAAAGTCTGACACTGTTTCCACTGTTTCCCCATCTATTTCCCATGAAGTGATGGGACCAGATGCCAGGGACAGATAACAACCTGCAAAATTTTCATGCAAACAAAATTTTCTAATCAAAGAAAACCAGAGGCAAGAATATTTTATTAAAGATATTAAATTTTAATAGTAATGCTAATTAAAGGAAATACCAGTTAGGCATTTAAAATTTTTCACATCTTTGCAATTTTCTGTAAACCTAAAATTATTTTAAAATAAAGACTCTATGATTAAACAAGTATACATATTTGTTAAACTGATGGCAACAATTTTTGCTAGTAATTTCATTGATTTTTAACTTCAACAAATAGCTTATGTGAAAAGAAAAAAGCAAAGATTAAGAAAAATACTTAATGAGACATTTAATAGCGTCAAGCTTCTTAGGCAATTACCCTAATCACAACAATAAACCACTCCAAATTGACATACACTACAAACTTTTTGATATTTTCAGTAAACCAAACTTGTCAGCTAATAGATTTATTATACCCTAACGCTTACTCCTTGGAAGGAAAGTTACGACCAACCTAGATAGCATATTAAAAAGCACAGACCTTACTTTGCCAACAAAGGTCCGTCTAGTCAAGGCGATGGTTTTTCCAGTGGTCATGTATGGATGTGAGAGTCGGACTGTGAAGAAAGCTGAGTGCCAAAGAATTGATGCTTTTGAACTGTGGTGTTGGAGAAGACTCTTGAGAGTCTTGGACTGCAAGGAGATCCAACCAGTCCATTCTAAAGGAAATCAGTCCTGGGTGTTCACTGGAAGGACTAATGCTGAAGCTGAAACTCCAATACTTTGGCCACCTCATGCAAAGTGTTGACTCATTGGATAAGACTCTGATGCTGGGAGGGATTGGGGGCAGGAGGAGAAGGGGATGACATGAGTTTGGGTAAACTCCGGGAGCTGGTGATTGGACAGGGAGGCCTGGCATGCTGCAATTCATGGGGTCGCAAAGAGTAGGACACAACTGAACTGAATTGAACTGATATTCTATTGGACATGCAAAAGAAAACCAAATCAATGAAATTAGCATCTTAAAATGTTTCTTCTGCATAATCATCTTACGTCGGGCCAGTGATTTACTCACAAAACATTTTAAAGTGATTCTGAATATAAATAGGGGCTCTGAATCAAAGCCAAAATAGGAACCTTGCCAGAAAATTCCTTCAGACTTTCTAGTTGTACCAACTTTGTAACTTGCAAAGCACTCTCACACAGCATTGTTCTTAGGATAACATAAGCTGTGCTATCAAACTAACACAGTAAATCCAGATCTTACCATTTTAAAATATTATTATTTACACTGTTTGTGGTTAAACTTTGGCAAAGTTCATCACTCTGATATATATATATATATATAAAAAGCACATGTTTTTCACTGGTGGTCAGAGGCTATGATGGCTATAAAATTTCAAGACCACTGACCAGGACAGATGTTACAACATCATCATACAAGAAATTGCAACTAATTCTGCCTGAAGTAAGAGAAAAGGGGAATATGCAGCAGAATTCAAAACCTGTAGTATTTTATCACCCTTCAATAATATGTAAAGACAATCAACATTTTCTGTTCAGTATAAGCAATGCATTATGTTAGAAGACATAAAAACAGTTCCTGTCCTCAAGAAAAATTACAGTATACAGGGGAAAGAAATATAAAGACCTATAACGTGGCACAATATAGTAAGTATTAGAGGAATTTTATTAAAAACATACCATTAACTGAGAACTGTATTAGACCATAATTGGATTTGCATCATTGCAAGTGAAAAATATTTTCTCTGGGCTAACAGAGATGTCTCTGGACTAAAAAGGCTTTATCAGCACCAGACTTCAGTTCTCTGTAAAAAATTTTTTAACACAGATGCATTTTCATATTAATAAATACACTATAGTTTATTCCAAAATTGGGAGAGGAGTACGACAAGGCTATATATTGTCACCCTGCTTATTTAAATTGTATGCAGAGTACATCATGTGAAATGTTGGACTGTGTGAAGCACAAGTTAGATTCAAGATTGCCAGGAGAAATGTCAATAACCTCAGATATGCAGATGATATGACTCTAATGGCAGAAACTGAACAGGAACTAAAGAGCATATTGGTGAAGCTGAAAGAGGAGAGTGAAAAATCTGGCTCAACAACCAACACAATACTGTAAAGCAATTATCCTCCAATTAAAAACAAACAGATTAAAAAAAAAACATTCAAAAACTAACATTGTGGCATCCAATCCCATCACTTCATGGCAAATAGATGGGGGGGGAAAGATGCAAACAGTGACAGACTTTATTTTCTTGGGCTCCAAAATCAGTGTGGACGGTGAATGCAGCCATAAAGGATGGTGAATGCAGCCATAAAATTAAAAGACGCTTGCTCCTCAGAAGAGAAGCTGTGACCAACCTAGAGAGCATATTAAAAAGCAGAGACATCAGTTTGCCGACAAAGGTCCGTATAGTCAGAGCTATGGTTTTTCCAGTAGTCACATACAGGTGTGAGAGTTGGACCATAAAGAAGGCTGAGTGCTGAAGAACTGATGCTTTTGAACTGTGGTGTTGGAGAAGACTCTTGAGAGTCCATTGGACTGCAAGGATATCAAACCAGTCAATCCTAAGGGAAAACAATGCTGAATGTTCACTGGAAGGACTGATGCAAAAGCTGAAACTCCAATACACTGGCCACCTGATGTGAAGAGCCAACTCATTGGAAAAGACCCTGATGCTGGAAAAGACTGAGGGCAGGAGGAGGAGAAAATGACAGAGGATGAGATGGTGGGATGGCATCACCAACTCAACGGACATGGGTTTGAGCAAACTCTGAGAGATAGCGAAGGATAGGGAAGCCTGGTGTGCAGCAGTCCACGGGGTCTCAGAAAGTCAGACACAACTGAGCAACTGAACAATAACTAAGGAATGTTGTTTCTGACCCTTCCAACCATTCAGATTTCACAGAAATTCTTAAGGCAGTAAAACCAAAATTGGCAAATAAGAGCATCAGCCCTTGAAGGCAAAACAATTTTTAGGAACTGTTATGGCTAACACCAAAGGATTCTAATTCCTCATTCCCACTTCAGGATGCAATGTGTAGAAGAAAAATCAAAGTTATGCTCAATGGATTTTCCTAATTAAACTTTTTTAAAAATTAAAATACACATATAAATATACAAATCTTAAGTGTACACCTTTAACATATAGTGAAATCATCTATGTAAACAGTACTCACACAAGAAAGAACATTACCAACATCTCAAAAGCCACCTTCAAGGCTTCCAAAGTCAGCAACCATTATAACCTCAAACACCACACACTGGTTCTGCCTGTTTTCAAATTGAACATTTTATAGCACAAGAAAATATGAGGTTGGAAAGTAACTTATTTAAATGAGGTCATGGAGTATGCTGTTTTCTTTCCTTCATCATTGTGAATCTCATCTATGTTGAAACAGGAAGCATTAGTAGTGTTCCATGAACACACCACAATATGCTTCTCCATTTACTACTAAAGAACATTTCTATTTTTTCCTACTTTGGCATGAGTACAAATAATGCTGCTATGAATATGGTTGGACACATTCTCTGGGGCACAAATGTGTGCATTTCTGTTGGGTCTGTACACATCTGGGTGTGGAAGTGCTGGGTCCAAAGGTGGTACCAATTTATACTCCCACTAGTAGTGGGCTTCCCACGGGATGCAGCAGGTAAAGAATCTGCCTACCAATGCTTGATCCCCGGGACAGGAAGATCCCCTGGAGGAGGAAATGGCAACCCACTCCAGTATTTTTGCCTGGAAAATTCCGTGGACAGAGGATCCTAGTGGGCTACAGTTTGGGGGGTTGCAAAGAGTTGGACACAACTGAGCACAGCATAGCCACCACAGTGTGGAGGAGTTCCAGCTGCTCTCCACTTAGAATTAGCAATCTTTTTCTTCTGTCATCCTGGTGAGAATATAATAGCACATCATTATGGTTTTAATTTGTATTTTTCTTTTAAGAAACGATTTTGCATCTTTCTTAAGCTGTCTATTAAAAATTTAAGTCTTGGCCAAGAGGAAGGTAAGAATTGGAAAGGAGAGTCTGGCTTTTATTGATTCATAGTTCTTTATCCATTCTGGGTATGAATCCTCTGTTTGACATATATATCCTCTGCCTATATGTCTTGCCTTTTCACTCTTGACAATGTTTTATGATGAAAAGAAATTCTTAACTTCAGGGTAACTGGATGTATCCATTTTTCCATTTATGGTTAATCTCGATGGAATTCAAATGCAAAAACAGACACATTTCAGCTACTTTCAACTAATATACTGGCTTCTTTATTTTTTTAAAAGTGAATTACTTTGGGCTTCCCTGAAGGCTCAGTAGTAAAGAATCTGCCTGCCAACACAGGAGACATGGGTTTGATCCCTAATCTGGGAAGATCCAACATTCCATGGAGCAACTGAGCCCATGCACCACAACTACTGGGCCTGTGCTATGGAGCCTGGGAATCGCAACTCCTGAGCCCACAGGCTACAACTACGGAAGCCCGTGCACCCTACAGCCCACGCTCTGCAATCAGAGAGGCCCTCACACTGCAACTAGACAGCAGCTCCCACTTGCCGCCACTAGAGAAAGGCTGGTGTGGCAACAAAGACCCAGGACAGCCAAAAATGAGTGTTTTTTAGAAAGTGAATCACTTCAAGTAAGTTCATAAACAGATTTTCATTTGCAACAAACTTAGAATAGGTAATTACACAATAAAAAAATGTAAGAGTCATTTTAATATAAAATGATTAGAAACTGGATCCCAGGTTTCTGGTGGGGCACAGCACAGATTACTAACCCCCACTTCAGTCAAATTTTAAATTTCTAGTCTGTCCAAATTTTAAATTTCTAGTCTCATTCAAGTAATTTTGAATAATGGTTCTGAAAAACAAGTTTTACTTGAATGCCTCAAAGAAATTTGGGAATCTAAGTAAATGTGACAAAAAGGACACCCAAAATACATTATATCCCTGACCTAAATGTCTCTTAAATAAAACGAGGGTGCTGATAATTTAGTATAGAAACTTTTTTTTATATACATTTGCTTAGAAAATCTCTAGCAACATAGAAGAAATTACTATGCCATTTCACATCCTGCAATGAAAACCAAGAATAACTGAGGAAAATAAAGGTGTTTGATAATTCAAAGATATAATATCTGTATAACTAATCACATCATGATATAATTACATATTCTCTGAACAAGAACTTTCTTGACATGCAAAACAACAAAGTACTTCAGAGACTTGAGAATCTGCTCAAGAATATGCACGTTTATATAAACTAAATACATAAGCAGAGCTTCCTTTGCTATCTTTATATTGATCCACCAAGCCACTAATTAACTTTTTCTAATAATCAGTACATCAAAATGACATAAATATGGGAAAAGAATCAGTCCTGGAACCCATGATATAAGCATCTCATTTATGCAACAATCACAAGAATACACATTTTCTTCTCACTTTTTAGTTTAGGTTGATGTTAATAACAATTCATATAGGTCCTCTTATTTGAAGAATTCAAAGAGCTTGCCAGAATCTTAACTTTCACAAGAAGCCTTTCAACAAAAGTATGCCATATCACAGCATCAAAAATTGATATAAGCCTGGTAGAACATTTGGTTATCTCCTCACCTATGGTTAAACTGAAAACTAAAAGCACACTTCATCCCGTCCTGGCTAGACATGAACATCAGTATCTAACTTATCAGGAAAGCTCCCTAGGACAACCTCTACTAACTCCACAATGGCCAATAAAAAGGGAAAAAAAAGGAAAAGATGGGAGAGCAACTACTCTAGGAGAAAAAAAACAGATTGTAATGAATCCAGAGTTGCCCAGAGGCATCCACATTATTTCTAAAAAACAGTAGACTAGATATTGCAAGTTATTTATTCAACTTATAAACAACACTTGGTGCACACAGAAAGACACGTTCACAAACCCCTTAATTTCACGGCTCCAGTTTGAAAGGCACTAAAACAGATGTTACAGGGTTTATGTACTTTACTTAGAGAAGAGCTCCTGCAACATTCACTGAGAGGCACTCCACTACTCTTTTCCAAACACAATTCTAACAGACTTCCTCATGATCATTTCATAAAAGCGGAAAACCAGAAAGGGGACGGGAGGTGGGACTGCTGCCAGAATCAGGCACACCAACAGCAGAAAAGTAAAGCCTGAAAGAGACAGAAGTAGTACAACACGGCTCAACAGTCCTCCAAAGTTTCTCAGTAACTCCAAATCCATCTTGTAATTTAGAGTCCATGACAATGAACTCCACTATCAAGAAATGATTATATTCAGTGTACTTAAAACAATTTTTCTCAGAAGTCCTTAACATAGGAAATTTAAAGCTTAAAGAGGACACTTATCCTAAGAAGCTACAAAGATGGCAGATACACGAAAGACGTTCAAAATTATTCACTGATAGGGAAATGCAAATTAAAGCCATGACGACTACAAACTTGTTAGAATAGCTAAAATGAAAAATGCTGGCAATTAGTGCTAGGGAGGATGTGAAGCAAGGAGAATTCTCAAACACTGCTGCTGGGGATGCAAAATGAAACAACTGCTCTTGAAAACAGCTTGAAAGCTTCTCTTAAATTTAAACATACACTATGATCAAGAAATCACACATCTAAGTATCTACCCAAGAGAAATGAAAACTTACATTAACAGAAAATCCTGAACAAAAATGTTTATAGCAGCTCTCTACTAATAATTATCCAAACTGGAAGCAACCCAAGTGTCCTGCAACGGGCGAATGTATAAACAAACTGGCACATCCACACGATAGGAGACTCGGCAGTAAGAAGGAACCACTGATACGTGCAACAATTCAAATGAAGCTCAAAGCCATGCTAAGTGAAGGGAAGCCAATCTGAGAAAGCTAAATACTGTATGACTCTATTTACATGACATTCTAATTTATTAAGCTGGATGACATTCTCAAAAAGACAAAACTCTAGGATGAGAGTACAGACCAGTGGCTGCCAGAGGACATGGAGGGGTAGGGAGAGGAGAGGTGACTATACACAAAGGGATGGTGTGAGTGTTTCAGGGTCACAAAACTGTCCTCAATCCTGACTGGGGTGGAAGTTACAGGAAATCCAAAAGTGTTTAAAGATTTGTAGAACTGGACACATGTGTTCAAAACTTTGTGATAATTTTAAGAGGGTCCTCCTTTAGCTCACATATATATAAATAAAATGCTAGCAAAATGTAGCAGATTTGAAGAAAGGATGATTTTGCAACATTCTCATGTTGACACATGACTGATTCTGAAAGCCTTCAAAGACAGAAAAACACATACCATAAACGGTAATCATAAGAAAGCTGGAGCCAACTTTATTACTATTAGACAAAGTGGACTTTAAGACAAGATATTACTGAAGAAAAAGAAAGTTTAAAATGACAAAAGGGTTGATTAATTAGGGAGATATAATAATTATAAATGTATACGCAATCTAACAACAGAGCCCCAAAACAAATGAAACAAAACTGGACAGAACCAAAAGGAGAAAGAGACCATTCAACAATATTAAGACATTTCAACACCCTCCTCTAAGTCACAGAACAACTAGACAAAAATCATAAAGGATATAAACATTTGAACAGCACTGTTTACCATAGTGACCTAACTGGCCTCTACAAAATACTCTAGAATACACATCGTTTTCAAGATGCAAGATAGATCATTTGCAATGTCATAAAACATGTCTCAATAAATTTAAAAGGACTGAAATAAAATAAAATACATTTGGGACTCCAAAGAATTAAATCAAAACAAAAGTAATCTAGGAAATCTCCAAATAATTGGAAATCAAACAATAATTTGTAAACAACCTGTGGGTCAAAGAAAATAAATTTTTATCAAGCTATTAATACTCTGAAGTGAATGAAAACAAACAAAAAAGCGGAACTGTAGAGACTGTATCTAAAGACATCATTTTATAGGTTTTAAACTTAGGCCTACATTAGAAAATAAAATTTTCAATTCTCTTCCACTTTAGATAAAGAGTAAACTAAACCCCACAGAATGAAAAAGGAAGGAAATTACAGTTTAGAGCAAAAATCACTGAAACTGAAAACAGAAAAAATAGAGGAAAAAACAATGAAACTGGAGTTGATTCTTTTGAAAGGTCAATAAAACTGACAAATTTTTACTTACACTGACAAAAAGAAAAAAAAAGAAAAAGACACCAATTAACAAAATCAGGATTGAGAGAGGAGGCATCACTATTGACCCTATAGAAAAAGATTATAAAGGAGCTGAACTGAACTGATTATAGGAAAGAATTTGCTGGCAATGCAGGAGAACCCAGTTGGATTCCTGGGGCAGGAAGTTCCCCTGGAGAAGGGATAGGCCACCCACTCCAGTATTCTTGGGACTTCCCTCATGGCCTAGACGGTAAAGAATCGGCCCGCAATGCGAGAGACCTGGGTTCAATCCCTTGCTTGGCAAGATACCCTGGAAGAGAGCATGGCAACCCCCTCCAGTGTTCTTGCTTGGAGAATCCCCCATTGACAGAGGAGCCTGGAGGGCTACAGTTCATGGGGTCACAAAGAGTCAGACACGATTGAGCTACTAAGCACAGTGTAGTATACCACCAAATCAGATAATTTAAGTGAAATGGACAAAATCTTAGAAAGATATAAAGTAGTAAAACCAACTCAAGAAAAAACAAAAGATCTGAACAGACCTGTAACAAGAAATTCAACTAGCAATTACGAATCTTCCCACAAAAAGAATCCCAGGCCCAGATGGCTTCACTGCTGAATTCCATCACATATTTAAAGAACAAAGTCAACTCTTAACAAACTCTTCCAGAAAACAGAAAAAAAAAGAATGCTTCCCAACTCATTCTTTTGTTTTTGTTCCCAACTCCTTCTATAAATTCAATATTATCATGATACCAAAGCCAAAGATATCACAAAAATAGAAAACAGATCAATATCCCTCTTGAATATATATATATATATATGTATACACACACACACACACACACACACACACACACACAAATTCAATTAGTAAATGAAATCCAGCAACCTAAAAAAGATTAGATACTATCATCAAATGAGATTCATCCCAGGAATGCAAGCTTGATTTAACATCTGAAAATCAATTAATGTAGCAATATTTAAAACATGAATTTAATATACCAATAAAGGACAAAAAGCCACATGATCACATCAATATACACAATACTCACTCATGATTTAAAAAAATAAAACCTCAGTAAACTAGGAACAGAAGGGAGCATTCTCAACCTGTAAAGGATATTTGTACAAAACTTACAGCTAACATCATACTTAATGTTAAAAAACTGAAAGTGTTTCCACAACATCAGGAACAAGATAAGTATGTCCACTCTCACCATTTCTATTCAAAAATCCTGCTTACTTAAAGTGAAGTTGCTCAGTTGTGTCCGACTCTTTGCAACCCCACGGACTGTAGCCTGCCAGGCTCCTCTGTCCACAGGATTTGGAGTGGGTTGCAAGAATATTGGAGTGGGTTGCCATTGCCTTCTCCAGGGGATCTTCCCGACCCAGGGATCGAACCCGTGTTTCCCACGATGCAGGCAGACTCTTTACCATCTAAGGCACCAAGGAATCCCTATATGCAAAGTACATCATGAAAAATGCCGGACTGGATGACTTACAAGCTGGAATGAAGGGAGAAATATCAACAACCTCAGGTCTGCAGATGATACCACTCTAATGAGAGAAAGCAAAGAGGAACTAAGGTGCCTCTTTATGAGGGTGAACGAGAGTGAAAAGCTGGCTTAAAGCTCAACATTCAAAAAAGTGAGATCATGGCATCCAATCCCATCATGTCATGGCAAAAAGAGAGGGAAGAAATGGAAACTTTTCTTGGGCTCCAAAATCAGTGGGGCCAGTGACTGCAGCCATGAAATTGAAAGACATTTGCTCCTTGGAAGAAAAGCTATGACAAATCTAGACAGCGTAATAAAAAGCAAAGATACCACTTTGCTGACAAAGGTCCGTATAGTCTAAGATGTGGTTTTTCCAGTAGTCATATACGGATGTGAGAGTTGGATTATAAAGAAGGCTGAGTACTAAAGAAATGATGCTTTTGAACTGTGGTGCTGGAGATCACTCTCTTGGACTGCAAGGAGATCAAAACAGCCAATCCTAAAGGAAATCAACCCTTAATATTCACTGGAAAGACTGATGCTGAAGCTGAAGCTCCAATATTTTGGCCACCTGATGTGAAGAGCCAACTCACTGGAAAAGACCCTGATGCTGGGAAAGACTGAAAGCAGGAGGAAAAAAGGGCAACAGAGGATGAGATGGTTGGATGGCATCACTGACCCAATGGGCATGAATTTCAGCAAATTCCAGGAAATGGTGGAGGACAGGGAAGCCTGGTATCCTGCAGTCCATGGAGTCACAAAGAGCTGGACACGACTTAGTGACTGAACAACAACAACTGGAGATTCTAGCTAGAACAGTAAGGCAAAAAAGCCAACAAACAAACAGAAAAGTAAAGGTACCCAAACTAGGAAGGCTTAAAACTGATTGCTTTCAAAGCTGTAATTTTCTAGATTTTCAACACCCACCCCCCGACACACATAGTACCCAAATTGACAACTCACACCTAAAAACAAGAGCCAGTGTACTTTATAGTGTGATAAATATTAAACCATGGATTTCCCTTAGCTTAGCTTGTCAACATTATCAGTAACCAGGAGTATGACAGTTTTTCAGTGGAATTAACACACACAAGCAAGGAACTGAATATATTAAAGACTACAATATTTAAAAAAAAATTGTTGAACTGAAATATATTCATCTTAAAACAGCTGACGCTTTTGAAAGATGTATTAACATTTTTGAATTGTTAATACATTTTAATTTTATCTTAACCCTTTGGAATTAAATTATATAGGCTTTATTATATCAGCTTATCTCCTGACAATAACATGCATAAATTTTTTTCCACTGTTTTAGAAAGAAAGCAATAATGTAAGTTTCCTGTATGAACTCGAGCTATATTCTGATGAGGGCTCTTTTCACAGTGACACTTTAATGAAATACTCCCTTTTTACATCTGTTAAGACTCTGTCCCTGGACAGATAAAAATAAAGGTCTCCTCAGTCACTCTGATCAATCAGTTTAATTTCACAAGTCCACAGTCACATAAAATATATAATTTTCTATCGTTCAAACACAGGACTAGAACAATACCCAGTACCCATACAAGTAGTTGTTCAGTAACTATTTCTTCTGGAAGAGTTCACGAGGCAGGCATCATAGACATGCTCTTTTAACAAGAATTAAGTTGCAAACTGAAGAAGGGTACAGAAGTAAAAAGAATCCCAGTCCCAGTCATCTGGGACAACACAGATAGGGGGAAGACGTATGAAAATGCCTACTTCAATCGGACAGAAAATGAAGAAATGTAGCTCAAGCTTTACAAGTACAATTAAAGCCACGGTCAGATCCATCTTGGTGAAGCTTAGTAACGAAAGGCAAGGGCAAAGCACATTTCAGGATTTATCCACAATTGTTGACCTGAAGGGCAGAGGCACCATAGCCTCTTCAAAGCCCCCCTTAGAAGAAAGACCAAATGTAGGAGCCAGGCTCTGTCACACAGTCCACAAGGCTGAACCGGAGAAGAGAAATCATTTATACCAGAGTTGATATCAACATGATCTATATCCCAGAATAAAACTTCTATCTGCCTCAACGATGCTCATGCCACTAACAGCTTTGTCTGTCAAGTTGTTTCAAAGTCAAAGGTTTATCCTAAGTAAAAGGAATCT
Organism: Oryx dammah; assembly: GCF_014754425.2. Taxonomy (NCBI): domain Eukaryota; kingdom Metazoa; phylum Chordata; class Mammalia; order Artiodactyla; family Bovidae; genus Oryx; species Oryx dammah. The sequence goes on from NW_024070210.1 coordinate 19,919,675, forward strand.
TCAATTACACATTAAAAATGTAGCCTTCAACCCCACTTCTCATCAAGTTGAACCTTTATACTGTTGGGAACAAAAAGGGTTATTCTGAAATTTAAAACTTCTGAACTAATAAAACCAACACCATGTTCCTATACTCTGGCGTGCCTGACCTCCCCTGAAACTTCCAGCAATCCACATTTGCTCCTACTGCCGAGTCCTTTTTGTCGCTGTGCCATCAGGCTGCTAGCCCGAAAAATTAAACTAATATACCATTTCTTTTCACTTTCAGCCCTGGTGGTAGCCAGTAATTCCCAAAGTATCCAAACAAAGGCCCGTTGTCAAGGACAAGGTCCGTGTGGACCTGGCTGCAATGCCTGTGGGCATTAAACACATTTAAATACAGCCCGAACCGCCAGGTGGCAGAGGAGAAGGCGCTGACGGACCCGGATGAACAGAAAACAGAAGTGCATTTTTCTCAGGCCGTCGATCGGTCAGTTCAGAAATATCTACTGAGAATGTTCTCCATGTTAGGCCCTGCTCAAGGTTATAGGCACATCACAGGGAATCAGAGCAAACTTCAAGACCTAAGGAGCTCACACTCTGCTTGGGAAGAGCACTAGAGGTCATCCAAATGCAAAAAGCAAAAATTCCAGCTTTAGTTAGGGAGGATCTTTTTTCTTTAAAGTAGTCAACTCCTTTACATCCCAGGATAATATCAGTAAGAAAAAGTGCATCAGCAAACTGTTATAAATAGAATAGACAATAAGGCCCTACTGTATAACACAGGGAAATATACTCAATCAATTCAGTTCAGTTGCTCAGTTGTGTCCAACTCTTTGCGGCCCCATGAACATACTCAATACCCTGTGATAAACCATAATGGAAAAAATATGAAAAAGACTACATGTGTGTGTGTCTATATGTAACAGAATCACGTTGCTGTATGGTGGAAATGAGCACACACTGTAAATCCTTACTACAGTAAAATAATTTTTAAGTTTTGATTTTGCCCCCTTACCCTTGCCACCAAACTACCGTACTCTCAACACAGCAACCAAGTGGCCTTTGCAAAACACAATACACCCTTGCCTAAAGCCATTCAACAGCTTCTCATTACCCTGGGTGTGAAACTAAAAATCCTTGACATGGTCTAAAAGCCCTTGTGTGATAATCCAGCAGATCTTTCCAACTTTGAAACCACTGTGTTCCCAATTACATGCTCCAGCCACACTAATCTTTAAGCTTGTCAAACAAACTCAGCTTTCCTGTCTAGGGTTGGGGTTTGTCTGAAATATTTTCCTGCCTCCCAAGTTCTAATCTGGATAATTCCCACTCATCTGTACTGGAAGCATTTTCTCCCATGCCTCTTCCGCCTCCTCTCCCACTTCACCCCATACACACGCTGAGCTAAATGAGGATGTCGGGTACATTTTCACTGTTTCCAAGTAATTTGCGTTCATGTACAATTTGCTAGAAATGTAGCCCACAAACCCCATCTCTTGCTTCGTGCGTGTGTTTGTGTTTAAATAAAACATCAGGTTTTCTTTATACTACTGGAAATACATGGGTATGTTACTTCTAGAGCATCTACTGGTTTACACGAGTGTATTTACTTGTGTGACCATACTATTTGTTCATGTCTCTTCCACTAAGCCCTAAGTTCCATGAAGACAAGTGTGGTGTCAGTTTGTGGAAATACAATGTCCCCAGAGCCTCGCAGGATGACCGACACAAAGAAGGTACTCAGGGAGAAAAGCAAATGAATTACGATCACCACCAATGGGAAAAACTGAAATTTAACCTTCAGAGAACTGCTCCCAAAGACAGCTCAGTTTCCCAGAGCCACATTTCATTTTGCTTGAGTTTCTGTTGTAATGAAGACTTCACTAGGAAAACAAAATCCAGAATGGATAAGAGACTGCTGAGAATCTTGTAGTGGACACTTTTTTCCCCAGTTGGTTAGAAATGTATCCAATATGTGGATTTGGTTCCTTTTCCTTTTTAAATGTGGATACCCTGTCTATTTGAAAGAATGATACTAAGGATCAAAAGGAGTGTTTATTACTTAAGCACTCAGAGAATTATTTAAAAATATATAAATATTATGGCTACTAATTTAAATGAACAAAATTCCTAGAATGAGGAACAGGCGTCTTGACTCCTATTAAAATACTGATTTCGAAAAGGTTTCCTGTAATGCATTATTAGGTAGATACTCATACCTTATATTGCCAATTTGAAAGAAACACTACTGTTTTAGTTTCAGCTATGTTATAATGAAAAATGACCACATCAAGTAAGTGCTTTGCTTTTGTCCAAATAGGTGCACAACAAAAAAAGATTATAAATGCCTCCACAAATGTGTTCAACATTGTCACGGTATGACATTTCTACCCTAGCTAGCATGACATGGTAGTCTTTAAAATGTCCAAACATTACTTGTGCAATGCAAAAATATTCACCGTAGCTCTCGATTAGAAATATGTGAATTACTATCAATACAATAACATGGACTATACATACACACACACACAAACAGAGTATATGCAATATACTCTTCCCTTTTCTAAATAAAAAGCAAGCACATTTTCTCTTTTTATAAGACACTTGCTTTGATGTAAATGATAACATTACTAACACAGGTGGATCACAAAATAATATATCATTTTATGTTGCTAAATGTACCAAAAGGCTCAATGTTGAATACTAATTCGTAAAAAGGGGTTTATCAGCCTCAAAGAATATTTAAATTACCATTCTGTGAGCAATGTCCAGTTGGGATCTTTAAGCTGCTCCAGGGAGGTCTAAACAAACTGCATTTTATCATACAAAGGTGTCAGTAGAGAGGATAACCATTAAGACTATACAAAAAGAGATGTCCACAAACAAAAATCTTAACTGTATTAAAAAATGTTGATTTTTGCCTGTTTAAATCATAATGAAAAAAAAAATTCCTCTTAATGCTTATTTTTTAATAAAGTCTAAACAACTCAAGTATTTAAAACTTTAACCTTACCATTTTGATTTTTTGGACAAAAATTTTAGGCAATAACTCAAATATATTCATGTAATATATCTGCTTCTCTGATAATTAAAAAAGCTATCAACAAATGCCTCCCCAACCCCAGCCCTACCCTATTAACTTTTCTGCTGAACACATTTCATGTAAACTTTTAGACCTGGGGGTGATGAATGAGACATGAAAGAATGACTCCATATTCTACATAACCAATAATTCACTTGCATGTCATAAATCGTACATAACATCATTTGATATACTGTCTTTAAGCCCCAGAGAAAAGCTGCCAGTAGTCATATCTTTCTCATCTGTAGGGTTGCTGACGTTTACCCTGTCTCCTGAGGGAAATGTCTGACTCAACTAAATAAAACTGAAGGATACACCATATAATGAACAGTCTTATTACCTTAAAATTAACCTTTTAGATTTTCTTTCTGTCTTCTTGAGCTTGCAGAGTCAAACTAGAAAACCTCTAACAAAATTAATGTACAGTAGACAGATTCTGTTCTATGCTACATGCTCTCATCCTGCCATGAATTTACTGGAAGTCATGCGTATTGGCTGAAGAGACCAGTGTGGCAGAAGAGTGGGATCCCAAGTTAGAAGGACACTGGCTCGACCTAGCCTAACTGTGCACTGCCTTTCAGAGTCTAAAACAGCTGTGTGATTCACGAGAAATGGCCGAGCAGATCCAAAAGCCCAAATGTACGAGGGGTCATCTTCCTAAAGGCCACATCTATTTTTAAACTAATATAAGTTGGGTTCTAAATTTGACCTGCATTTAAATCATCATCTGGTAAGGAATGTCCAGCTGGACTCTAACACACTTTAAGTTGCTTGAGGGAGGTCCAAACAAAGTTCATTTTATACGCAACAGACAAAGCCTTCTCTTAGCAACTGGCAGCCTCCACAAAGGAAGAGCAGCAGCTGTGAGGCAAGGGCCATCCTGCAGCTGAGGGTCCCTGGAATGTACTCCTTCACATAACCAATAAAAGCAGGCCATTCTTCACGTTGAGATAATTGGAGGAAACCAATTTCCGAATGCTCAGCGCAACAGAATGAAGGAATAGAGCATATTTTCAAAGGTGTGCAGAGTACCTGAACATCGTCCCAAAGAAGCGGCCAACAAGAACCTATTTTTAAGGTTTCTCACAGCATTATTTTTCTTCAGAACGTTCACAGGGCAATCCCTTCCAAAATGGCCTCACTGACAATGAAGAAAGAGTTTTCTTTTAGATTTTTGGCTCAGAAACCAAAAGATGAAAACCATGAATATCCTATCAAAGTATCAGTTAAATAATTATGGCACCAATTGAGGATAATTTTGGAAATTGGTACCATTCTCAAAAGCAAGCTTCAAAACAGAACTTTTACAATTTTTAAACATTGTATTTCATGAGTATTATAGTGAAAAAGGGTGGCACTAGTGTATGTATATGTATCACTTAGGAAATGACGTCTTGTCAATTTTAGTATTCACATTAGGAAAATCACCACCAGGGCAGAGGTGAAAAATCAAAACAGACAGACAGATCTCTGGGGAAAAAAAATCTATAAATATGAAAGTACTAAGTTATATACCTATTCCTTTAAACGAAAATCACAGGAATTCAGTAAAATAAACGACTGCTAATCATAGATGGAAGTAAAATACCAAACATACCCATTACACACACACACACACACACACACACACATAACAACCAAAACCTATCTCATTAGCCTACCATTCTGGCCAGTCCACCATGCTTAAAGATAGACCAACACTGTGATTTAGAGAACAAAGCAAATTCAAGTATTTCATTTTCTAGACCCATAGATGATCAATCTGATTTTAAGGTTCAAAAGTACAGAACCTGAAAAGTAAATGTGCAGAATCTGCACCAGAAGCCTTGACTCCATCAAGTCACCTTCATTTTCATTCATTCAGTCAAATAATGCTTTACCTAGCAATGTAGCTGAGGCTGCTTGTCGCTACTCAGTATCCACTCTCGTTCCTAACAGAACCCCTAATTAACCTGACGAAAGCAAGACAACTAATTAAAGAACTATCTTTCATTGCCTCCTTACAGCTAGATGAGTCCACTTTCACAGTTTAGGCCAATGAGACACAAACATACATGTTCTGAGAAAATTAAGCAAAAAAAAAATTACTTAAAGGGAGCCAACTGTTTAGAACCAGACACAGAACAATGGACTTTCCCAATTTTCCAAATCAGAAAAGGAGTACGTCAAGGCTGTACACTGTCAGCCTGCTTATTTTACTTCTATGCAGAGTACATCATGAGAAATGCCGGGCTGGATGAAGCACAAGCTGGAATCAAGATTGCAGGGAGAAATATCAATAACCTCAGATATGCAGATGACACCACCCTAATGGCAGAAAGCAAAGAGGAACTAAAGAGTCTCTTGATGAAAGTGAGAGAGGAGAGTGAAAAAGCTGGCTTAAAACTCAACATTCAAAAAACTAAGATCATGGCATCTGGTCCCATCACTTCATGGCAAACAGATGGCGAAACAATGGAAACAGTGACAGACTTTATTTTCTTGAGCTCCAAAATCACTGCAGATGGTGACTGCAGCCATGAAATTAAAAGACACTTGGCTCCTTGGAAGAAAGGCTACGACCAACCGAGAGAGCATATTAAAAAGCAGAGACATTACTTTGCCAACAAAGGTCAATCTAGTCGAAGCTATGGTTTTTCCAGTAGTCATGTACGGATGTGAGAGTTGGACCATAAAGAAAGCTGAGCACTGAAGAATTGATGCTTTTGAACGGTGGTGTTGGAGAAGACTCTTGAGAGTCCCTTGGACTGCAAAGAGATCAAACCAGTCAATCCTAAAGGAAATCAATTCTGAATACTCACTGGAGGGACTGATGCTGAGGCTGAAGCTCCAATACTTTGGAGACCTAATGCGAAGAGCCAACTCATTGGAAAAGATGCTGGGAAAGATTTAAGGTGGGAGGAGAAGGGGACGAGAGAGAATGAGATGGTTGGATGATATCACCTACTCAATGGACATGAGTTTGAGCAAGTTCTGGGAGATGGTGAGGGACAGGGAGGCCTGGCATGCTGCAGTCCATCGGGTCACAAAGAGCTGGACATGACTGAACAACTGAACAACAACAAGTGGTAGATAATTCCATAGTTCTGAATGATACCCTGGTATCTGCCAGAGGGCCAGCTCACTCAGTAAGACAAAGAGCCATGGAAATACTGCTGCTCCCTGGCCAGCTCAGGGGTCCTGCTCTTTACCTCTGGGATATATAGACCTCATTATCCCGTATTTCCATGGGCTGAGCTAGGGAAAGTGGGCACTGGGGAGCTCCCGCCTTTCTGTCTCTTCTTGGTCACCCACCCGCCCACCTACCCTCATTAAATGTCTGCTGAGCACCACACAGTGTGCAGGAATGCCAGGAATAAGTTTAATGACCAAAGGATAGGAACCATCCTCAAGGAATGGAAAAACAAGAGAGAAGCACAGAAGCAACTACAATGCGACGTGAAAAAACGATGTGTATACGTGACGCGTGCTTCCCGTGGGAAGGCCGGGTGCAGTCTGGAGTGCTTCATTCCGAGGATCCTGTTTATTCCACCGCCATCACTGCTGGACTTCCTCTCGGTGATATGAACAGCAGAGATCAGTCAGGAGGTGACGGCACAGAGGACAGAAAATGCTGAGCAGTGAAGTGCATGTTAAACGATCAACAGAATTTTCCTGGATTGAGAGGTGTAGGTGGAAGCTTTCATGCAGAGAATTAACCAGGCAAAAACATCCAGCGACAAGAAAGACCACACACAGTTCATTAGAAGAGCATGGCAGAATCTGCTACCACATCAGTGAACACAGCGACCCTAAGTAGTTTTAAACATCTGAGGGACTGAGCTTTCACAACTAATGTCTGAAGGAGAGGTTCTGAGAATGAGCTTAAGGTTGCCAAGGGGAAGGATGGGGGAAGGGATGGTAAGGACGTTTGGGATAGACATGTTCAGTACAGCTTAGTTGAGTCGCTAAGTTGTGTCTGATTCTTTGTGAACCCATGGACTACAGCACCCAGGCTTCCCTGTGCTTCACCAAACTAATGTCCACTGAGTTGATGACACCATCCAACCATCTCATCCTCTGTTGTCCCTCATTGCTCCTGCCTTCAATCTTTCTCAGCATCAGGGTCTTTTCCAGACATGTAAACATGGCTATATTTAAATTGGATAACCAATAAGGGGAAAAAAATAAAAGGTCCGTTAGAATCAAAAACATAAAGGAGAGGCTTTGAGAGAAAGACCTGGTGACTTTTCATAACTGTTTCTAAATTATGTGGCTTTAGGAAGGGCATGAAAGTATCTCCTAATCTAAGGACACAATATCAATACTCCTCTATTTTTAAGCCCAGGTTATTAATATTTACAATTTTAAAAGTTACCTATTGGAGAGTAATAAAAAGATATTAGGAATTTTACAAAAGCATAGCAGAGGACTGGGGGGAAAAAATTTCGCCCAAACTGAAATACTTTAAAATATCCCGACAGTAATATGTTTCCCTTTCAACTTTGCAAAAGATGGTTAGGCAGATTCAAGTCTTAAAGAATGAAGTTTGCCTTTGGCGGCAGAGTCAATTCTTTCAAACCTAATTTCCACTCCCCTCCCCTTCTGCTTTAGTCATAAAAATTTGGTTTTATTTGGCCTGGCAATGTGCCCACTTAAACACCACACTGGAGTCTCCATGAAGACAGTGGTGGCCAAGGAATTCCAAGTACAAGTCAGAGAGGAGATACCAGAAAGCCCCTCTGCAGTTTTTCCTTCCCCTCCTCTTGCAGACATCGTAGCTGGAGCACCAACAGTGCCCTGAGGTTGCGTGGACAGAGGCCTCATCCTCAGGATGCTAAAAACTGGAAGGAGCCCAAGACTCGCCCAGGGACATGGGACATGGTAGAAACCTCCCCAGATTCAAGCAGTTCCCCTACACACATTTTATGTGAGAAAATCAAGCCCTGTTTAATTAGATTCCTGTTTCTACTAGACAAACACAAATTTCACTGCAGATGCTAGTGAATATTTAAAGCATACATGGTAAGATTTGGCCCCCAAAAAAAGCCATTTCAACTAGATGTACAGTATTAAACCATTTCCTGATTCTCTCCTTTTTCATCTAAGTCACACATTCTATTTTCTTATTAAACAACCTTTTTAAAGCAAAGGAAGTCTTTTCTAAATGTTTTCTCTTTGGACACAAGACACCTGGCTCTTGAAATTTCTGGTCTACTCTAGAAGCTGAGTGGGGAGAGTGAGAGGGGCTACCAGAATAAGCCGCAGAGAGCAGACATGTGGGGCAGTGTGCGAGGGGGACTGGAAAGCTACACGCCGATAACATGGCACAACACAAGCTGTTTATAAAAAGCTTCACTGTGTTTTGTAAGCTGGTGAATTGTTAGGTAAGATTCAATTTGGAGGTCTTTGATCTAAACTAATCTCTGGCAGCCACTGTCGACAATCAGAGAATCACACAGAGATTTAAATGTAACAGCATTCTTATTTTCCTTGATACCGCTGTCATTTTTTTTTAAAGGTATAGTTGCTTTACAGTGACTTGCTTGACATAAGTGAGACACATTACATTATTCTTGTGGAAATAGTATTGCCCCCTACCTCCTCCCCTACCACCAAAATAGCTAGCATAATGTGCCATGGATTATGTCTAACAAAAACAGAATAATTCCATGGAGCTGGGATGGTGCAGGGGAGGGGACTCCTGTCTTGACTACAGAAAAGTCAGGATTACCTTCTCCATCTTAACTCAAGGTACAGCTTTTGTTTGAAGCTAGAAATGAAGTCCAAATGAAGAAACCAGACAGAATATAATGTATTTCCACTTTTATCTCTGTTCACTTCTTAAAAAAAAAAAAACAACAAAAAGTCTTTCTTTCTATTTAGAACACTTTTGCCAAACTAACAACAAGCCTATTGTCAAGCCACCACAACCAGACAACTATGGACTCCCTGCTCTATGTTGAATCATTACACAAACATGCGTTTTCTTTATGGGCAAAACGGCATAGTGAAATGCACATAATGTCTACATTCAAACCTAGATCTGAATCTTGGTTCTAAGAATTACTAACTGGAGGTAAAACCTCCGGCAGACTGATTTCCTTCACTCTGATGTCGGTTCCTACATCTGTAAGATGAAAGTAATACTATTGTTCTCTTTCTAGCATTGTTGGAAAAATTAGTGCTAATGTATACATTAGGCATTTTGTAGCTATTACTGTAATGCTAATTACTACAAGTACTTCCCTGGTGGCTCAGTGGTAAAGAGTCTGCCTGCCAGTGCAGGAACTGTGGGTTCCATCCCTGGTTCCGGAAGATTCCCTGGAGAAGGAAATGGCCATCCATTCCAGTATTATTGCCTGGAAAACCTCACGGACAGAGGAGCCTGGCAGGTTACAGTCCATGGGGTCACAGTCAGACGTGACTTAGCCACTAAACAACAACAGTTACTAGAAAGGTTTTACTTATTTAACTGCCAAATAAGAGATAAAAAATTAAATTAAAAAAAAAAGCTAACTAAATATATCAAGGAAAATGCCAAAATGAGAGAGAAACTTCTGAGTAATAGTGCCCTCTCAGCTCCTGCCGAGAACACTTTCAGTGATGGGAGCCATTACCTAAAAAGGCAACTCCATCATTCACGCAATGCTGCCTTAACACACACCAGAGAACTGAGGATGGTATCTACCATGGGTCACATTCTGTATCAGGCTTCAGGAAACAGGTAACATTAAGACTTTGCCGGGTGGCTCAGACAGAAAAGCGTCTGCCTACAATGCAGGAGGTCCAGGTTCAATCCCTGGGTCGGGAAGATCCCCTGGAGAAGGAAATGGCAACCCACTCCAGTATTCTTGCCTGGAAAATCCCAAGGATGGAGGAGCCTGGTAGGCTACAGTCCATGGGGTCGCAAAGAGTCGGACACGACTAAGCTACTTCACTTTCTTTCTTTCTTTCTCCTGCTCTCAAGGAATTCATAGCTCCCTCTCATGAACAGACAAATACAATTCGTGGCAGGCAAGGAGGGAAGAAAAGCAGAGAGTGCTACAGGAGAGCAGCGGTAGGGCACACCACCCAAGCTAGGGCGTCGGAAGGAAGTCGTCTCCTGGGGAAAATCTTACAGAACAAGGAGGTAGAAAAGTGCCGAAAGGGAACAGCACCCTGAGGTGAGACCGACAGCATGGTATGTCAGAAGCACCAGGTTCAAGACTTTGGGACACAGCGGGGGGAGGAGAAGGCAGACAAATTGAGAGAGTAGCACTGAAACATACACATTACCATATGTAACACAGATAGCTAGTGAGAAGTTGCTGTATAACACAGGGAGCTCAGCCCAGTGCTCTGTGACAACCAGGGGGGTAGAACTGGGTAGAGGTGGGAGAAACATTCAAGAGGGAGGGGACATAAGTATACTTATTGCCAACTGGGCAGAAACCAACACAACATTCTAAGGCAATTTTCCTCCAATTAAAAAAAAAAAAAAAGTTAAAGGGAAAAAAAGAAGTACTGGGTTCAAAGCCAGAAGCAGTAGAGGATGTGGTTGTCCAGATTCCCATGAGAGGGCTGGAAGACCAAATGAATAATGCTGGACTTTCTCCCACAGGCTGTGAGGAGCCTTGGATGTTTTAAGTGGGACACATTTTCATGCGTTTTTTTGTACAGAAATCATGGGAGTAATGTGTAAAATGAACCACGTATGGGAAGGGTAGAATGGGATGGTAAACCAGTAGTCCAAGTGAGCAAGAAAAAGGCTACAGAGTTAGAATTCACATTTTGAGCTCAGCTAAGCTGACTTTATTTTTCTGGGCTCCAAAATCACTGCAGATGGTGATTGCAGCCATGAAATTAAAAGATGCTTACTCCTTGGAAGGTAAGTTATGACCAACCTAGACAGCATGTTGAAAAGCAGAGACATTACTTTGTCCACAAAGGTCTGTCTAGTCAAGGCTATGATTTTTCCAGTAGTCATGTGTGGATGTGAGAGTTGAACTATAAAGAAAGCTGAGCACCGAATAATTGATGCTTTTGAACTGTGGTACCGGAAAAGACTTTTGAGAGTCCGTTGGACTACAAGGAGAACCAACCAGTCCATCCTAAAGGAGATCAGTCCTGAATATTCATTGGAAGGACTGATACTGAAGCTGAAACTCCAATATTTTGGCCACGTGATGCGAAGAGCTGACTCACTGGAAAAGACCCTGATGCTGGGAAAGATTGAGGGCGGGAGGAGAAGGGGATGACAGAGGATGAAATAGTTGATGGCACCACAGACTCAACAGACATGGGTTTGGGTGGACCCCGGGAGTTGGTAACGGACAAGGAGGCCTGGCGTGATGAGGTTCATGGGGTCGCAGAGTCATATACAACTGAGCGACTGAACTGAACTGAAGCTGTTACAAGATTTTCCAAGGAATTATAATTAAGTTGCACCTTCCTTGGTTTCTGCATAGATTTTGCATATATGTGTTTTGTATATTTTTATATATATATATATATATTTTTTTTTATATGTATCTCCCAACGATATCAATGGTTCCAAAAGAACAGGAATCATGTGGCCTGGTTTTCTGAGAATTACTCAGAAATTCTCACTAATGGTACAATGTGAATGAAAGGTGAACGTGGGACATTTTCAACTTCACTAAAAGATACCACAGAGAACATTTCCCTTTCTCAGTTCCACAGCCAAATGCCTCTACTTAAGATCAACTGCTTGTAACAGAAATAAAAGCCGAATCTCAACTGTTCATCCTTTGCCTACGCAATGTGGATAAAATACTATTTAAGTAAGTGTTTAGACTTTAAGTAAAGAAGAAAATTCTGACAGCCCCTAAATTTTGACCACTTTTAAGACTTCCCCCATCTCCAATGATTTAGTGTGTCGTTCACGTGTAACTATGAAGTCACTTACCAAAAAAGAGCAAAACAACTCTGTGGGCATTGAAGAGGGCTCTTATCTGTGCTTAGTTATCAACTGAAACTGTTCATAAAAAGGAAGAATACCACACAAGTTGTCTGGCTGACTCTGAGTTGGCTGCTGCCTGTACATTCACAAAGAAAAATATGTATAAACATGAACACTCAGGCACAAATATCCATCTGGACAGGATGTTAACACCATTCCTCAATCCCTAAGGGTCTTATTCTCTCTTAGAAGTATAAACTCAACCAACTGGTGTATGACACTTAATTTGGGTGAGAGGGAAGGAAGATGGAGAGAAAGAATCATCTCTTTTGAATACAATAAGGACCCATCTCCATAATATCATTCAAGAAGTTTAAGAGATTAAGCAATCAGGACCCTAAATGTCCCATATGAAAAAAGCACCAAATTCTTGCTTCCTCTCAACTCTTCTAGATCTTCCTTTGGGTTCAGTCCTCTGGCACTGGATTAATGGCACAATTCTATTGAAGACATGTACTCAGGAAAAGAGTGGTGATAAAAAGTGGTTACTTACATCAAGCTGACAGGGGGAAAATTGGCAGAAGAAATGTCCTGACGACATAATGAATCATAAAGCCGAGACTGTTCTGATTCTTACTTTGGTTTAAGCTGGCTGATCATTAAACCCAGTCCATGATTAACACTCCTACATACCTAGGAAAATTGGTCTTTATCACTTATAAAAATGTATAGTTAATTTTTAGTATTTAATTCGGACTTCTCTATCCTCTCCTTCTGAGAATTTTGTCCTATTCGACGAGGCAATCTTAGAGCTGAAAGGTTAAGAGTAAAGCAAGGCTCCCCTCCTCCAAATGAGGACCAACTTCACAGGGTCCTACCGAGGATGACATGGGATAATCCATGCAAGGTGTTCAGACAGGCACAGAGGAGACACGTGCTTAGGCTTCAATTCATGTGGCCTAGCTACTGAGTCTTGCTTTGCTCTTAACCTTTCAGCTCTAATACTGCCTCGTCGAAAGGGACACAATTCTCAGAAGGAAAGGACTGAGAAGTCCAAATTAAATACTAAAAATTAACTGTATTTTATAAGTGGTAAAAAGCATTTTTGCTAGGTATGTAGGAGATATAAAAATCATGGGCCGGGTTTAATGCAAGCACTAAGGGAGGCAATATTCAAGGTCCAGCTTTAAGATTTGACCATTTTGTGGAAAGCAGATGCTAAAAGCATAAAGACACCAGTAATGGCTTCCCTTGTCCCTCAGTTGATAAAGAACCTGCCTGCAGTGCAGGACACTGGGGTTCGATTCCTGGGTAGGGAAGATCCCCTGGAGAAGGAAATGGCAACCCACTCTAGTATCCTTGCCTGGAAAATCTCATGGACAGTGTAGCCTGGTGGACTACAGTCCATGGGGTCGCAAAGAGTCAGGCACAACTGAGTAACCAACGCTTACTTACTTACTTAATAATAACCAATGTGATATATCTATAAAGGGATATCATACAATTTTTCAGCTATCTTTCATCTTCATATACTACTGTTATTCTATAATTTAAATGCCACATGAGTTAGTCTTAATTACTTTCAATTTGGCCATTCTAATTGTCTACTTCTATATCCTGCTGTGACCCCATTAACATGGCCCCTTGAGGTTGATTTCAAGATATTTATGATCACCTACAGTTGATTCCTCAATAATTTTTAATGAATTTCTACTGATAAATAATTACTTTAAATAAATTAGCTAATTTCCAGACCATGTAGTTGTTTCCACTAGGAATCCACTGAGCTATATTTGTTTTTCACCAGCTGTCTGGATAATTATATTTAGTCCACATTTTTTTAAAGTCAGTAGAGAATGAATATGTTAATAATTAGCCCCTCTTTTTTGGACTTCCCCTAAATCCTCTTAAAGCTTATGCAAGAGGCTCAGAGTGACTACTGGCTCATTGAGGACTTAAAATCAATTCTTGATGTAACAAAGGTAAGAGCTACAAGGTAAACAGATCAGTGAATGACGCCAGGCTTCCCAGGTGTTTTCCTCCAACAAAAATCAAATGACACTAAACGTAAACTGGCAAATGGAACGGAAAGGTTTACCCTCAATTGTCAATTTTTCAGTAGGGAAAAGGAGCAACAGAAAGAGCCCACTGCAATCTTAACACAGAATTTCCAAAAAAACTGGAAGGTTTCCACTTTGTTCTCATATTTACAAATGCAAATCAATTCAGCCAAGACAATGACTTAAGGAAAAAAGTCTACAAAAACTTTTGTCTAGACAATAGCTATTGTTTCAAGATTTATGCAATTTGTGCAAAACATTGCTTCGAATTCTGTATTTAAAAAACAATTCTGTATTTAAAAAACACTGGTTCCAGGTAAGATGACTGAAGCACACGCCTCTCATTCTCTCCCCTGAATGCAGCTCTAACACCTGGACAGAATACCTGAAGCAGATATTTGAGGTCTCTGAAAAATACACAATGATGGCAGAGTGGGGGAGAAGTGCTAAACTCAAAATATCACCAAACCACCTATGGAGTTTCTCTGTATTTTCTTCCAAAACGCCCCAGCCTGGACTCACGGCAACCAGACACCTCGAAGTGATTGCCAGGATGTAGACAGAGGAAGCAAATCTGCAAATCCTTTTATGTTCCACTGTAAGAAGCAGGAAAGGGGATTCCTAACCCTGGAGAGAATAGGGAAATTTCCCATTTTTCTTCTTTGTTTCCATTTTCTTGCTTCTTGGCAATCATAAGGTGGTAGCAGGCAGAAGGGACCATAGTCACTAAACCTCTGAGGAAAGAACCTTTCTTCCTCTCTAATCTGAGGACCAATGGTTCTGGAGATGTAAAGGTAAAACATCTATTGCTGTCTGCATTCTGTCTTCATGCCTCTTGTTTCAGGATGAAGGCAGTCATGAGAAACACAATGCCCATTCTAAAGACCCACCTTTGTGTCTGGAGGACTTTAAGAAAGGGAACCTAAAGGAAACAGGAAGTAATGAAGAAAATGACCCGTGCAAATAGAGCCAGTTGATTTTTGACCATGATGCAAAGGCAATTCATAAGAATGATCCACCAAAAAAATTTAAAAATTAGACTGCACTTCTTCAAAATTAAAAATTCTTGCTCTGAAAAAGATACTATTAATAAAGAATGAAAAAATAAGGAACAGACTGGGGAAAAATTTGCAAATCACATGTTCAACGAAGGATTTGTATTCAGAATACGTAAAAAAAAAAAAAAAAACCTCCAAAACTAAGCAAAGAAAAGAAACAACCCAATGAAAAATGGGCAAAAGACTTGAACAGACCCTTCACCAGAAAGAACATACAAATGTTTACAAGTAAGCACATGACCAAGGCTGCAGGTAAGCTTCAAGGAAGCACAAGAAAAAATGCTCAACATTAAAGAAATGCAAATTAAAATCAGAGACACAATTACACATCTACTAAAATGGCTAAAATAAAAGTACTGACAATTCTAAGTGCTGCCAAAGATGCTGCACCTGAAACTCTCTCCCCGGCACTGCTGGAGCGAATGCAAACTGATACAGTTAACTCTGGAAAATGGCTTGAAATTTCCTTAGAAAGTTAAATAGACACCTACAAAATAATACAGCCATTTTACTCCTAGATGTTTATTAAAAAGAAAGGAAAGTGTATGTCCATGTAAAGACACAGCCATTCAGAGCAGCTTTACTTGTAAAACCTGAAAACTAGCATAACCCAAATGCTCTTAATAGCTGGAATCCTACTCAGCTATTAAAAAGGAACATACTAACAATACCCACCACAACTTGGATGACAACTTCAAAGGCATTCTATTGCACAGATGAAGCCAGCATCAAAAGACATGCTACATGCCTTCATTTGGGCTTCCCTGGAGGTTCAGATGGCAAAGAGCATGCCTGCAATGCAGGAGACCCAAGTTCAATTCAAGGGTCAGGAAGATCCCTGGAGAAGAGAATGGCTACCCACTCTAGTATTCCTGCCTGGACAATTCCATGGACAGAGGCACCTGGCAGGCTACAGTCCGTGGGGTCACAAAGAGTCGGACACACCTCAGTGACTCAACAACAACAACAATGCTTCCATTTAAATGACATCTTTGCAAAGACAAAACTACAGGGATGAACAACATATCAATGGTTGCCAGGATTCACATGTGGGGAGGGAATGAGGGAACATTCTGAGGTTGTGGGAACAGTTACACAAATCTACACATGTTAAAACCCAAAGAATTGTGTGACATTAAAAAAAAGGCAACTTCACTCTTGTTTCTTCTTAATTTTTTTAACCAATATAAAAATACCTCAAATTTACAATAACATCTTATATAACTAAATTATGTAAATATTATACTGCACATTGCCAAAGAGATGGGTTTTACAGACAATGGGACAATGGAATAATGTCATATGATGATTTAAATCAAGTTTATTTATAAAACATTTAAAAACACACCACAAAATCATCTCTTTTCAAAATAAACTGCTCAGCCACAATGAGTATGATTGTTAAACACCCATAAAGCCAGTACTCAGTAAAGCCCAACAGAGCTAGTCACATAAGCATCTGGCTTTTGAGCTGTTGATGTTACAAAGCAGGTAAATCAACGGGGACATAGACATTGAACTTGAAATCATCTGAAGTTTGCTTGCTACAATCGGGTCTCATCTCTATCCCCACAGGGCTTGCCACACCGCCTCCATTTCCTCAACAGGAAGTACTTTAATGCACACACCACTTGCTTGAAAACCTGAAGAGCCATGTATACAAAAGGAAAAGGTCAAGGAAACCAGTTTCATTGAGAACGTCGGCACTCTGTCACCACAACCACTACAATTGGTTGATGCCTCCACAACCTGCCAGCAACTGAGCCTCATTTCTATAAGCCTCATGTTACAACTGAGGCTCTTCTCAGTGGAGCGAGCAGAGGGGAGGAATAGCTCTAATCTGCACTGCTAAACTGAAATGATCAACTCCAGTTTCAAAACACTGTGGTGAAATCATCTTCCTAATACATATCTCGGCACTATTTTTATCACTGTGTTAGTTTTCCATTTCCTCAAAGCATCTTTTTACAGAGTCATTTTTGCCTATTTCCAAGAAAATAATTCTGGTGGCTCAGCTGGTAAAGAATCTGCCTGCAATGCGGGAGACCTGGGTTCGATCCCTGGGTTGGGAGGATCCCCTGGAGAAAGGAACAGCTACCCACTCCAGTATTCTGGCCTGGAGAATCCCATGGACTATACAGCCCATGCAATCGAAAAGAGTCGGACACGACTGAGTGACTTCATGTTAAAGAATATAACCACCACTAAAAGGGTAACGCGGGAGAAGGCAATGGCACCCCACTCCAGTACTCTTGCCTGGAAAATCCCATGGATGGAGGAGCCTGGCAGGCTGCAGTCCATGGGGTCGCTAAGAGTCGGACACGACTGAGCGACTTCACTTTTACTTTTCACTTTTATGCATTGGAGAAGGAAATGGCAACCCACTCCAGTGTTGTTGCCTGGAAAATCCCAGGGATGGGGGAGCCTGGTGGGCTGCCGTCTATGAGGTCACACAGAGTTGGACACGACTGAAGCGACTTAGCAGCAGCAGCAGCAAAAGGGTAACGCAGGTGTCAGCCCTCCCCACTCGCATGGATGCTCCTATTCAAAATGCTCTATGTGATTTAGCACTGGCCATTCGACTGCATACAATAGTCACCAATGTGTTACTTTAAAACAGAATTTTTATTTTAATGATGAATGGATAACTTTTTTCTTCCTATTTTTCTTTACTTCTTGAAGGTTCCCTATACAGAAATGTGAAAACAGTGGAACTCTTCTTTTATTCCTAATTTGTCATAAATGATGACTGTGAACATTATGACTTCACTTTCAATACTTTTAGGGAAACCCTACTTTTTAGCAGCTCTATCTATAAGGGTAGGGGTGGTTGAGATACAGTAAACTTTCAGATCACATTGCTCTTACCAATTATTACAAAAATAATTCAGTTACAAACATAAGGAGAGTCTGCTGATTTTTAAATGGGAGAGCCTCCTCTTTGATCTGTTTCACTTGCTCGAGAACACTGCACAGGAACAGATAAAACATTTAATAAGCCTGCTTTGATTATAATGTATGCTTAGTTGTTCTGTTGTGTCTGAGCAAGAACAGACCCCATGGACTGTAGCCCGCCAGGCTCCTTTGTCGATGGGATTCTCCAGGCAAGAATACTAGAGTGCGTTGCCATTTCCTCCTCCAGGAGATCTTTCTGACAATTCGAGCCTAAACTATATACTACATTCTTAATATTTACAAAGTGGTACTTCTTAGGGTTCTTTCAGGCAGGTTCTTAAAAATAACCACCGGACTGTGTATGACTGAAGCCTGACTCACGCACAGGCAGCGCGGCTCTCTGCTAGATGTCAGAAGGGAAAGGTGATGCCCCATGACACCACCACGCTGGCACTCTTCTTTCTGTTGCCTACGATGCTACAATTTCTATTAGTCTCATTAGCCAGCAAAGACATCCACTTTCAAACTAAAAGCAATAAAGAGAAGTTCATCCTCACTCACAACTTCTTTTGAAGAAAATTTTCCCATTTTATATGATTTGAAGCCTAAAGTGAAAGGTTTTTTTCAGGCTGGAGTGTATTAGTTATGCCGAGTGGCAAAAAAGCCAGTTAGAGAAGCAGGCTTGAGAAGGTCACTCCAAAGAGACAAATGAAAAAGGAAAAACCGGACGTCATACGTGAAGACTAGTGATGCCGAATCAGGGGAGGGACTCTGATGGTTCCTAGGTTCTGACCGTGGAAAGCACAGCAGAGATGTCCTCACCTGAACAGTAACAGGATTGCAAGAGATACTCCACGAATCCTTGACAACTAAAAAAAAACTCTCATTCTATAATTATAGAGCAAGACTGAGACCTTTTTAGACAGTGAGTTGCTTAAGGGAACTGTCTTTTTCATCACAGTAGCATGGTACCTGGTGCATGAGAGATATCCCATAAATGGTTGCTGAAGAGAAAGAATTACAAAAGAAACTGAACTGCATGCAAATGACCAATAACCCCCAGTGGACACTATCCACTGCTCCCCCTAATTACTCAGAACACTCCTAGTGCTGGCATCAGCACCAGCTCCTCCACTTCAGGGGTCTATGGAGCTGCACAGTGAGCCCGCAAAAAGATAACTGAACTTTCTCACACAAAATTCACTTTTCAGCTAATTTCTAAGTTGACAGTAGCATGTACAGAGAAAAGCCTTCACTCTTCCAATCCTTTACGGCCCATTTGTGTTTGTATCACCAACGTCACCTTCATACCGCAGTTCTTTAGGCATCTTTCCAAACCAAGTGTCAAGTTTGTAGCTGCTGCTTTAATTAAAACTAGTTAACCTAATCTGTAAGTCTACTAAGTAAACACAGAATGTCACTATAGGGGGAAAGCAAACAGGTGTGACAGCCCCGCCCCACGCTCTGGGCTGTGGAAGGCTCCCACAATCCCCAGGAGGGCTGGGTTCTTAGTGGGACACATGCTCAGACCCAGGACCCCAGGCAAGGGCCCTAGTTTCAACCCCAATGTTTAATATTAGTAAATTTCAGTTTATTTCTTCATAGCTTATTAACATGCGTGCTTACATGTGCAGTTGTTTCAGTCATGTCTGACTCTTTGCAAACCCATGGACTGTAGCCTGCCAGGCTCCTGTGTCCATGGGATTACCCCAACAAAAACACTGGAGCAGGCTGTCATTTCCTACTCCAGGGGATCTTCCCAACCCAATGTGCCTTGGCAGGCGGATTCTTTACCACTGAGATACCTGGGAAGCCCCGATAGCTTATTAACACTTCTAATATTTACTTCCTGCACCCCACATACACACCCATTTGGAAAACACGCTCTCAAGTTTCTGTTTCAAAGAGAAACCTATTCCTTACCCAATTTATCTCGGCTTCTACCAACAAGCAGGACTTTCAAGCCAGATTCCCACCACCCCTTCTTTCCATATGTAACTGGACAAAGAAAACACTAGGAAGCAGTTTCAGGAGCAGAAAGACCAAGAGATTCAGAATCAGAAAATCTGGGTTCAAAATCTACCATTACCAACCGTGTAATTTGGGGCCAGGGAAACAACCATTTCCAAGACTGTTTATTTTCAAAATGAGGAAAATTCTATTTTGACTATCTTGGTTATTATAAAGATTATTATGAAAGATTAACAGCAATTATGAAGATCAAAGTGGCTTTATTTCTATAAGTATCAATATATTATAATCTTTATTATACAAATGAATAGTAATTTGATTTATGTATATGCACTTTGCATGGGATTAATTTTAGAAAGAAAGGCAATTTTACTTGTTAATTACTTAATTGCAAATAATTATTATTTTAAAGACTAAAAATAGTTTTTACTGTTCTCATTCATGTTCTCTCCTTAGTAAGTCATTCTACGAAGCACTAACTCTCAACAGCAACAAATTCAAAAGACCTCTTTATAAAGTTTCAAGTCATCCATTACTGTAATAAAGTTATTATGTAATTACAAGAATTATACCCCTTTAAGTAGAAAATTACAAAATTCAAAATAAGTATAAAATATAAACTCAAAGTCACCCACAATCCTATCACCCAGAGATAAACTGCTAGTACTGAATAGCTTTTAAAATTGAGATATTATGTAAAGTGCTTTCTATCCTCTGTAATTTAACATTATCCTGTGCAAATTTCTCTGTCATTTGATGTTCTTCGAAACTCGGAGGCCTAATCACAGTATGACAGTCTTCTACATGTACGTGTCACAATTTAACCACTTTTTCACTATATGACAGGTAGATTGCACCAAATTTTTATGTTATAAATACTAAAGCAATAAATATCCTTGAAATTATTATAAAACTGTTTTTTTGGGAATCAAGTCCTAGACGGTAGGACATAACCAGTTTGAAGTTTTTTGGCACATACTGTAAAACTGATGTTTATAAAGTTTACGCAGTAAAACCCCACTTAACCAATAGGTTAATAATTGGTTTAGAAATTAACAAGGCTGATTTAAGCAGCAGCCCATAAACACACACACACCCTACCTTGGCCATTTGATTTGACGTTAACACGATGCATTTTCTTTTATCAACTTCCTGATGTAGGGTCAATATCTTTTTCATGAACAATCTGTCTCCAGATTGACGGTTAGGCTATCATTCTCACACAAACCACACACCCCCCCCCAAAAAAAAACAAACCATCATCCTCAACTTCCAACTACCCTTTTTTATTAGAGTGGAGTACGAACTCAAAGACTCTCAAGACGCAAACTAAAAAAATCCTTATAGAAGTTTAATCCTGCAATCCTTTAGATTGCCATGACCATATCTAACTTAACAACATTCTTCTTGGAGGCTTGCCTTTGGAGGCTTTCCAAAGTATTTAGCATATTTCTATAGAAAAATAATGCTCACATTTAATCAGATTATATAACATTTTAATTATGCAATTACAATAACAAGTACCATAGACAAAAACAGGTTCTTGTTATAAACAAAACTGATTCATGATCAACATTCAACACGACCAGCCTACCCCAAAGAATGTGGGGGGTCTAGAGGGTGGCTGCCACTTGAAGGTGTTGGCGTTGCAGACAACCATGAACTTGGCAGCAGAAAGAAGCAGGGAAGCAGAGGTCAACAAAGAGAGCTCTCATCTCTTAGCACCTTGACAGAATGGACATTGTGTTTCAAAAGCCATTTATTAACCCTGATGTATTATATGTAGATGCGGAATAAATTCACACAACACAGACTGCCCCTGAACTTAAAGGAAGAGCAGTGCACAGACACAGGCTTGCTCAATGGAGGCCAAGGGCAACAGGCCATGGTCTCTCTCCTATCTCCCCTCTTCCACCCAAGTGCAGATCTCAGGCTTGGTCTCCACCCCTCCTCCCTTTTCTATCTAAATTCAGTCAACAGTTGATCTCATCCCGACTCAAAGCTTCAAATATCATGTATGTAGTGAAGACCCACAAATTTACAACTCTATATAACCTGGACTTCCCTGGTGGGGAGAGTGGATAGGAATCCGCCTGCCAATGCAGGGGACATAGGTTCAACCCCTGGTCCAGGAAGATCCTATATGCTGTGGAGCAACTAAGCCCATGCACCACAAGTACTGATCCTGTGGTCTAGAGCCCACAGGCCCCGACTACTGAGTCCACACACCCTAGAGCCCGTACTCCACAACAAGAGAAGCCGCAGTAGTGAGAAACCCACGTACGGCAACCAAAAAGTAGCCCCCAACTCCCCACAACTAGAGAAAGCCCTCACAAACCAACGAAGACCCAGCACAGCCAAATAAATAAATAGGTAAACTTATTTTAAGAAAATACAATACTCACAGCTGGGGAATGACAACAGGCCACTACCCCCAACAGCTTTATTTTACAGATGGGAACTTTAAGATCCAAAAAGTTTATGTAATTTAACCAAGACCATGAGAACACAGCCCCTAACGTAAATGTCTAATGCTGTATAAGCAGACCCACCAAACAGTCACCTCCTGGGTCCCTTCTTCTTTTGTTTATATACAACATATCTCTTGCAAGTGTTTGGAGAACCTGACTGAGTTAACATCAGAGACATGTACTTTTTTCATTTGGACTTAATATCAGCGATGTGTACTTTTTTCGCTTGGGGTATGTAAGAAAACTTTCAGCAAGAGACTTCCTGCCATGTCTCCAACCTCACAGTCACCTGAAAGCCCACGACTACTTTGGAGGCAGCTAAAGTGTCCAAGATTCTCAGCAGTCAGAAAATTCAAAGATTCAAAATCCTGAAGTCACTCCAGGAAGCTACTGCTGCACACGTGGCTTCCTCCTTCTATTAACCCTTACCTATCAGAATCAACTGCAAACTTCCAGGGCAGAGACAGAGTAGCGGGGTGTCTGTAATTTGGTAACTCATCTCGTTTAATATATATAGTTCAAAGGTTCATCACAAATGCAGTCATGGAAGGCCCCACCCAGAAAGCTCCCCAAGGTAAACTTCCCACAGAATGTTACCTCACTGATTTTATCATTTAATTTCCCTGCCCCAATCTGAAGACCCTAGTGCTTACAAAGAGTCAGGCATCACTTCATTAAGCTCATGCTGGCAGGGGCCTATCAGGCACCCAGGCTGTTGCCCCCAGACCTTGAAGCTGTCAAATCAGCCAGGGTCCCCCTCCGCTCCAGCGCCTACCTGCCAACTGCATCAACCTCCCGGCCACAGCTACATGTGATGCATGAGTGAATCTAATACGTGGTCCAAAGATCCCCCTGGCATTGGTTTTTATTGGAAACACCAACCAGTAAGTACCTTAAAACTCACATGACAGGTTTTCCACAGCATCCCTTTATCTGCCCTCATAACATCACCCCTTAAAGTGTACGGCAATATTGCCTTCCTCATTTTTCACATGAGAATGTGGATCGTCAACAGGGTTGAGAGAGATGTCCAGTGCCCAGGCCAGACCTACACTGAAGTCCTCCTCGCTTCTCTGCCTGCACTAACCACAGGGCCTCTTGTGAGAACCATGTTACCCCTCGCCTACGTTACCCACTCCTGGCCGAGCGTCCTTCAGTTCACTCCTCATGCATTCATTACAGCTCCCTGCTGCCCTGCTTTGTTTCTGTTGTTTTGTTCTTTGTTTCACAGGCTAAGATAGATTCACATAAAACTTTTGACTTCTTGGAGCTCTCAGTTAACGTCGAGGAGTGTGTACAGAGGAATGACAAGACAAACAGAACAGGTAAAAAATGATTCAAGAAAAAGAGAGCAAAGTTGCTCCCTCTGTCTGTACCATACTTCAGTTTGCAAAGAGATTTCACACAGATTGAGTGCCTACCAGATTAATAGCTAAACTAAGCACTAAAGCTGTCAGTTTTCATTCCAATCCCAAAGAAAGGCAATGCCAAACAATGCTCAAACTACCACACAAATGCACTCATCTCACACGCTAGTCAAGTAATGCTCAAAATTCTCCAAGCCAGGCTTCACCAATGCGTGAACCGTGAACTTCCTGATGTTCAAGCTGGTTTTAGAAAAGGCAGAGGAACCAGAGATCAAATTGCCAACATCCGCTGGATCATGGAAAAAGCAAGAGAGTTCCAGAAAAACATCTATTTCTGCTTTATTGACTATGACAAAGCCTTTGACTATATGGATCACAAGAAACTGTGGAAAATTCCGAAAGAGATGGGAATACCAGACCACCTGACCTGCCTCTTGAGAAACCTATATGCAGGTCAGGAAGCAACAGTTAGAACTGGACATGGAACAACAGACTGGTTCCAAATAGGAAAACGAGTATATCAAGGCTGTATATTGTCACCCTGCTTATTTAACTTAATGCAGAGTACATTATGAGAAATGATGGGCTGGAGAAAGCACAAGCTGGAATCAAGATTGCCGAGAAAAATATCAATAACCTCAGATATGCAGATGACACCACCCTTATGGCAGAAAAGTGAAGAGGAACTAAAAAGCCTCTTGATGAAAGTGAAAGAGGAGAGTGAAAAAGTTGGCTTTAAGCTCAACATTCAGAAAACGAAGATCATGCCATCTGGTCCCATCACGTCATGGCAAATAGATGGGGAAACAGAGGAAACAGTGGCAGACTTTATTTTTCTGGGCTCCAAAATCACTGCAGATGGTGACTGCAGCCAAGAAATTAAAAGACGCTTACTCCTTGGAAGGAAAGTTATGACCAACCTAGATAGCATATTGAAAAGCAGAGACATTACTTTGCCAACAAAGGTCCATCTAGTCAAGGCTATGGTTTTTCCAGTGGTCATGTATATGGATGTGAGAGTTGGACTGTGAAGAAGGCTGAGCACCAAAGAATTGATGCTTTTGAACTGTGGTGTTGGAGAAGACTCTTGAGAGTCCCTTGGACTGCAAGGAGATCCAACCAGTCCATTCTGAAGGAGATCAGCCCTGGGATTTCTTTGGAGGGAATGATGCTAAAGCTGAAACTCCAGTACTTTGGCCACCTCAAGCGAAGAGTTGACTCATTGGAAAAGACTCTGATGCTGGGAGGGATTGGGGGTGGGAGGA
Organism: Oryx dammah; assembly: GCF_014754425.2. Lineage (NCBI taxonomy): Eukaryota > Metazoa > Chordata > Mammalia > Artiodactyla > Bovidae > Oryx > Oryx dammah. The sequence continues at coordinate 19,944,710 of NW_024070210.1, forward strand.
GAAGGGATGACAGAGGATGAGATGGCTGGATGGCATCACTGACTCGATGGACATGAGTCTGAGTGAACTCCGGGAGTTGGTGATGGACAAGGAGGCGTGGGGTGATGCGATACATGGGGTCGCAAAGAGTCAGACACGACTGAGCGACTGAACTGAACTGAAGGCTGAAGCTGGGGAACGTGGGACCCAGTTCAGGTGGCTGGAAGAGGTATCTTGGAGCTGAGACTTTGAAGCCTGGGATAAGATCACAGGGAGGCTGGGGTGAAAGAGATGGGCATTCCAGAGCATTCCACAAGGGCCTGAAAATGGGAAAAGACCTGAAGAGCCAGGACTCTAGGCTGGAGTGCCAGGTTTTCACTATGGAATAACAAGTGCTACCAATGAAAACCAGGGAAATGTTTACACAAAAACAGAGAGACTCAACTAAAACCAATGACCAGCTCTGCAAGAGAACAACGAACACAATGAGGTGTTTGATTTTTGTTTCTCAGAGTCACAAAGCTGAGACTATTCATGATAGAATCTTAGAGTTCCTGTCCTCCAAGACCCAAATCCATCTTTTATACTTCTTCACTGCCTCTGTTTTCATTGGAAAAGATTCATATCTTTTCATTTATGTGTTGCTATATTATAATTTCATTTGTATATATCTGTATTTGGGTACCTATTTAAATAGGGTACAAGCTTTCAGAGTGGGTCTAGGCCTTTTATTCCTTTTATATGGCCTGCAAATTCTAAAATGATATCTACCATGAAAGTCACCCTACAAATATCATTTGACTGATCAGAAAATCATCTTTTAATAATTCTTTTTTAAAATAATTAGAAGTGCAGAAGCCTCTGTAACAAACCCATCCACCTGTTACAGTCTTCATAGTTCTGTTCATTTGTCCTTACTATGTGTCAGGCACTGTTCTAAGCACTTAATTTCTATTAGCTTATATCATCCTCCTAACAATCCTACGAGACACATGCCATTATCACAATTATTACCACCCTACTAAAGAGGAAACTAAAGCACAGAGAGGTTAGGTAACTTGCCCAACATCACAAAGCTGGCAAGTAGTAGAGATAGGTCTAAAGCCAGACAGTCTGGTTCTAGGGTTAATGCACTAAATCTCTACACATGAAAACACCTCTTTCAAAATAACACATTACACTTGAAAACTTATGGGCCAAGTTTTGCTTCTTCTTCAGTTTTTGCACTGTGGCAGTTATCACATATTTTATTTTGAAAATTTGACACACTGCAAACTGCAATTACTCTTAAATCACAAAAAATACAAAGATTTTAATGTGCTTCTAAATAATGCACTTAGATTTGGGCCTTGCATACTGTTTATTCTAAGAAGTACATCTGTTCTTGGAATCGAATATAACAAAATTAGCTATTTTGTGATTACACAATAAGAATGTCAATGCCATCGCCTGATCAAACAAATAGTGAATGATTAATGCTTCTCCTTGGATTTCTTTCTAAACATAATTAATGTATAAATAGCTAAGCAAATTATTACTTGATTCAAACAACCTGCTATCTACAAAGACAAGAGAGTCCTTTACGTGTGAATAAGTCAACACACACTTGGACAAGGCAGCATCTGATGCTGCGGCTGCTGCTGCTGCTAAGTCGCCTCAGTCGTGTCCGACTCTGTGTGACCCCATAGATGGCAGCCCACCAGGCTCCATCCCTGAGATTCTCCAGGAAAGAACACTGGAGTGGGTTGCCATTTCCTTCTCCACTGCATGAAAGTGACAAGTGAAAGTGAAGTCGTGTCCGACTCTTAGCAACCCCATGGACTGCAGCCTACCAGGCTCCTCCATCCATGGGATTTTCCAGGAGAGTACTGGAGTGGGTTAGCATCCGATGGGTTACCTGTAAATATCTACACACAATTTTGACTCAAACAATCCCCCACCAATAGTAATCAGTGTTGACATAAATCAGGACAGTAAGTTGGTGATGACTGGAATGGTTGATTTCACATGACAGTTAAGTGTTCTTGCCCCCACCCCCAGAAATAAGACTTTATTACCCATAGGATCTGGAGTCTAGATAAACACACACAGACTTCATCTAAGAAGCTAGCTGAGGGTGGTGGTGTCTGCACGTTGGGTGGAGGGGCTGGGGGTTCTGGGGGGCAAGACCCTGCCTGATGGGGCAGACCACCTGTGGACTCCAGAAGACCCCCTCGTGTAGCTGCTGAAGCTGTCAGCTAAGTGTTGTTTGAAACAGAAAATTTTTCAGTAGAAGTTTTCTGAAATCTTGCCTATGAATTATAAGACCAAGCTAGTTTGATTTATACCCCAAACCAAATCACTAACTACTACATATACTAATAATGAATTAATAGGTCAAAAGCATCACACAGCATAACTACAATGATCAAAAGGGAGAGAATAAATATGACAGAGAAAACTGGCCTCAAAATATATTGAAAGAATAACTAAGGCCATTAAATTGGGTTCCTGTGCATGATATAGAGGAGTTCATAAAAACCAACCAATACGCTTTAGACTAGAAACACCCATTTTAATCCAAAGAGTAGCAAACACTAAGCAACACAATTACTTTTTAAGAAAAATCATTTAATTTAGTTCATCATACACACAAATCCCCACTTTAGGCACCATGCTTGGATTAAAAAAATATCATCTTGCCAAGAGGACACAATTAGAACACAGTGCATTTTATTAGCGTGGCTTTCATCATGGTTCTCTTAATGCCTGTTGTTTATCTATACAAATAAAGAGCAGCCTGGGAACTGTCCTAGTTTCTTTGAGAGCTATCAACTGAAGCTAATGTTTCCTTAATGAGAAGGCCACTCTGAAAGGGTACTATGAACCTGGCCCGTTTCCTCTGCTATTTACATGGACGCAAGCCCATCTGCAGCAGGGCAACATTAGCCTTGCGAGGGAATCTCTGTATCCTCAAGTGATGTTTCTCAATAGTCTTCACTGTGTTCACTTGTTCAGCTAAAGACAAAAGGGCAGCCTCCCTTCTCCCAATAAACAGGAAGTTTAAAATGAGTTTGGCTGTACACACTGATGGGCAGCGGCCCAGTAACTGAATGGAGCTCCCCTCAGGGATAACATTAGCTTCTTCCTGTCCTGCTTGTCTCTGAACACCCACCGCATCACAGTACCTTGGACACACAGCCAATGCATGGGGCCCCTCCCTTTCCCTCAAAGGACTCCACACACATCTCAGAACTAAGTTACCAGTCTATTGTCCTGTTACCTATTTGGACTCAAGACACTTGTAAGGACTTATGAGAAGCCACCGTTCAGGAAATTTACCAGAGCACCTCAGTGTATTTCCCCACATACCACTCCCAAGTCTGTGGCTGTGAAAATCTTTCTTAACTTCCTCTTTAAAATGAGACTGTTCTGAGAAATACAATGCTTGCAGCATGCTAACAAGGCAAACACACAAAATATTGGGTAGGCCAAAAAGTTCATCCATTCAGGTTTTTGTACCATTTTATAAAAACCCTGAACAAACTTTTGGGCCAATATGATATATATTAACAAAACAATATCAGTTCTTGAGAATCTCCTTTGGACTTAGATGCTAGTATTGATGACATTACTGAAATGTCAGAAGAAACTTTAAATACTAAGAGGAGAGATGAGCCTGAGAGAACTGACAGCAATTTTGAGCCCCATCCTGTGTCTTTGAAAGCCAATTAATTAGGCCAGGTTAAGCAGTTAAACCAGTTTCACTCTTTCTTGTCACAATATGATAAAATATCTTGACTTAACAAGCAAATCTCACTGGGCCAGCTTCATAGAACACTTGTACATAAACACAACATCTCTATCTGATAAAATAAATGCATGCCAAGGTTTCAGTCTTAATCTGCATTTAACAATACTGCTTTCATTATGGGGATAAACCCAGTTACCAAAAGAAATGTTCATTTTTCAATAACAATATTTTTTTAAACAATAGTTGTGATGCATCACAAAAAAGGTTTTGACCGAAATGCTGTATGTATCTCCTAACCTAGCTTCACCATGATCATATTCAAAATACTGCAAAATTCTAACTCATGTTTATTATTATAAGCGCCAAATTCTTTGTTTAAAAAATGGAGGTAGTATCTTTTAAAGACTGAAATGTCAGTAATACAGCATGTGGACAAATTAATTCAAGATGGATCACAGTTTTCAGAACAAAACATAGGAGAATATTTTCAAGATTGGACAGTAGGGAAAGGCTTTCTAAGACACTGAAAGTAATAACCATAAAAGAAAAAAATTAATAGATTTAATCATTGTACAAACTTCTGATTATGAGGTGACACTTTTTAAAAAACTGAGGAGAAATCAATGCAAAATACAAATCTAAAACAAAGAGGACTGATATCCAGGCTATATAAGGAACTTGTGAAACTCAGTAATAAAATGTTCACTGCAGTATATACACAATGGCCTGTTTTGGAGGGGACAACTCAACAGAGGAAGAGGAGATTTCTTTCCTGTCAAGAATTAGAGGGGAGGGAGGGGGTGGGGGGGAGAATTAGAGGGGATTTCCCTGGTGGTCCACTGGTTAGGACTCTATGCTTCCAGTGGAACTAAGATCCCACATGCCAAGGAGCCAATTAATTAATTAATTAAAAATAAAAACAGAATTAAGGGTTAGGTAGCTGGAGGAGAGTAGACTGCCTAACAAACTGCTTGAGGAAAATGACAGAAAATACAAATTAGATAGATGACAGGGCAGTTTGAGCTATTTTAAAATAAAGCTTTCAGAATGCCAAGAAGTCTTGGTTTAAAAGAAATATGGATTTGGGTGGAGGGATAAATTATGAGTTTAGGATTAACACATACATGCTGTTGATACTATATATAAAACAGATCTACTATATAGCATAGAGATCTCTACTCAATATTCTATAATAACCTATATGGGGAAAGAATCTGAAAAGAGTGAGAGAGAGAGAGAGAGAGAGTGTGAGAGTGTGTGTGTGTGTGTGTGTGTGTAAAGAATCTGAAAAGAGTATGTGTGTGTGTGTGTGCATAACAATTATATTAAAAATCCAAAAATAAAAAATTTTCTACATCTATTTTTATGTGATTTATTTTTGGCTGTACTGGGTTTTGTCGCTGCATGCAGGCTTTCCCTAGTTGTGGCAAGCAGAGGCTGCTCCTCATTGCAGTGTATCAGCCATTGCTGTGGCTTCTCTTGTGGATCGTGGGCTCTAGGCATGCAGGCTTCCAGAGCTGCAAGTACAGGGGCCCAGCAGTTGCAGCTTGCGGGCTAGAGCACAGGCTCAATAGCTGTAGTACACGGGCTTAGCTCCTCCGCAGCACGTGGGATCTTCCCGGACCAGGGCTCGAACCCAGGTCCCCTGCATTGGCAGGGGGATTCTTGACCACTAGACTACCAGGGAAGTCCAAAACAATTTTTTAAATAAAAGAAATATGGTTTTTGAAAAGTGGCAGCTTTGTACTATTAAGTTGGTTTCTAAAAGCTTCTCAGTTCAGTTCAGTCGCTCAGTCGTGTCCGACTCTTTGCGACCCCATGAATCACAGCACGCCAGGCCTCCCTGTCCATCACCGTCTCCCAGAGTTCACTCAGACTCACGTCCATCGAGTCAGTGATGCCATCCAGCCATCTCATCCTCGGTCGTCCCCTTCTCCTCCTGCCCCCAATCCCTCCCAGCATCAGAGTCTTTTCCAATGACCCAAATTTAATGCTTGAAGTGTAATTCTTACTTGGGTTTATCTAATTCTCCAGATCAAGAAAAATATATTTGCATGGAAAATACATTTCAGTTAAAAAAAAAACTGGATTTGTATCATACCACTTTGTAAACATTTGTTTTGTCTAAAAATAAACTTTAATTCTTCTGCAATACACCAAGAAAATAAGGATACAGAGTGATCTAAAATGGCACAGAGTCACCAATAATTATTAAAGCCTTTCAGCCGCAATTTCTGAGCCTTGATTTTACACAATTATACATTTGGTTCTGTCTAGACATATCATTCAGTTGGATTCGTAAAGCACACCACCCAACCCCACAAGTGCTGGCAGACCGACATATAATAAACAGTTATCCACTGTAGTATTACAGGACATGAAATTGATACTTTTGTTTCTAACATGGAGACATTAACGACTTATAACAATAAGGCTTTTTGACATTTTCTGCAAGTTTTTCAGGTGCAAAACTATAAATGACAGATCAGGTAATGTGCCCTCACACTTCCTCACTCATTCATTCTGCTATCTGACCTCAAGTGTAAACGGGTCGTTCTGTTGTTATCTGTACCCTGCGCCCTTGCAGTTACACCACATGACAACTTGAAATGCTGTTCAACACAAATCAGGAGGAGAAATATCTAAACACCAGAGTTCTGTCCCAGAGGACTGTTAGAATCTGTTTAGACTGAACTGCTAATCTGAAAACAAAGTAAGTTTTTCCTTTTAGCTGTTAAAAATGAAAACAATTTCTAAGTATCATTAAAACAATAGTAAATGAAAGAGTTTTGATAACTGCAAAGATGTCAAACCAACAAAAACTACTTTATAAAGGACTCCTGACAACCAAAAGCATGTTGTTTTAAACTAAAACAAGAATGCATCCTACCACCAGAATATGTGAGGAAAGAGGCATAAATACTTAGAGAAAACAGGGAAGAACAATTGAATATAGTGGCTCAGGCACTAAAGACAGACCGATTTGGGTTCATCCCAGCTCAGCCACTTTCAAGCTATGTGATTTATAGAAATCATTTAGTCCTTAGTAACATGAGGATGCAAAGAGCTGACTCATTGGAAAAGACTCTGATGCTGGGAGGGATGGGGGGTGGCAGGAGAAGGGACGACAGAGGATGAGATGGCTGGATGGCATCACTGACTCGATGGACGTGAATCTGTGTGAACTCTGGGAGTTGGTGATGGACAGGGAGGCCTGGCGTGCTGCGATTCATGGGGTTGCAAAGAGTCGGACACAACTGAGAGATTGAACTGAACTGAACATGAGGATATCTGTCAACATCTCATAGGATGAATATGAGGATTAAAAGAAACTATGAAAGGGAAAATCTTTAGCAAAGTTCTGAGTACACATTAAACACACTAATGGTAACTATTATTATTATAGTTAATTTAAAATTTTTTCAATAAAGATTCAGAATTACTAAAAGATATAATGTAAAACAACCAGAGTTAATTAAAAAAAAAATACCAATTAAAGATTTCTAATTTAGGAATTTATCTCATGATCCCAGGAACTTTGTGGAAACCAAGAGAACTTTAAATTTTAAACTAGCAATATAGGCAGTGGGAATAAGCCCTTCTTTTTCCTGGTCCAAATAATTTGAGCAAAGGAGTGGGCGTGGGGGGAGGGGAACAAGAACAATCATTCACGATCAACCACTGTAAGCAATCATTCACATCAACAATGGCACACAGACAATCATTTGTGTGTGCTAAAGATTTCCATGTAAAGTCACAAATCTGCATATTCAGTTCCTCTTGGCTTTAAATCAACTTGTTGCAGTCACTCCACAATGATTTTCTGGGGCAGGTTGTAACTAACCAAACAAGCACCTGTGCATGATGAAAATATGAACTTAGCAAAAAGGTGCCACATTATATTTTATACAGTATTTCATACACATTTCATACAGTTCATTTATGCATTCACTCAGGAAGGATCTATCCACTTCTTGCTCCCTACCAAACTCAGTCAAAGATTAACACAGTAAGAACATTAACCTTGCAAGGAGAAAAGCATCCTTGAAAAGTATGAAAATGTGGCTTAGGTGTCCTGTCTCACACAGCATACGCTTCTGAAAAAACATGAAAAATGTTAGTCGCTCAGTGGTGTCCACTTGTTGTGAACCCTTGTGACCCCATAGCCCTCCAGGCTCCTCCTTCCCCAGGATTTCCCAGGCAAGAATACTGGAGAGGGCTGCCATTCCCTCCTCCAGGGGATCTTCTCCACCCAGAGATCAAACCTGAGTCTCTTGCCCTGGCAGACAGATTCTTTACCACTGAGCCACCTGGGAATGCCATAAGTAGACAAGGCCAGAGTTAAAAGGGGCTTTGCCTGATCTTCATCCAATACACTGTGGCTTTACAACACATACCATTTTATTGCTGATAGGTAAGTTTCTGTCTAAATTTTATTTACAGTATTCATTCAACCAGCATGTTCATTCAGAGGTATAAAAAAGATAAAGTCTATAGTGGTTTTACCCCAACCAGATATCAATTTCTAAGTAACCACATTCTATCCAAACTTTGAGGACATTTCCAAGACCACCTTCTCCAGAAAGCATTTCTTGATAGGCTTGAGCTAAAAGTTATGTCCTGTTGCCATGAATTCCTGTAGCACTTTGCCTGAACTTACCTCTCCCTGGTTTCCCTTTCTATCTCATATTAAGGTTATCCTCCAATACATCTTAGATCTCCATAGGGACCATAATTCAGGTCCCTTGAGACCAAGTTCATATATGACTTACCTAAGACAAAACCGGACAGGAGCTGCAGGGCTCAAAATAAATTGCAATAAATGCATTCTTTTTAAGACTGACGTTCAGCCATAAACTTCTCTAACTTCATCACTGCTGCTGCTGGTGTTACCTTTACTGATATATGTATCTTTAATCAAGAGGGATGCTTGGAAACCTTCACACCATAGTATAAGGAAAGGATGAGTGAAGCTAGAACAGATCTCTCCATAAAACACTCTACTTAGCCTTCATCTGTGATCCAACCACTACCACTCCATTTTTATACATTACTGGTATCCCAAGACATATACAGAGTTGACAGAGAGTTGTTGAGTTTAAACCAAAGGTCCTAAATACTAAAAGTTTCCTTCAGTATAATCATAAAAATCAGAGTTAAGGGAATTTCCACTTACCTTTACTCATTATATAGCCTCCATTAACCTTTTCAACCTCAACTTGCTCATACATAAAATGGGTATGACATTACCGCACAGTATTGATAGGATTAAATGTGAAAAGCTGTATGACAATGCCTGGTCCCAAGCCTGGGACAAAGGATCTGCTCAATCCCCATAGTTCAAAATGGCAGATGGAAGTTCTACCACAAAGCCTCTTTGTTCTAAGACCAACAATTTGATGGATCTCTCAGTTTCATTTCATGATCAGAGAAAATATTAAAAGTTAGGAACTGGATTCCAGGATTACAATTCTCCTAAAAATATTCTATGTAGGAATTAGACTCAGACTTCAGTCTCAGATGCCTCTCCATCTTACTAAATTTACTTTTAATTTTCTATTGTAGAGTGAGACTGTTTTCAAAGTTACTGAGAAAAAAAGGAGGAGGTGAGTCATTCTTGATATACTGGTCTAAAGAAAACCACTGCACTATGGCCAGGAAGTTTTTCCTTTAAATTTCTTACACTGAACTCTTTGACCAATATTTTAATCAATCACATGGCAAGAAGAAGAGATAACTAGAAATATTTCACAATTTCAAACATTCACTTAATACAGAATGGAAAGTCACATTAAACCGATCATCAAGCAGGAAAATCTTGATGGACAGGATCTGGACAAGTTGTGGTTATTAGTGACTGCCCTACAAAATGACAGAAGACTCAGCGTTCAGTCTGCTGATTTGAGAACTTGGAACTTGGAGAGCAACACGTCCTCCACACCAGAAGATGAACAGTTTCTGTTAATATGGAAATGATGTTGAACTAGTATAAGATCTAATAGCTAATAAAAAATTTCCTGAGAACCGAGGGTCTTCAGGTCAAAGTGCTAACTCTCATTAGTCATCAGGAGAATGCAATCTAAATAACAATGGATTCCACTCTGTACCCACTAGAATGGCTAAAACTAAACACTAAAAACTAATGCGGATGAAGACGTGGAGCCACTGGAACTCTCAAACACTGCTAATGACAGTGAACTGGTACAACTACTTCAGGAAAAGGTTCTGTATTATCTACCAAAGCCGAACAAACACATATGCAACCTCAGAAATCCCAGTCCTAGGCAGAGACACCCAACAAAAATGTACATATATGTGCCCAAAACACAAACACAAAGAGTTTTCTATAAAGTTCCAAATCAGAGAAAACTCATCTATGGTGATGTGAGTTAGTATAATGATTACCTCTGGTAGTACTGGTGGATGAGGAAGGGTAGTGAAGTAGGAGAAAATATGAATGAGTTTGTGGAATGTTGGTAATATTCTCATTTTTAAGTTCAGTGATATTTACACATGTGTGTTGTTTACAAAAATTTATCAAAGATGAAAACTTATAATCTGTGTGCTTTTCTATATTAATGTTACACCTTATTTTTTTTTAACAGGAAAAACATCAAGGTAATTATAAGCACATGTGCCTATTTAACTATAAAAAAACACAAATATATTTGAGAGAATAAAGTGGTTTTTCTTCATAGAACGGGTACTGTGTACAATTCCCAACAGGCATTTTCTCCTTATTATACCATATTTTCCCCTTATTATACTGTAACTATTTTCTTTTCTCTCAAATATTTAGAATGAAAGCTTTATGGCTGCATTATTGAATACAGTATTGTATATAGCCATAAATCATTCATATTATTTTCTAATTTCTGTCTTCATAAGTAATGTTGCAATGAATAAACACCATGTTTGAGACATGTTTGCACATGTCTGTATTTCATTAAAACATTCCTAGAAATAAATTCCCAGGGCCAAAGCATACACTTAACAATGCTAAAAGTGTACAACTCTGGAAATTTTTTCATCAACATTGCTTAAGCAATCTTAGTAATCATTAGCTAGATGAACACTTAACTACATGGAAAACTTAGCTACCCAGATTAAATAATTTCTTTGAAGTTTTGCTTAATTAATAGACTCACTCCTCTTCTTACAAAGATTATTGAGGATTTTGTATAAATGAGTTCAGCGTCTTAGAGAAAACACTCTACAGCTAGAAATGGGTACCCTGAGAAATAAATTAAATCTATGACACCAGTGTAGGAATGATCAAAAATCAATCATGACTCAAAACAAAAACATAACAGAATATAAAACCAGATAAAAACGTTTATATGTACATGTATTTTTATATGTGTACAGAAAAAATACATAAGGATATTTAACAAAATGGTAAAATACATAGCTGGGTTTAGGATTTGGGTAATTTTTATTTTGCCTTTTTAGTTTTATTGCTTACATTATTTACAGTAAGCATATACCCTTTTAAGATTAAAAAGTTAACTAGAAGATATGAAAGTCTCCTGTTAAAAAACCAGGATAATAGATACTTTCTTCCCTGTTCACGAAACAAATTAAATTGATGAGCATCTTCTCCCACATATTTCTCATCAGTCTTCTAGCAACTGCCACAGGGTTTCTGTTAGCAAAGACCAATAGAGCACATACAGCAGAACAAATAAGGAAAGAACAGTAGCAGGAAACCGGCAGCCCCAGCAAATCGTGCTTATTTGAGACAGCTCTGACCCCACCTTCAAACCAGAGTCAGTGGTTGTGACTCTACATCCCAGGGGCTGTCATTTTCTGCTAGCTAAGCTATTCTTAGTTCCTAAGATAGAATTAAGGATATCGATATTTCTTGGCTGCCTATTAAAATCACCGCAACCTCTAGGTGCCCTGTACTTGAGCAAAAGACTCCCCACTGCCGGAACTGTAGCCCCAGGTCTACATTAGTTATGTCCTAGAGACCTGGAAGAACTGACTCAGCTCCCTAGGGACAAGGGAGTCAGTTACTCACCAGGTAGAGTTCCATCCATTATCTCACCCACCTTTTCCAAGAGAATTAACATCACTTCATTTGATCAGAGGGGAAAAAGCTAAATGGAGCTTACTCTCCCAGCCAATCACATCCACACTGAGCTATAATAATCAAACAATTAGAATTCTAAATTTCCCTATCCCTTCCTTCCAGGTAAAGTCTTGTTTATTAATGGAATTAAAAACACGGCCATGGCAAACCAAACATCAAACCCCTGGGATCAAAATAGCAGCAGCTTTTTTGGCATCCCTTGGACCTCCACCTCCATGAAGGTCACCCACAGTCTTGAATCAATCAGGAACTCCCCACCTTGGAAGAAAAGGACTGACTCAAAGAGTAAATATTCCACTGATGCTAATGGCCTTATTCTCTCAGCCTAACTTCAAACAAGAGAAAATTAGGAGAGTAAACAGCTACATTTATACTATTGTCACTTTTTTTTTTTTCTTAAATTGGATTTGAAATGCAGGCAAGTATAGAGTGTCTCTGGGCTACAGTTCAAGGGAAACAGAACATCCTAATACAAGAACATTTTCAGCTTTCTCAAATTCCACTTCAGCCAAGTTCAGAAAGTTCTCTATTTCATCTAGAAAGTTCATGTTCATCTTGCTGTAAATGTCAGGACCTTCACAATACAGAATTCCAGCAGCTAGAGTAGCACAAAGACCATTTTCAGTGTGTCAAGGTCTCAGAACACAGTCTTGTGGGGCTGAATACATCTTCCACCTGAGCATCAGTTCAGCTCAGTTCAGTTCAGTCGCTTACATAACTGATACCAAATACTAAAACCCAGAATATAGTCCGACATACATTTAATAGATTACTCAGCAGTAACAGTAACACAGCACACGCACCGCCCTCAATGAGCTCAATGGCTAATGAAGACAACTGAGTACACAGTGTAATCATCGTAACTACTATCATTTAGTGAGCACTTAGTCCTTACTCAGAATTGTACACACTTAAGGTCTTCAGTTAACCCACAAAGTAAGTGCTACAACTTATTTCTCAGTTCCATCCTCCCTAAAAAGAGGGTAATACCTACCCCACAGGACTGAAGTGAAGGTCAACACACTCGCGCTTATAACACTGGCTGCCATGTGGCAAGGGACCAATAAAGATCAGCTCTTACACTATTTTAACCATTGATGCGGTTGTTGTTATCACTGGGGAAACAATCAGGAAAATAAAAATGAAACAAAGGGAAGAGTACTTAAAGAAACAAGAATGGCAGCCACCATATAACAGCCAAAGGGCATCAGACAACCTCCTTCAGCCACCTGAAAACTGGGATGAGGCCACCTGTTCCACCCTCCTCCTGCTAAGGCTGTCCTGGAGGCCACACACAACCATCTTTGGCCACGGAACACAAAACTAATACCATATACTGTCATTGACCAGAGGGCCTCCACAAACACTGGAAAACAATGGACTTTTGCAGTGAGCTGTAAATAGACGTTAAATTACTATCCTAACAACAACAACTAGGAGAAGGCAATGGCACCCCACTCCAGTACTCTGGCCTGGAAAATCCCATGGATGGAGGAGCCTGGTAGGCTGCAGTCCATGAGGTCACTAGGAGTTGGATACAACTGAGCGACTTCACCTTCACTTTTCACTTTCATGCACTGGAGAAGGAAATGGCAACCCACTCCAGTGTTCTTGCCTGGAGAATCCCAGGGATGGGGGGGCCTTGTGGGCTGCCGTCTATGGGGTTGCACAGAGTCGGACAAAATTGAAGCGATTTAGCAGCAGCAACAACAACAACAAAATCAAAAGTATCGTTTTTTTTTTAAAAAATCCCACAACAGCTAGGTAAAAAGGAAAAAGCACAGTAATTTTCCACTACCCAGTAACACCAAACACCATACCTGGAGCCTTAGACCAGCAGAGTCATCAAAACTTTGAGGGAAGTATCTGACATTCTGAAGGCAATCTCGAAGTGCTTTTAAAAAAACAAAAACACCCAACTGCATCAAGGCACCACAGGCTCGTTTTAGGTATTACATGCAAACAGAGTACAGCAGATTTAAATTGCATTTTATTTCAACTATGAACACTGAAATAAAGCAATTTTCAAGCACTGCATGCATGCTCAGTCATTCAGTCATGTCTGACTCCTTGCGATCCCACTGACTATAGCCCGCCAGGCTCCTCAGGCCATGGGATTTTCCAGGCAAGAATAATGGAGTGGGTTGCCATTTCCTTCTCTGGGGGATCTTCCGGACCCAAGGATCAAACCCTAGTCTCCTGCATCTCCTGGCTCTGGAAGGAGGATTCCTTACCACTGAGTCACCTGATTACTCTTCCTATTATCATGTCCTACAAAGTTTCCTTTTACCTACATGCTAACATAAAAGTTAACAGAAGGTAAAGTTTCCAATTCAGGCTTCTGCAACTTTAAACACACAAACACAAAAGCTTCTGGGACTATTTTCACCTTGTGGTCAGTGTTGGGAGAGCACTAATACCAAACAGACATCTTCTGTCCTCTGAAGTTTTCTGAATATAAGCCATCCCTCTTTATCTGCATGATCAACTCAGTAATGGTCAATGTACTTTCTCATATGGCCTGCATATTTTAATAATTTTAATTAAGAACATTAGAAAAAAAAATAGAAAAAAAAAAGAACATTAGAAATATGAGGGTTTCTTTTTGTCCCTTTTTATTTTCCAAATGAGCTAAAATTGGCATCTATTTTCTACTTAGCAAAAAGGACTCCTTTTTAAAATAAGGCATGAAAACCTATTTGATTTTAATTGAAAATTCTGTTTATGTTTACCTACTATCTATAGGACTTATTTTGTTTGATACAACTATAATAACCAGGAAGGAAAATGTATTTGCAATAGCAATTCGGATGAGAAATAGCTGTCATCCAACTGTTAATGGAACAGTGCCTTTGGTTCCAGTCCCCAGTGGATTTTCCTTCTAGCTTTGGAATAAGGAAAACCTGTCGATGAAGCAAGCAGGTTGTACATTGTCTTCCACTGACTGCAACAACGAGCCAGTTTTCTCTCCCCAGATAGAGTAAAAGCTCATATTTTAAAGTTTGCATCATAAATTATGCTACACTTAAACTTGGTGTCTGCCAGCTTTTGCTCAGCCTTACAACCCTGGGCATCAACAGGTGCTGGCTGGGCTGGCGATGCTATTAGGGGCACAGAATAAGGGCCCGTAGCACCGCATCCCATTACGTAGTAGTGAGGACCACATCATCAGTTCTTTAAATTTTTCTAAAATGTCCAGTATTGTTCAAGATCCCCTTACGCAAAACAAACACTGCAACTCGACGGTGTGTTGGGGTAAAGTTTAAAGCAGGGGTCCCCAACCTCCAGGATCTAATCAATGCCTGACGATCTAAGATGGACCTGATGTAATAATAATAGAAAAAAAAAAGTGCACAATAAATGTATTTTGCTTGAATAATCCCAAAATCATCCCTCTGATTCTGGTCTGGGGAAAAACTGTCTTCCACAAGACCAGTCTCTGGTGCCAAAAAGGTTGGGAATCACTGCTCTAAAGATGGCAACCCTGCTCTCTCAGTGCAAAGAGAGGAGTGACCAGCACACACATCCTGGGCTTGGCTCAATGGGGCCTCACGTCAACACCATTCTCCAGGAACCAAAGGAAAAGAGGTCACTCTGGTGTCTCACAGTTCTGCTAAGTATTGTACATAAACTATTTGCAAATAAATAAATAAACACATCTCCTGATCTTTCAGGATGAGCGAAAGAAATACTAACCTGGGAACTGTGAGTGGGAAATAGTCTCAGGCATTGAAAAAGTCTGATGCATATCCACTCCCTGTCCCAAGAACTGTGAATCAGGAGTCGGGGAATTTTTTAAACTGCTGTCTTCTCAAGTTGCTCTGATTTCAGGGCATTCTCCCTCCACCCCAAGGAAAAGGACTGAATGGCATACTTTCATTTTTTTCCAAATGAATGCTAATTTGATTGGGAATTTTATACTGGTCCCACTGAAGTGAATGAAGTCATTCTTTGCGTCCACAGGGAGGCAGGAAGCTCTGTAGCTCTCCACTATTGTGAACACTCTGGGCACCTAAGAGGTGGTCGAAGGTATTACTTTCCGAGACATGAATTGCCTGGTTCTATCCCTAATGCACCTGCTAAGTATACACAGAAACTAGACCCCTTGGTTCTGAGTATCTGAATGCAAAAAAAAAATGAAACGTTCTAATACCACTGACATCTAAAATGTCTAGTTCTGTTGTGTTTTAACGACTATAGCAGGATTGCCAGGACAGAAACTGATAACCAAAGAAACACGATTCCAAGATTGTCTGGATTTCACGTTACTTATCTCCTATGGGTCCAAGAGATAGAAACTGTAACTCTAGGCTCTTCTTCCTCTTCCCCCTGCCAGCACTTCAGCAGCTGCCAAAGGAAGGATGGATTCCATAGAGCTCATGGAGGAGGGGGTACCTGCACAGTTTTTTTTTGTTTTTTTTTTTAATTTACTCAGCTGCGCCGGGTCTTATTTGCAGCATGTGGGGCCTAGTTCCCTGACCAAGGATGGAACTCAAGGGCCCCTGCATGGGGAGAATGGTGTCTTAGCCACCAGACCACCAGGGAAGTGGTGGTCTTGTCCCAAAGTTATTTTCAGCATCGGGAGGATGACAGTGGGTCTCCGGTGGGAGAGAGTGGCGCCAGTGTATGGGTAACTCTGGCTACAGACATCTGTAAACACCATTTAAGATTCTGAGTTTACTTTGGTATTAAAAGTCTGAATTCTACTTAACAGAAATTATTCTGCTTAAGCTACTTAGCATAACAAGACTGTAACCATCAAGAGAAACTGTTTAGTCATGACAGAGAATGTCCAAAAAGGAATTCTGCAAGCATATTTGTTGGTTTTCCAAAGGTTCTGCTGCATATATCATCTCAAGTACATGAAATGTCTGCAACGTACTCTGCTTCAATTTGACAAGGGGCTTCCATGTAAAAGCCAATTTCATGTTTACCCAACAAAAACCCATCAGGAGGACTATAAGGAATGAGTATCAAAAAGCAAAATTCTTCATCAATAATTAAATTTAATCAGATTCAAAACCAATGTATTGATCAGCCTAAAAAATTCTTTCCTTATGAAAAATACTAAAAACAGACAGAACCCACAATACGACTAAGGTCTTATGTATAATGCATCAATTAAAACCATTCATGCGCCAGAAAGTAATACCCACAAGCAACTCTTAGGTACCCAGAGCGTTCACAAAGTGTGGCGTTACAGTGCTTCCCACCTCTCTATGGACACAAAGGATTATAATTATAAAATTAAAACTATAAAATGGAATTTCAAAAGGCTAAAGGTTTTCAGAGGCAGATGACACTGTGACATCCCTTATAGTATAAAAATAAAATTTCAGGACTCTTTCTTTGAACTCCAGAGCTGTAAGCACAAAATTTATCTCCCTACCTGCTGCTATAAACTGGCTCCCAGATGAATCATGTCCAGAAGCTTCCCAAGAATATTGCAATAATCACCTCAATGTGTAACATGCCATATTACAATGCTACATTATCTTGAAGAAAATGTCAAAGTCAGAAGCGGCTCTCTTAGGATGACCAAATCCCCAAGCAAATACATTTCCCTCTTACTGTGTTATCATCACTCTATCAGAAAAACAAATCATAGTTAATACTTGTACATATTTATTTCAAATTTCTCATTATTAAATGTTAACAAAATAGCACTTTTTCATAATTACAAAAATAAATTTCAAGTTGCTAGGGGAAAAAAAAAATCCCATTACTTTTCTATGCTCTGGCAAACCTTCTTGCATTTCCATCTCTACTCTGGGCTTTGAGTCAAGTAAATGAAATCTTGGCTAGAAAGGAGATATCTTAATTTAGGGTAGTGACCCTTTCTAAAGAGAATGGAAGAGAATGCCAATACTAAATGCTTTATGTTGTTTAATTTAACCTAAAAGATTTTATATTTTTAGTAACTTTGATTCTATTTGGTTACTTTATCTAAAAAGAAGTTTAAAGTGTTACTCACATTTTGAAGCAACATATCAAAAGGATATTTAAAAATCTGTATCACTAGCAAAACCCACAGAACCCAAGAGTAGAGTCTTAATTAAAAACTTAAGCAGTTTTCCCATCAGCTACAATGACTCCACTGGCATAACTGCCCAAGATTCATCCAACATTCATTCAACAGGCATTGATTTAGGACTTACTGTATCCCACAGACCATTATCTACTCAAAATGATGAACAAAACATGTACCTGACTGGAGAAATCTTAGGGACTACACCCTCCTGTGCCACCACCCTCCTAGATGCAATGAAAAACTGTGCTTCACAATCAGCCCTAGCTCATTTAAACAAATTTTCTCCTTGCACTAATACTAGTAAATCAGGAAATGTTTACGAATAAGTATAAAAGTATAACCCTTTACAAACGGCAGTATAATGGCTCTATCTTTATAAATAATCTAGCTGGCTAAAGATTTAACCAGAGTCCTTTGGGAGCTTCTGGGCAGTAACACAAGCACGGCGGCCCCCAGAGAGCTGGCTGGATGGGACTAGAAAAGCCAGCCCAGGGAAGGCCATACACGGGTCTCATTTGAATGCTTTGGCCAGAGTCAGGCCCCATGGGAAAGACTCCCTATACAAGACTTTGGATCTGAAACAGACCCATAAATAACCTTCATCTGCAGCAGACTTAGTTTCTGTGCATATAAAGTCAGTCACAAAAACACCATTATTTCAAATCGATCTATGAAAATATCACATTTCCGGTCATCTCATAGCCATGAGCCCACCAAGCTGACAAGATTATGAAAATTTATACAATCAGAACTAGAGTTCAAAAAAAGTACAACCAGGTTTTACAATCTTTCCTAGACGTATGCTAAGTCTCTTCCCAATCCAGGGATTGAACTTGCGTCTCTTACTTCTCCTGCATTGGGAGACGGGTTCTTTACCTTCAGCGCTACCTGAGAAGCCCTTTTAGTCGCTCAGTCGTGTCTGACTCTTTGCAACCCCACGGACTGTAGCCCACCAGGCTCCTCTGTTTTTGGGGATTCTCCAGGCAAGAATACTGGAGTGGGTTGCCATGCCCTCCTCCAGGGGATCATCCCAACCCGGGGGATTGAACCCAAGCCTCCTGCATTGCAGGGAGATTCTTTACCATCTGAGCCACCACGGAAGCCCAAGAATACGGGAGTTGGTAGCGGATCCCTTCTCCAGGGGATCCTCCCGATCCTGCCTTGCAGACAAATTACCAGCTGAACCACCAGGGTAGCCCGCTTTCCCAGATAGTAAAACTTACATTCTTTTCCTACTGAATTTTAACTTCCCCTAGCTCTATCTTTAAATAATTTAAAAGGCATTCAATTTCATTCAAAGACATAACTAAAGATAAAATTCAAATTCACTGTGAAAAAAAAACTCATATTCTTCACCTCTGGGGCAGCCATCTTCACCTGCCCCAAATCCATCAACGGTTTCTCAGTATCTCATGTAAAAAAGAGTCCTAAAAAAGAGTCCAAATTCTTTATCTAGCTATACCAAGTCCTAGACAAGTTAGTTCCAAGCTAATTTTCCAACTCATTTCTCTCTATATCTCTTCACCCAGCCATCACTCCAGGCAAACTAAACTACTCTCTTACCAAACACACTCTTCACTATACCTTCTTCCATGCCTTTTCTCATATCTTCCATCTACTTTAAATTCCCACTGACACTTGTTTTATTTTGGGGGGGTCCAAAATCACTGCAGATGGTGAAATTAAAAGATGCTTGCTCCTTGGAAGAAAAGTTATGATCAACCTAGACAGCATATTAAAAAGCAGAGACATTACTTTGCCAACAAGGTCCATCTAGTCAAGGCTATGGTTTTTCATATCATGTATGGATGTGAGAGTTGGACTATAAGGAAAGCTGAGTGCCGAAGAATTGATGCTTTTGAACTGTGGTGTTGGAGAAGACCATTGAGAATCCCTTGGACTGCAAGGAGATCCAACCAGTCCTCAATATTCACTGGAAGGACTGATCCTGAAGCTGAAACTCCAATAGTTTGGCCACCTGATGTGAAGAACTGACTCACTGGAAAAGACCCTGATCCTGGGAAAAATTGAAGGTGGGAGGAGAAGGGGACAACAGAGGATGAAATGGTTGGATGGCATCACCAACTCAATGGACATAAGTTTGAATAAGCTCTGGGAGTTGGTGATAGACAGGGAAGCCTGGTGTGCTGCAGTCCATGGGGTTGCAAAGAGTTGGACATGACTGAGCAACTGAACTGAACTGACCCTTTATAACTGCAAACTGCATCTACGCTACTGTGCCTAGTTAAAGTGTGGCCTCTTTGGAGTCTTTGTTAGTGCCCATCTGCTGAATGTCCACAGGGTGGGCTCCTTATGTGCACAGATACGTGCTTTGGGAAAAAACATCATTGAAATCTCAAGTTTGTGCCTTTCCTAGACACAGGCTGGGCAGGATGGAGTGACTGGGCCTAGAGTAGCAGAGGGCCTAGGCCCCTCTGCTGGGGTCCAGCCCCGGTGGATCCAGGGAATTCGAAGGGTGGACGGAGTCGGCAAGGAAAGACTTATTTATTAATATAAGATTATTTATATTTATTATATAAATATAAATATTTATAAATATATTATTATTATATTTGTTATATAAATATAAATATTAATATAAGATATAATTTATTAATCTTCCTACAGTAGTAGTAGGAAGATTAAGTGGAGAGAAGAGGCTGATTAACTTGGGTTACGTGGAAAACCAATAAAGCTCCAGACAAGGAGCTTGAACCGTCTACGTTAGGCCGCCAGCGCCCGTTTGAATATCTGAGAGTGCCCCGCCTTGGGCTCTCTCTCTTACGGATCTTAGAAGCCGGGACAAGTAAGTAGGTAGACACAGTGAAACTCCACGTTCCAAAGGATCAGCCTGAAAGGAGAGGGAGTGAGCAAGAGAAAGAATCGACATGGGGGAGGCCAGGCTTGTGCAAAAACCCCCTCCAACTTTATTATTTAAAAGGTGTTTATATACCCTAAATTTTACATAATGGAAGATACAGAGTCACGCAGGGGCAGCAGTCCTGACCCTTTCTGTATATCTTTTTTGTATACAAAAGGTCTCAGGTGATTTACATTATCTTCTGGCCAGGAGGCTTGCTAACACTTTTTTGGCTCTCTTTCTTAATGAATGTTAATCTCGTTTCCCCTGAAGTGTTTTTCTTTAATCTGCATCTCCTTAAAGCATTAAAGTTACATCTCTATAGAACAAAGGTGCAGCGGGTTATAACAAAGAAGGTGCTTAACTCAAAGATCTAATGTTGCTAATACAAGGTCTACTACTTGTTTTTCTATATACCAACTATATTTAAAAATAAAGGATATGAAAATTTGGCAGCAAGTATTGGCTCAACAAATGAAACTTTTAATCAGTCCTATTCTAATGACGTTGACTCCTCGGAAGCCCCTACATTCCTAGGACGTTTTAAGCTTCCTGTGCCTCCTGCGGTCAGGAGGCCTCAAACAATCACATGCGCAGCTGTAGTCCTGCAGGCAGGCTAGAAAGCCATCAGAGGGGTTTTTGGATTGAAAAACTCTTTCAAATGCAGAAAACTAAAGCCCTGAGTTGACTATTATCCAGAAGATATCAGAAAAGTGGAAAAACAGCACAAAAGCCGGCAGATTTTTTGTTGGGGTACATGCTTAGGAGTTTCCAGAGGGGCTCCTGAAGTCTGAGCACGCCTTGCGTATGTCAGCTTCCTTCCTCATAACCTTGTCACGGGTGGGATTCCTCACACTGGCTTCCAGCACCCCTCTATGGACCCAGGCCCCAAACTGCTTACCTCCACTGTGCCCATGAAGCAGCAGCTGCCCAAACAAGTTGGCACACATTTGGCAGCTCAAAACCATGCAAGTTCATTATCTCACTGTTCCGTGGTCAGAGGCCCAGCAGGCCTGGCTGGTTTCCCTGCTCTGGGCCCCCAAAGGCCAAAATCAAGGTGTTGGCCTGGCTGTGCTCCAACCTGGAGGCAATGGGGAGAGTCTGCCCAAGTGGTAACTCTTTTCTGGTCGGATGAGTCCGGTTCCACTCGACTGTAGGACGGAGGGCCCTATTTCCTTGCCGGCCGTCAGCTCCTGGAGGCCTGGCACATTCCCTGACTCCTGGCCTACAAGCCGCAACAGCAACTCAGACCCCTTGCCTGCCTTTTCTTTAGCCAACTCTCTCTGTCTTCAGTGGAACCACCTCTCTTTTAAAGGCTCATGGGACTAGACTGAACCCACCTGACTCAGGATCATCTCCCACCTCAAGATCTTTGATCACATCCTCAAAGTTCCTTTTGCCAAATAAGCTAATGTATTCATAGGCTTCAGGGATTCATCTAACGGTTTTATCCATTGACAATCTCTGCTTAAACCATCTACTGCCTCAGAGGTTACAAAACGGTGGATGTTTAAGTCGTCGTCCTTTTAAAATTATTAAGTAGAATTTTTCTGTTAAAAATTTTATCAGTCATGGCCATCTGTTTATCCTGAAATAAAGTCTGTACAAGACAAAAAAAAAAAGAAATCTCAATTCTGTCACGTACAAGTCAGGCCTCAAGCAAGGTTACCTGCCTCACTAACCTCACTCTGAACAACACTGGGGCCCTAAAGCTACTTTGCAAGGTTTGGGGTTCTAACCAACATTCGCTGATGTGCATTCCAATCTCTGTGCCAGCAAGTGGGGATGTGCCGACCTTGGGAAAAGAACTGGCATGCCATGAGCCTTGGCTTTCTCACTGGTCAAGGGGGAGGAACTGCACCAATTTCACAGCAGAATAACACAAATACGGGAGTTGCTGCAGAACCCTGGCTCCTGGGCCCTGGGCCTTCAGCCCCCATGTCCCTTCCATGGGATTAGCGACCCTTCCCCTCTCCAGGCTCCACCGCACCTGTGCCCCGCTCTGTCACTACTGCCTGTCTCCGCCATCAGACGCTCCCCCTCCCATGACAGCTTTATGGCCTGAGCCTAGACTCCCTAGCATTTTTAATACGAAGTGCTTCATCAGCGTAAATCAAAGCACACAGAGAAAATCAAAGCGCTGGGAGATTCCAAGGCTGAAAAACAAAGGAAAACACCTGCTGAAATGCTGCTTGTTCTTTAAGCTCCAGTTCACGTCATAATAGCTGGAGCTTCCCCAAATCCTGGCGGTGGAGTGCAGCCCTAGCCCTTGGCTGTGACCTCCTCTACGATGGTTTCTGCACCTTCCCCAAAAAAGGTGCTTAACTCTGGAGGCATCCTCACTTGTCACCAATTCACCTCCATACACAACTCTCCACACCCTTCCCTTCCCTGGACTTTATTTTTCCCATCATCCTACCTCCCTGATCAGGAGCTTGAGGAGGGCAAGGCCTGTGTGTGACTGGTCTTTCTTTCCAGTCCTTCCTCCCCACCAAAGAACATGAACTGAATGAACTAAAAGGGAGTGTCAAAGCCTCTAGAAATATATCATCTAAATCACAAGGTAATTCAAGTGATTCCTCCCCTCCAAGACCCCAAAGTCAAGGTCTGAAGAGATCTAGACCTCCTTCTTACCTTTCGGGAAGGAAGTCAACAACATCTCTTAAAATCAGAAGAAAACATGCTTCCTGGATATGGTTTTCATTAGTAGTAAAAGAATCAGAAACAATAGAAAACAGTGAACTGAAACCAAAAATGTCAAGGGGAAAAAACTGTCCTTTCGAAATTTATAATGTTCACAATCCTTTAACATTCTTTTCTCCTCAAGCCAAATGCTTTCCTTAGAAAAATAAATCAATGCTTTACATTCCATATTCATGAGGAGTTATAAAAACAAGCTGGCATACACTCTGGTAGAGCTTTTTAAAGTTATTGATTAATCAAATTAATGAAAGTTGACTTACAAAATACACTTCGAATTCACTCTTTTCCAATATGGGTATCACCTCATTAAAACATCTGTTTTCTATCTCTAACATTTCACAATCGGCAAACCTACACCAGAAACAGAATGCTACCCATCCTACCCCCTTTTTTAGTGAGGGCTGGTGGCAGAACAGAGGAAAAGACTAGGATTCTGGAATTACATACTGACGTTCCTCTCTCCTTGTCTGGAGCACATTCCTTGACAGTGTAAAAAGAAACAGAAGTGTCAATTCAATCCTGAGTTCACTGCAGCCCAAGGAGCCAAGTGCTGTAACAGAAACTCATGGGAAACCAGCAGGCCTTTGTATAGCCCTCTTTCTCTTTGCAGTCTGCCTGGGACAGCCCCCTTCAATCTCTTCCTAGGACCCCAGGAATAAGCTGCTGGAAATGTCCTCCTCAAGTTAAAAGTGAGTGAGCTGATCAAATCAAAGAAAAGTACGTAGGGAAGCCAGAGGTGGGGAAATTCTGCCCTCTTGGGATTTCTGGATCAGTTCTAAGAACTTTCCACTTCCCACTGCCAGCAGCACCCATCAATTCCCATAGTAACCAGCCCACAGTTTTCTTTCCAGCTGGTCCGCAAGGGAGGCACGCGTGCTGCAGACAGAGACACAAAGAGTGTGACCCAATCAGATCACTGCTGGGTGGCTTAAACACTCCAAGTCTACCTCCTAGCTTCCCTTAACTCCCAGGTTACCAGGCGGTTCTCTCCCTTCTCCCTTCAATTTGATGCCGAGATAATGAAGGGCTCTGCACAAAACAATATTCTGTGTTCCTCTGCAATTCTGCTTCAAGTTATTTGGTACTAAAGTAATCATGTCCCCCCACTACACTGTGCATAAATGTTTGCTGAATGAAGGACTCCGCTGGTATAGAAATAGAGGTTTCAAAGATACAGGGGTACAGATTTGAGATCCAAGGTAAGGATGAAGAAACTGCATTCCCAAAAGGAATGAAGAGCAGAAGAAAAGAGGGCTGAAGTGGATGGAGCCTGACTTGTTTTTTGTGAAGAGGACTCCTCAGGCTGATTGAGCAGGACAGGGAACAGGAGGAGGACCACGAGGGCTGAAAGCATTTCCGTACCCAACACACTCATCAAAGGACCCGCCATCAGCAACAGTGCCTGGGACGGTGACTTTCAGCACAGAAAGGGTCAAGGGTCAGTTCTAACACGTTCATCTAAAGAATGCTGCTGCTAAGCTGCTAAGTCGCTTAAGTCGTGTCCGACTCTCCGCCACCCCAGAGACGGCAGCCCACCAGGGTCTCCGTCCCTGGGATTCTCCAGGCAAGAACACTGGAGTGGGCTGCCATTTTCCTTCTCCAATGCATGGAAGTGAAAAGTGAAAATGAAGTCTCTCAGTCGTGTCCGACTCTTTGCAACCCCATGGACTACAGCCTACCAGGCTCCTCCATCCATAGCATTTTCCAGGCAAGAGTACTGGCGTGGGGTGCCATTGCCTTCTCCGATCTAAAGAATGACTAAGTTGCAAAGATTTTTTAAATTAAAAAGGTGGAGAGTCAAATTAAAAGAGTTCAGCACGGGCTATGACCCAGTCCTGCAAGAGTACACGTGGTCAACAGAACTTAACGAAAGGGAAAGGAAGAACGAGGGCGACAGATGTGTCACAGAAAGTAGTGCTTGCCGTTGCCCCTGGAGTCAGTGCCTCACTGTGAACAGTCACTTGTTTTCCGTAGGGGAGATGCTAAGTAATGCAGATGGAAGGTTCTAGGTAGGCATGTCTACATCTTAAATTTTAATAAATACTCCCAAATTACTTTCTAGCAAGGATCCCACATCAGTGTGGATGAGTTCCTTTTTTAAAAAATATTTATTTTATTTTATTTTTGGCTGCATTAGATCTTGCTTGCAGCACCTGGGATCTTCTATCCTGGTAATGGCATACAGGATCTAGTTCCCTGGCCCAGGACTGAACCCAGGCCCCCTGCATTGGGAGCTTGGAGTCTCAGCCACTGGACCACCAAGGAAGTCCCAGCACCTGGGTGAGTTCTTTAAAATGTTTAGCTACGGTTTGCAAGGCACTGTGCTAATTACAGAATGCACAGTATAATAAAACAAAGACCCTAAACGTGGCTCATCATCATCAAGACTGTAGGGGAAATGGAAGAAAATACATGAAAACAGTAGTCTGTCCTGATAGGAAGGAATATAAGGTTATGAGTAACTGCCCTTTATATTATCACTAATTAATCTTTTCAAAATAAGCATTTTAAAAAAGCAGACTGGAACCACATCAAACTAAAAAGCCTCTGCACAGCAAAGGAAACTATCAACAAAATGAAAAGGCAGCCTACTGAATGGGAGAGGATATTTGCAAAGAATATACCCAATAAGGGGTTAATATCCAAAATATACAAAGAACCCTTACAACTTAACATGAAAAAAAAAAAAAACCCGATTAAAAAGTGAGCAGAGGATTTGAACAGACATTTTTCCAAAGAAGACATACAGCTAGCCAAGAAACATGTGAAAAGATACTCAACATCGCTAATCATCAGAGCAATGAAAATCAAAACCACAATGAGGTATCATCTCACACCTGTCAAAATGGCTATTAACAAAAAGACAACAAATAACAAGTGCTGGCAAGAATGTGGAGAATAAGGAACCCTGTGCACTGCTTGCTGGTGGGACTGTAAATTGGTGCAGTCACTATGGAAAAATTGTATGGCGATTCCTCAAAAAGACTGAAAAAAGAACTACCGTGTGATCCAGCAATTCCACATCCGGGCATTTACTTGAAGAAAGCAAAGGCACTAATTCGAAAAGATATGTTCACTGCAACATTATTTACAATAGCCAAGATACGGAAGCAACCAAACTGCCCATCATACATGAATGGATAAAGATGATGAGCCGTGCGTTGTGTGTGCGCGTGTGTGTGTAATATTAATCTGCCATAAAAACAAAATACTGCCATTGGCAACAAAACGGGTGGACCTTGAGAGCATCGTGCTAAGTGAAGTAAGTCAGAGAAAGACAAAGAACATATGATCTCACTTATATGTGGAATGTAAGACAAAAACAAACATACCAAGCTCCTAAGTACAGAGAACAGATTGGTGGTTGCCAGAGGCAGGGGGCAAGGGCAGAGTAATATGGGGGAAGAGGGTCAAAAGGCACAAACATCTACTTATAAAATAACCAAGTAAGGGGATGTAACATACAACATAAATATAGTTAATAACACTATATTGCAAACCTGAAAGTTGCTAAGAGAGATCCTCAAAGTCCTCATCACAAGAGAAAAAAAAATGTAACTATGTATGGTAACAGGCATTAACTATACATATTGTGGTGATAATTTTGCAATGTATGTAAATGTCAAATCATTATGTTGTACACTTGAAAGTAATACATCATATGTCAATTTTACTTCAACTGAAAAAATGAAGACAAGAAATACTTGCACTATACCAAAAAATTCCTAGAGGATCAATGCTTTAGAAAAATCTAAATGAATGTATAAATTTATCACAAATGAAAGTTCAGAATCTGAATCTAAGGTTCATATGGGAAAATAAATGAGCAAGAATAATGAGACTAATTAAAAACAGAGTAATAAAGGAAACCAGCTTTAATCCTTGCCAGATAGTAAAATATGTTATAAATATGTAACGACAAGTGTGAAGTTGGTTCATGAATAGACCATAAAACCAAGGATAAAATAAAAATTCTAAAAATACTTCACAGCGTTTGATATAGGATAAAACGTGACATTCAAAATCAAGGCAAAAAGGATAAATTGCTGAATAAATGGTACAGACAAGAGAATGGGATATCAACTCACAACTCCCCACAAACTGATCAAAAAATGTAAACATTTAGAAAATTACAATATATTAAAAGAAACCAGGAGATATTGTTTACCCTCTTTCAGAGTGTAAAACCCTTTTAAGTAGGACATGAAATCCAAAACCCATAAAACAAAAGATGAATAAATTTTGATTATCCAAAAGTATTAAGTTTGCCACGTGGCAAAAGCTACAACAAATGACAAAATATAAACCCAGGGGAAAAAATCAGCAGGTCCCATCACAAAGAGCTAATTTTTTTTTTTTTTTACATAAAGAGTTTACCTCATTAGATAAATGGACAAAAGATCACAAGAGTCAATTCACAGAGAGAAAAACCACTCTTAAATACCCAACAGTATGTGTAACCTCATGTATAACGAGAAAAACTCACAGGAAAACCATATCGAGATCCCCTTGTTCAGCTATGAAACTGACAAGGATCAAAAGGTTTATTCACACACTACCAGAAAGAAGAAAGAGGAAGGTAGGCATACATTGCTGATGGGTCTATGGAAGATAGTTTAGGAATACTTATCAAAGATGTGAAGATATGTTGAGGTGGCTTTTAGTGGGGGAAATAATTTTATACCAAAAAGACATAAATGTGTGACAGATGGAAATGCTTTCTTTCTATCTTTCTATTCTTGGCAGGGTCCCTTTTTAGCTGAATGGCATTTGCTTTTTTTTTTTTTTTTTAACTGAATTATAGTTGACATACAATACTATATTCGTCACACGTGTACAACATAGTCATTTGACATTTGTATTTATTATGAGATAATCCCCACAAAAGGTTTAATTACCATCTGTCACCATACTAAGTTAATACAGTATTATTGACCATATTCCTATGCTGTACATTACATTCCCATGACTTATTTTATACACAGAAGCTTGTACCTCTTGACCTCCTTTACCCAATCTGCACAACCCAAATCCCCTCCCCTCTGACAACTACCAATCTGTTCTCTATGAGTCTGGATTTTGTTTGGCTTTTTTGTTTTGTTTTGTGTTTTAGATTTCACATATAAGTGAAAGCATGAGGTATTTGTCTTTGAATTATTTCACTTAGCATAATGCCCTTAAGGCCCATCTAAGTTTCATCCTTCCATGGTTGAGTAACAGTCCATTGTATATCTATACCATATCTTCTTTATCCATTCTTCTATTGATGAACACTTAGGTTGTTTCCATATCTTGCCTACTGTAAATAACAATGCGATGAACACAGGGGTGCATATATATCTTTTCAAATTAGTGCTTTTGCTTTCTTCCAATAGATACCAGTAAATGGGACTGCTGGATCATGGAGTAGTTCTATTTTCAGTTTTTTAAGGAAACTCCATACTGTTTTCCACAGCAGCTACACCAGTATAAGGATTCATATTCTTCAATACCCAAAAAACATCTACTCTGCTTCACTTACTACACTAAAGCCTCTGACTGTGTGGATCACAACAAACTGTGAAATATTCTTAATGAGATGGGAATACCAGACCACCTGACCTGCCTCTTGAGAAATCTGTATGCAGGTCAGGAAGCAACAGTTAGAACTGGACATGGAACAACAGACTGGTTCCAAATAGAAAAAGGAGTATGTCAAGGCTGTATATTGTCACCCTGCTTATTTAACTTATATGCAGAGTATATCATGAGAAACACTGGGCAGGATGAAGCATAAGCTGGAATCAAAATTGCCAGGAGAAATATCAATAACCTCAGATATGCAGATGACACCATCCTTATGGCAGAAAGTGAAGAGGAACTAAAAAGCCTCTTGATGAAAGTGAAAGAGAGTGAAAAAGTTGGCTTAAAACGCAACATTCAGAAAACTAAGATCATGGCATCTGGTCCCATCACTTCATGGCAAATAGATGGGGAAACACTGGAAACAGTAGCTGACTTTATTTTTCCAGTTCAGTTCAGTTCTGTCGCTCAGTCGTGTCCAACTCTTTGCAACACCATGAATTGCAGCACGCCAGGCCTCCCTGTCCATCATCAACTCTCGGAGTTCACTCAAACTCACGTCCATTGAGTCAGTGATGCCATCCAGCCATCTCATCCTCTGTCGTCCCCTTTTCCTCCTGCCCCCAATCCCTCCCAGCATCAGAGTCTTTTCCAGTGAGTCAACTCTTCACATGAGGTGGCCAAAGTACTGGAGTTTCAGCTTCAGCATCATTCCTTCCAAAGAACTCCCAGGACTGATCTCCTTTAGAATGGACTAGTTGGATCTCCTTGCAGTCCAAGGGACTCTCAAGAGTCTTCTCCAACACCACAGTTCAAAAGCATCAATTCTTCAGCGCTCAGCTTTCTTCACAGTCCAACTCTCATGTCCATACATGACCACAGGAGAAACCATAGCCTTGACTAGATAGACCTTTGTTGGCAAAGTAATGTCTCTGCTTTTTAATATGCTGTCTACGTTGGTCATAACTTTCCTTCCAAGGAGTAAGCGTCTTTTAATTTCATGACTGCAGTCACCATCTGCAGTGACTTTATTTTGGGGGGGGGCTCCCAAATTACTGGGATCGATGCTTTTGAAATGTGGTGTTGGAGAAGACTTGAGAGTCCCTTGGACAGCAAGGAGATTAAACCAGTCAATCCTAAAGGAAATCAACCCTGAATATTCACTAGAAGGACTGATGCTGAAGCTGAAGCTCCAATACTTTGGCCACCTGATGAGACGAGCTGACTCACTGGAAAAGACCCTGATGCTGGGAAAGATTGAAGGCTAGAGGAGAAGGGGATGACAGAGGATGTGATGGTTGGATGGCATCACCAACTCAATGGATATGAGTTTGAGCAAACTTCAGGAGACAGTAACAGAGGGAAACCTGGAATGCTGCAGTTCATGAAGTCACAAAGAGTTGGACATGGTTTAGCAACTGAACAACAACATTCTTTAACCCAGAAACTCCTCTACATAAACCTATACACTTAAAAGTTCACGACAGCCACAGCAGCACTGTTAACAATGTTAAAAGTTCGGAGAAACTTAAAGTCCATTAATAAAGAACTGGATAATAAACTACAATCATAAACTGGAATGAAACAGAATGAAAGCACAGTACAGGACCTTCCCTAGTGGCTCAGATGGTAAAGCATCCACCTACAACGCGGGAGACCTGGGTTCGATCCCTGGGATGGGAAGATCCCCTGGAGAAGGAAATGTCAAACCACTCCAGAACTCTTGCCTGGAAGACCCCACGGACAGAGGAGCCTGGGAGGCTACAATCCGAGGTCGCAAAGAGTAGGACACAACTGAGCAACTTCACTTTAAACTTTAAAAAGCATACATGCTAAATGCAGTATGACATTTCTGGATTGGATCCTGGAAGAGAAAAAGGACATTAGCAGAAAACCTGATGAAACCCAAATAAAATCTACACACTTTAGCTTCACTGTGTAACCTTTTGGATTTTACTCTATGGGCATGTAATAATTATTTGAAACATAAGATTTAATTTTAAAAAACCTAATTACTTTGTGATTGTACTTTCATCATCCATGGCATTCATATCGTTCTACATACTGCTAATGAGAAACACCAAGGGTACATGTATTGCTTCAACACTTCTAATACTTCCATTACTGTACCTAAATACATACCTGCCTCACCTGCTAGGTTTTAGGTCCTCAAAGGTAGAGGCCAAGCCAGCTCAGCTCTGTCCTCAAGGAATCTGGAGAGTATTTGCCACATGGTAAGAGTTCAACCAATGAGACTGAAGTGATTATGCTCAATTTTTCATTAGTATGGAATTTAGTATTTCAAATATCCAAACAGTTCTAGGAGTTTCCTCTGATCCTCAGTTCATAATGATATGGAAAAGGGAAGCAAGGAGCAGACATGGGTGAAGTGCTTCTCACTGGCGATTGGGGTAGGAACATCCAACCTCACTTCCTAAACATTTTGCTCTGTGCTGGAGCCGCAGGGACTATAAAGATAAAATGAAGCCCTTACAGTAAAAGTTAGGCATAATTAATGTTAAGAGAAAAGGTAAAACACCCTTGGATTTTCAAAAATGTCTTCCAGAATGGCCATGAAATGCTTTTCAGAGAAAAATATCACTTATTTACACTGTTGGTAGGAATGTAAATTGGTGCAGGCACTATGGAAAACTGTATGGAGTTTCCTCAAAAAACTAATAATAGGGCTGCTATATGATCAAGTAATCCCACTGCTGGGCACATATCCAGAGAAAAACGTATGTACATACACACGCACGCACACACACACTGGAATATTACTCAGTCATCAAAAACAATGAAATAATGCCATTTGCATCAACACAAATGGATCTAGAGATTATCATACTAAATGAAGTTAGAAAGAAAAATACCAGATGGTGTCACTTATATGTGGAAGCAAAAATACAAGACAAATCAACATATCTACAAAGCAAAAATAGATTCATATATAAAGAACAAACATGTGGTTGCCAAGAGGGAGTGGAGAAGAATGCAAGTTTGGGGTTATTAGAAGTCAACTACTATACACAATAGGATGGATAAACAACAAGGTCCTATTGTGGAGCACAGGGAACTATAGTCAATATTCTATCACAAACCATAATGGAAAAGAAGATATATATATATAAACACACACACAAAAAAAAAACTGAATCACTTTTCTGTACAGAAGAAATTAATATAACACTGTAAGTCAACTATACTTCAGTAAAATTTTTTTAAAACAGTGTCCCAAGAAAAACATCCTAGCCTCCAACCCCATCAACATCTAATTTTCCAAACATTCAAAAGACAAAAGACAAATGACTTAGGAAATATTCCGAGGTCCTTGAACGAGCAAAGGAATGCTAATGAACTTGTCCCCAAAGCATTAGTAGTGCTGTTCTATTTCCACCAACTCAGAGCCTTAAGTCTACACTCCACACCATAGAGCAATAAAACATGGGCCAAACCCTGATCTCTGGGAATACCTATTTTTTAAGGTACAAAATGCACAGATGACAGTTAAGGCTCCTTCTGGATCTCAAATTCTATCAGACCTCTTTTCCTTCACACCCCAAATATAAACTAAGGCACTGCAGTCTTTTCACACAAACTCACACATCAACAGACCCATTTGGTCTGTGCACTGGGAGAAGAAGCTTACCCACATTACTTTCTCCCTATTTCCAGAGTGGCCTACATATGAGCCAGCGTCATATATGAGCAGTTCTCAAGTCAAGGAGAAAAGGATTTATTCAACTTGTTGACATGAAATTAAAATATGTATGCTGTACAATGAAACATTCGCTGAATTGTGCCTTCATTCATATTCAAGACTAAAAAAGTCTCTAACTTGGCTTTCACGTGCACTTTTATGTACTGGTTAGTCCACATGTAACATCTGCAAGCTATCCTTAGAGGTGCATATTTCTACTTGATCTTTTTATTTTACTTCTATTTTGTTGACCACTTTTTACAGCACAGAAAAAAGATGGGAACACTGGGGGGAAGTCACAGGCAAACTTATCCATAGGCAATGATACATGATCGATCAGAGGAGAGTTTTGTTCTTGTTTATTTAACATAATCCTTAGTTCAAACCGACTGGGCTGAAAGATGATTGTGTAAAAGGCAGAACAGAGGTCTGTGAGCAGCAGCAGCATGATAAAAGCATGGTGTGGTGCACATTCAGAGCTTATCTCTTTCCATTGAAATTTTCCCTTTCAAAACACAGAAATAACATTGTGCTGCTAACAAATATAGCTGTCTTCTAAAGCAGTTATTTCCCCCTAAATAACCAGCATTTATGGTACAGGTGCTTTCTACATAATATGGGGAGAGAGAAGAGTTTTCCAAGAAACCTTCAAATGAGCTCAAATGTCCACAGTGAAAGACACATCTCAGGGGATGAGGACATGAGACAATATCCATCTGTCAGGTGAGCCGGAACAGCCTCCCTCAGTAAAGGAACTTGAACACGTCTCAGAGGAGGGAAAGATGCCTGACAGGTGGAGAGAAGAAAAGGAAATGCCAGGCAAGAAGAAAGATGTGCGTAGGAGCTACCACTGTACTTCCTCAAGAAGCAGAGACACAGTGTGACGTGATATGCGGCAGAGATTATCTTAGTCATTAAGACAAACTGAAGGGGAGAATGTATGTCACTTCACACTCTGAGGCTTGGTGCCTTCATATGTTTCAGGGGAAGGGCAGACCACGTGATTTGGACAGCTCACTTCCTTGGAGGCACTGCGCTTTCACCGAACACCCTATAACCCTTCGAGGTGCATGTGTTAGGAGCCCATTTGATAGATGAAGAGAGAGAGGCTCAGCATCCCAATGGGACCTCTGGTTACAGGGCTTTTTAGACATTAAAAAGAATATGCATGATAACTACTGTGGAGAAAGAGGGGGCATGATACTAAGACGGGCTTCCCAGGTGGCTCAGTGGTAAAGAATCTGCCTGCCAGTGCAGGAGCTCTGAGTTCAGTCCCTGAATTGGGAAGATCCCCTGGAGCAGGAAGGAAATGAAAACCTGCTCCAGTATTCTTGCCTGGGAAATCCCACAGGGAGAGGAGCCTGGCAGGCTATATAGCCCACGGGGTCGCAAAGAGTCAGACATGACTTAGCAACTAAACAACAACAATATTAAAACTGACTTAAAAAAATCCGAGTTCCTGAACATAACCACCTGATAAAATAATGGCTATATTCTTTTCTTAAGAGAGCAAAGGAATAAAGGAACTGTATCTATCTTCCCTGTCATGCCAGACAAAGGAAAGGAAAGGGCATAGAACGTTCTTTACTTTGAAGAGTGTCCTCTAAGAAGTCCTTCAAGGGAAACCACAGGACAAAGAATGGTATGTCTTCCTGTGGCAGCAGCAGCTCTCGTTTAATTATGCATTCCTGCAGAGTCCATAACGAGGTAGGTGTTACCCTGAACATTCAACACATTCCTTAGCAGTTAGAACAGGGGTGAGCAGAACACTGAAGGAGCCATCCATCCTCAGAAGCACTGAACATAGCCCTCCATGCAGATTCTAAAACGAGCTGTTATTTCTAAACAAAAGCTCAACAGCCACTATGACAATTTACCTGTCATTATTTAACTGTAGAATTCCGTATGTATAAATTCACATCTGGCAGCAAGAGAGTCCAATAAATAAAACTAGCCTTAAAACTTCATAACCAAATTTAGAAGTTAATGAGGTCTACTTATTTGTAAGTAAGTCAGCTCTTCAAATTTAGCCCCTGCCCCATCCCATTTCTCTAGATAAATATGTGAAATTAAAGACACATATTTAGATTAAACCCTCTCTACTGATGGGAGCCACTCTGGTAGTAAAACAATCTGGGAGTATCTATTACAATACCCCATGACCTGACAACTGCCTAGAGAAACATATGCCCACGTACGCAGTGCCAAGGACAAGGATATTCTCTGCAGCCTTATTTGTAATCAGAAACTACTGGAAACAATATAGAAGATCAGCAATAGGAAAATGGCAGAAAAACTATGGTATTTTCCCATGATTAATCCACATAACATAAGCAGCAGTTTAAAATGATGAACTAGATTGTTTCAACCAGCACGGAGAGATCCCTGAAACATGTTAATGTGAAGTTTTAAAACACAAAAAATACATTTATATTATAAATACCAAATCAACAAAGTGTTTGCCTCTGGGGAACCAGCAAGAGTAGACAGGGAGTAAATCTTATAAACTCATTTATTACTTTTATTAAAAAGTTAATTTTAAAAAACACCTTGCAAGGATGTTACTGGGTTATCAAATAGCAGGATTATAGAATAAGGCACACTATCTCTGTGTTGCAGATATCTCTGCAAACACTGCTAAATTAAAATCTAATCAAGTATAAAAGAAGACAAACTACCAGGAGCAACCAAAACATCCTAAATAAAGCTGGGGTTTTATCTGATGAAGAACAGAAGACTCTGTCAACTTAATGGCCACATGAAGCTTCAGCTGGTATAACCCATTATTACTGGTGGGAGCCTGTATACACATTCTTTTTCCAGCCTAAAAACTTTTGACAGTAACTGAAAAAGGACCTAATGTAGAAATGATAAAATTATGTTAACATCACTAAATGAAAACAGTCATGCTCCCTTTTAACCACTAAGAATCCTTTCCCACCAGTGACAAACATTAACGTGAGAATGCAAACCTAACTTTTAATAAAGATCAGCTTACACTAATAATAACAAAGAGGGTTGCCCTCTGGTAGGGACTCTCCAGAGCATCAGGGCCTTGCATGGGCACCATTTACTTCCTTTATTTGCGACCCTGTCAGTGAACCATCTCATTTATACAACCATGCATTTCTATTCCTCAGGGAAAATAAAATGGCTCTAAATTTAGGGAACCACCTCACCAACGTTATATCTATCTGTAACTGCTGCTAAAGTGAGGAAAGATGGAGGCAGGGAGAAAGGGGGGAGGAAGGGGAAGGAAAAAGAGAAATAACCAATTTGTTGTAAAACTACATATAATCAAAGTAAGATTTACTTTAAATACAATCAAATGCATCTTTCTCATTTTTAGTTATTTTAATGCCATAAGATTTAACAGAAAAGAAAAAATAATTACAGAGTAAAAAATAACAAAATGTCCTCCTTATATTATTGTTAAAAACAGCATGCAAAACATGATCCCAGCTTTGCTTTTAAAACATACAGTCACGTAAAACAAAAATGAAAGAAAATTCTTAAAATGCTAGCAATCCTAAAAAGCAAATGACCCAGTTTCTTCTACAATAAATTACACGAACAAGAAGGAAAGAAGGGAAAGTGTTACAGATTAAGAAAGTCTTTAAAGTGACAGGTGCAATGCATGCCTCAGGCTGGGATCCTGATTCCAACAAACTTTTTTTTTTTTTTCCCCAACAAACTTAAAATGACAATTCTGAGACAAAGGAGGAAGGTGAACATGGACTCTAGGACATACTAGACGTAAATAGTATTAAATCATAATCATTCATTTCATTAAGGGAAATGATGTTGTGATTCACTTTAAAGTCATTTTCTGTTAAAAAAAATACTTAGTGATATTTTTATAGGTTGAATGGTACAATATTCGGTCTGTGCTTTAAAACACACACACACAGTTTTTAAACCATAAAAACAGGAAGAAGATAAATGAACGAGAAAGGTAAGATGCCTGTACTTGTTGAAGCTAGATTGATGGGTACATGGGGGCTTGTTGTGCTGGCCTATTTTTGTGAATGTTTGAAAAAGCTCACAAATAAAAAGTGAAAATGCTTGCAGGTATAGCTGTCTCTCAGAGAAGGCAATGGCACCCCACTCCAGTACTCTTGCCTGGAAAATCCCATGGATGGAGGAGCCTGGTAGGCTGCAGTCCATGGGGTCGTGAAGAGTCAGACATGACTGAGTGACTTCACTTTCACTTTTCATTTTCATGCAATGGAGAAGGAAATGGCAACCCACTCCAGTGTTCTTGCTTGGAGAATCCCAGGGGCGGGGGAGCCTAGTGGGCTGCCGTCTATGGGGTCGCACAGAGTCGGACACAACTGAAGCGACTTAGCAGCAGCAGCATAGCTGTCTCTGGTGGAAGCAGCTGGGTGAGCTGGTGGGAACTGGGTGATTTTTACTTTGACATCTGGGCCTTTTACGAACATCCAGATTTTACACAGTAAACATGAATTACTTTGATTATTTGAAGAAACAAATGTTACTCTTTGGGGAGATGTATTGACAGATGGTAAATGGATGGATGGATGGATGGATGGATGGAAAGATGGATAGGTCTCTCAATGCCAGTTCTAATGATGCCACCTCTGTGGATTTTAATTCTCCCTCTGCTGACACCTAAATGCATTTTACATATACTTCCACTAAAGGCCTAATTACATTTGATTATTCAGTATGACAATTTTTAATTATATCTTATCTCCCCCTCCAGAAAAACATGAAGCATTTCTTTTTGTGTGTGTGTTTTTTTCCTGGTCAACACTAAGCAAAAAGCTCTTTCTATATATCAACAGAATGGGAAAGACTAGAGATCTCTTCAAGAAAATTAGAGATACCAAGGGAACATATCATGCAAAGATGGGCTTGATAAAAGACAGAAATGGTCTGGACCTAACAGAAACAGAAGATATTAAGAAGAGGTGGCAAGAATACACGGAAGAACTGTACAAAAAAGATCTTCACGACCCAGATAATCATGATGATGTGATCATTAATCTAGAGCCAGACATCTTGGAATGTGAAGTCAAGTGGGCCTTAGAAAGCATCGCTACGAACAAAGCTAGTGGAGGTGATGGAATTCCAGTTGAGCTGTTTCAAATCCTGAAAGATGATGCTGTGAAAGTGCTACACTCCATGTGCCAGCAAATTTGGAAAACTCAGCAGTGGCCACAGGACTGGAAAAGGTCCGTTTTCATTCCAATTCCAAAGAAAGGCAATGCCAAAGAATGCTCAAACTACCGCACTATTGCACTCATCTCACATGCTAGTAAAGTAATGCTCAAAATTCTCCAAGCCAGCCTTCAGCAATATGTGAACCGTGAACTCCCTGACGTTCAAGCTGGTTTTAGAAAAGGCAGAGGAACCAGAGATCAAATTGCCAACATCCACTGGATCATCGAAAAGGCAAGAGAGTTCCAGAAAAACAACTATTTCTGCTTTATTGACTATGCCAAAGCCTTTGACTGTGTGGATCACAATAAACTGTGGAAAATTCTGAACGAGATGGGAATACCAGACCACCTGACCTGCCTCTTGAGAAATCTGTATGCAGGCCAGGAAGCAACAGTTAGAACTGGACATGGAACAACAGACTGGTTCCAAATAGGAAAAGGAGTACGTCAAGGCTGTATATTGTCACCCTGCTTATTTAACTTATATGCAGAGTACATCATGAGAAACGCTGGACTGGAAGAAACACAGGCTGGAATCAAGATTGCCGGGAGAAATATCAATAACCTCAGATATGCAGATGGCACCACCCTTATGGCAGAAAGTGAAGAGGAACTAAAAAGCCTCTTGATGAAAGTGAAAGAGGAGAGTGAAAAAGTTGGCTTAAAGCTCAACATTCAGAAAATGAAAATCATGGCATCTGGTCCCATCACTTCATGGGAAATAGATGGGGAAACAGTAGAAACAGTTTCAGACTTTATTTTTAGGGGGGCTCCAAAATCACTGCAGATGGTGACTGGAGCCATGAAATTAAAAGACGCTTACTCCTTGGAAGAAAAGTTATGACCAACCTAGATAGCATATTGAAAAGTAGAGACATTACTTTGCTGACTAAGTTCCATCTAGTCAAGGCTATGGTTTTTCCTGTGGTCATGTATGGATGTGAGAATTGGACTGTGAAGAAGGCTGAGTGCCGAAGAATTGATGCTTTTAAACTGTGGTGTTGGAGAAGACTCTTGGAGTCCCTTGGACTGCAAGGAGATCCAACTAGTCCATTCTGAAGGAGATCAACCCTGGGATTTCTTTGGAAGGAATGATGCTAAAGCTGAAACTCCAGTACTTTGGCCACCTCATGCGAAGAGTTGACTCACTGGAAAAGACTCTGATGCTGGGAGGGATTGGGGACAGGAGGAGAAGAGGATGACCGAGGATGAGATGGCTGGATGGCATCATGGACTCGATGAACGTGAGTCTGAGTGAACTCCGGGAGATAGTGATTGACAGGGAGGCCTGGCGTGCTGTGATTCATGGGGTCGCAAGGAGCTGGACACTATTGAGCGACTGAACTGAACTGAACTGATATATTAGGCATTAAATAGGTATACACTTAATTAACTTTTCCACTAATAAATTGAGAGAAAAAAAGTGGCAATAGCAGTAGAATAAATATCCTACTGCTTGTAACCTGGAAAGCTTTAAGGTCAGAACACGCCCAGAGGTCCCTCTACCCATCAAATGTTACCTGGTCCATTTCTCAAACCATTTATTTTCCAATTGACTGGGGAGAAAAACATCAGTCGGTAGCAGAAAGCACTCAGTCACTGAATTGAGTTAGATTTTTTTTTTAATGACTCCATGAAAAAAAAAATCAAAGTCTATTAGTTTTTGAGCAACCATTCATTATTTACCTACCGAAGACGCCTCCAGAGCACTGATCGGTCCATTTTCATTAAGGAAACCATTACGGGAAGAACACAGAGCTAGCCATGTGCAGAGACAAACAACAGTTTGAGAAACATGCCCTGCTCTGAAAAGGCTGATGTTATTTGGAAGGACTGTACACCCAAACCTCTCATAGACTCACTAGAAACTCTAGCATGTTCTACGCAGATGTGAACTGCACAGAACATGGTAGTTCTTCAAGCCTTCAATGCTTAAAAGCCATTTTCAAAAAGACATAATAAAGTCCTCCTCCCAGGAGGAGTAGCAAATGCCCAAAGCACAGCATTACTGGATATCGCTACACATAAGACTTCACCTGCGATATGAATTTGGCTTTTATGGGATTTTGACAAAAGCCACTCGAACACTGGTAAGACGTTTACAATTTCCTTTTATATCTAAAAGGTTCTTCAGTTCAGTCACTCAGTCGTGTCTGACTCTTTGCCACCCCATGGACTGAAGCACACCAGGCTTCCCTGACAAACATTAAAACAAAGCCCAGGTTTTAAATTAAGACTCCACCACCTAAGAGTTTCCAAAGCCCTTTGAGAAGCATCAGGGTATCATGAAGAATTGGCAGGTGCAAGCTCTCCCCAGGCTTCACCTCCCATTCCATCCTGTGATCCACTCCCAGAAGCCAGGTGTTCAAGAATGCTTTCACCCCTAGTTTTCAAGGCTGGAAGGGGAGGCAGAACAGAGCAGAGCTCTGCACACTTCCTACCCTGACCTCCACTCATGCTCACACACAGTTCGTGTTCTTGCTTCTCTATTCTTTGATTCCTTATGTAAGAAGCTCAAATCTTTATGAGCAAATTTTAATTTATCAGACAGTCAACAAAGTTGGTAACATGGTATTATCGTAAAGAATTGAATCCATACAAATCCAGGGCCTTGAGAATATGAGCAGGTACTAAGAAATAAGACACAGCTCCAAAGATAACTTAATTCCTGTTCCCATGGGTTCTATTCATCCCTAGAATGAATTCAGAAGAGGCAATGCTCTATTAGATGTGGAAACTGTATTCTCAGGTTCTAAAGATAAAGGTTAAGAATTCAGCGAAAACTTTTTCTGACTGAAAAGAAAAAGGTGATGCTAGGATTAGCAAATGTGAAGGGGTCACACAACAGTTCTACAGGCTGTTAAAATGTTTTCTTTTTTAAGAACAAAGAAGAAGCCTTTAAATAACAAATTAGCATAATCAAATAATGTTGAAGTGATCCCTGGGCATACAAAATTCAAGTCAAATTAGTCATGGCCAAAGATAAAAGGAAAACTCTGCACTCATTCTTATGCTACTGTAAATTTTTATTACCTTCATATTACATTATAGTTAGCTTTTAGTTAATGCGCTTCCCCGGTGGCTCAGCTGGTAAAGAATCCACCTACAATGCAGGAGACCTGGGTTCAACCCCTGGGTTGGGAAGATCCCCTGGAGAAGGGAAAGGCTACCCACTCCAGTATTCTGGCCTGGAGAATTCCATAGGCTGTATAGTCCATGGGGTCGCAAAGAGTCGGACATGACTGAGCAACTTTCACTTTTAGTTAATAAAATTTCAGCTAGTATTTCTCTGAAAAAAATCTAAAAAAATGATACACATGACTTGTTTACAAAACAGAAGCAGACTCACAGACTTAACAAACAAACCTATGATTACTAAAAGGGAGAGGTATGGGGGACGGATCAATTAGGAGATTGGGATTGAGGGCGTGGAAACCTATTCCAGTACCCTTGCCTGGAGAATCCCATGGACGGATGAGCCTGGTGGGCTACAGTCCATGAGATCACAAAGATCTGGACATGACTGAAGTGAAGCATGCATGCACATACTCCAATATAAAGTAAAAATTCAGAAAAAGATAAAGATTTAAAAAATAAAATTTAAGCTGGTATATATTTGAAAATATTGATTCCTTTTTGTACCCTCAATCCCACTGTGAAACTCCAATTCAGGATGAGCCTCAGAATCTAACAAATCTACTCAGGTAAATATTTGAGCTCTTCTTTGCATTAATATATTCAAACTCCTGTTTAGTTAATCTACTGTCTGTCTCTGGGCTATGTTTAAAGAGGAAACTGTACTGGATCTGAAGAGCAGTTCTCTCATGTTTTAAGGTAGACATAATTTGTAGAAATAATGAGAAAACAGGGTGCTCAGTGGGTGAGACGGGAATCTACAGGACAGACAGCCAGGGAGAAAATGTTTTCCAAGCTTCCATTTTTTAACTCATTTGTGAATCTGCTATCAACAGTCTATCATCCTGATGACCAACGTAAGGCATTCTGATTATTACATTTCTTGCTACCATTCCACAGAACACCAAGAAAAGTCTAGGAGAATCACTAACTTTTTTTTCTTTCCTTTTTACACTTAGTAAAAGGTTGGGACTTCCCATAAAACAGCAAAATGGATGTCTTTACTTTTGTGTTTCATATCCACAAGCTATTAATCTAAGTAAATGTGACCAGTGTTCTTCTTTTTTATTTTGAAGAAAAAAAAAAAAAAAAGAAGAAGAAGAAGTGGAGAGCTTTATAAAATTTTCTCAGGGGCTTCCCTGGAGGCTCAGCGGTAAAGAACCCACCTGCCAATGCAGGAGACACAAGTCTGATCTCTGACATGGGAGGATCCCACATGCCACAGGGCAACTGGGCCTGTGTGCCACATCTATTGAGCCTGTAACTGAGCCCCACGTGCTGCAACTACCGAAGCCCAGCAGAGCCTCTGCTCCATAACAAAAGAAGCCACTGCAATGAGAAGTCCATGCACTGAAACGAGAGAGCAGCCCCTGCTCACTGCAAGGGAAGAGCCCATGCAACAGTGAAGACCCAGCAAGGTTAAAATAAATAAATACAACTATTTTTTTAAAAAATGTGCTTATTCTCTCAAGAAAAGCAGAAGCCCAGCATCCAATAACCACACTGCAACAAAGGGAAAAAATGTAAGTACTATCTCACTCAGCTATGAGTAAATAACTGTCCATACAAGAATGGAAAAATCCAAAGAAAAATATAGTGGAGAAAATTATTCGAATGTTTCAAATGTTTTTAGTGTAAAGCACATACTTTAGTCAGAGATCACTTTCGATTAACAACATTACTGTTTCTCACTGGGTATTTAGAAAAAACACAGCATTTTTTTTTTTTTTAAGGAAAGGAATAAAGTATGCTTTCTCAGTTCTATTCCAGAACAACACTAATCAAAACATAAATAAAAAGTATAAAAATGATGCACTTAATAAGATATACATGGTGGTGGTTTAGTCGCCAAGTCACATCCGACTCTTGTGACCCATAGACTGCAGCCTGCCAGGCTCCTCTGTCCATGGGATTCTCTCCAGGCAAGAATACTGGAGTGGGTTGCCATTCTCCTTCTCCAAGATACACACAGGACCACATATAAAGTACAGTACAAGGTATTGTGAGTTTGGGTTTTCTTGGGTATTTTCTGCCTTTTTGGATTTTTATCTTGCAGGAAGGGAATGGTTTGGATATTCCTTAAATAGAAGTTAAGAAAGGAGTATGGATTTTGAAAGCCATAGTCAGGCCACCAGCAGGTCTGGAGAACTGTTCTGTCATGCCTCCTTCCCCTCTGCGTCTGAGTAACTCCAGCGTGTATGAATGCATAAGCAAAGGCTCTCCCACCTCACCTAACAGATGTCCTGTACCAGCATCATCAGATATTACCACCATTAAAAATTCAACTGAAATCAAAAGACAGGGTGTGGCTGCTCCACCATAAAAGCTACACAAGCTTGGCCTCACAGTAACTCTCAAACTTAACACTTTTCACTAACTGTCATATTCAAGTGTACCAACCAGGAATTGATCCTTATTTAAGAGTGTTTAAAATAACCTTAAGACATACAGGGAGTGCACTGAAGGTGCACATTTCAATAGTACACAGGTACTGAGGAGGGAAAAGACAGTAAATCTTGAAAAAGAACTTCCAAGATTGAGGCGAGGACCAGAGGGCGCTCAACAACGTGCACTGATTGTTTTCTGTCCTTTGCAAAAGTACAGGAGCTACAGCTCCCTACATGGAGCAGCCCTGCAGGCTGTCAGCTTCACCATTCAGCAGTTTTTGATGGTTCCAAAGAGCTACATTCTCAAAAGTAGTTTTTCAGTTGTGTTACTGATTAAAAAAAAAAAAAAAAAAACTCGAGCTCTTCAAACAGTTAAAAATCACAGAGATCTAAAAATCTTTCTTGGATTCCCACCTCTTAAAGAATGATTCTGGGAATGGTCAAATCAATGCTAACAGGAAAGTGTCCTAATGTACTTGAAAAACATTTTCAGAGATAATCATTTTCCCCTTTCTCTTACTGAAATTCGAAGAAGGTCAGAAATAGCAAGCCACTTTGAAATCAGTGCTCCAATTACCAAGCGGGCATCTGAAAAGAAGCCCTCAGCTCTGCACAAAGGTTTGCAGAGGTGAGATGCTCAGATAACCTCGACCGTCCTTCATAGAAAGCAGTACTCCAGAAAAGCTGGCTCCTTAGGCAATTTGCTATGACAAAGCAGCGGATAAAAAAATTCCAAATTCATTGTTTCAGCATCTGGCTAAGAGGAAGGTTAAGCACAAAGTAACAAAACCAAAGCAATCTACCTAATGCCAAATCACTTGTTTTATCTGAATTTAGGAGCTTAGCATATTACAACATTTCAGCCCATAGAAAAGTCTCTTTCTATCAAATTAAACTGTTATTTTGTTCAATGAGACTGTCCCTTGACAACTGAAATAAAGCATTCGAAAAATATCCACTAAACTTTGGGATAAATCCACGACAGAACTGGGT
The DNA here is from genome assembly GCF_014754425.2 of Oryx dammah. Classification (NCBI taxonomy): domain Eukaryota; kingdom Metazoa; phylum Chordata; class Mammalia; order Artiodactyla; family Bovidae; genus Oryx; species Oryx dammah. The sequence continues at coordinate 19,989,074 of NW_024070210.1, forward strand.
CTCTACCCAGCAGTAAACAAATGCAGTCACTCTGAATCAATGGCAAATGTCAATCCAACAGCTCATCCAGCCATCTCTTAATTTTTCAGGAGCTTGGTGTTCCAATATAAACTAATGCATCAGGGTTAACACGATTCTTATTTAGACACAGGTTAGGGTACAACCTCCCATCAAATTTTAAGAAACATAGATGTTCTGAAATGCTGATGGAATGAAAATAGTCATGTAACAAAAATATTAACTAAGTTGCCAGAAAAATAATTTACTCTACAATGATGAAAATGTTGAATTCAGAAATCAATGACTAAAAACTGCCCAAGAGTCTCCTGTCTTCCTTGTTTCTGCCTCTCAGCTATAGAACAACAGAGGAGGAAAAAACAGTGGGGAAAGATACAGAATCCACATTTACCAAATCAAAATTTTGCTGTAAGTGGCAAATTTTCTAACAATAAACTCTGAGTTCAATGATCCTTTGTAACTAATCTACCAACTCACCTGATTCCACTTCAAAGTCGTGGTAAATCTTCCTTCCAACTCCAACTTGAGGTATTCTCACAAAACCTAGAGTAAAATAATTATGAACTTCAGTATGATCAGATTATTCTGAAATTTTGAAAATAGTAATAAAGGGGGAAATCATAGCTACCAATCAAGTCGTAACTGTGAAATGTTATACTTTCCCTCTAAAACCCTCTTTAATTTGTAATCTCTTTATGTGTAGTCAACATATATCTAAATTTAAGCCAACCAATAGCCACTTCTATTTACACTACATTCTTTTTCTTGCACTTTTTGTACTGTATAATATAAAATTTACATTTATATACCACAAAATTGGGGTATAATCTACTAACAATGCTGTGATGGCTTCAGGTGAACCGTGAAGGGACTCAGCCATACATACACATATACTCATTCTCCCTCCAACTCCCCTCCTGTCCACACTGCCACATTAACATTGAGCAGAGAGAGTTCCACGTGCTATACAACAGGTCCTTGTTGGTTATCCATTTTAAATACAGCAATTTGTACATGACCATCCCAAACTCCCTAACTATCCCATGCCCCGCGCCCCACCCCAGCAACCCATAAATTCATTTTCTAAGTCTGAGAGTCTCTTTCTGTTTTCTTTCTGTATTGTAAGTAAGTTCCTTTGTGTCATTTTGCATAACAAATTCTTAAACCTGACTATTCAATCTCTACGTAGATTGCCAATCCAGGACCTCAACCCCACATAATCTGATCAGGGAGTCTGGGGAGAAACCCAGGAAACTGTATGACTAAGAAGTGCCCCCACAAGGTGACTTTGATGTAGCTGGTGATAGACTTGCCTAGTGGTTCTCTACAAGGGGCAGTTCTATACCCTGAGGGACACCCTGCAATGTCTGAAAATATTTTTGGTTTCACAACAGAGGAAGGGGATATACACTACTGGATTTAATCGGTAGAAGCCAGGGACGCTGCTAAACAATCTATAAGGTTCAGGACAGTACACTTCAGTTCAGTTCAGTCGCTCAGTCGTGTCCGACTCCTTGCGACCCCATGAATCGCAGCACGCCAGGCCTCCCTGTCCATCACTATCTCCTGGAGTTCACTCAGACTCACGTCCATCGAGTCTGTGATGCCACCCAGCCATCTCCTCCTTGGTCGTCCCCTTCTCCTCCTGCCCCCAATCGCTCCCAGTATCCCAAAATGCCAACAGTGATGAGAAAGAGAAATCTGTTCCAAAGCAACCAAATACTCTGATGATTTAGAAATTCCACAGTCCTCTCACTGGTCATTTCATGTAAGATATATAAACTCTACTAGAATCATAAGACATTTCCTGTGGCTGCAGGCATCAGACATACACTGTTGTTGTTCAGCGGCTCAGTCGTGTCTGACTCTTTGCGACCCCATGGACTGTAGCACATGCCTGCATTCTTTCCCAGCATCAGGATCTTTTCTAATGGTTAAGCTCTTCCCATGAGGTGGCCAAAATATTGGAGTTTCAGTTTCATCATCAGTCCTTCCAATGAATATTCAGGGTTGATCTCCTTCAGGATGGACTGGATGGATCTCTCTGCAGTCCAAGGGATTCTCAACAGTCTTCTCCAACACCACAGTTCAAAAGCATCAAAACTTCGGTGCTTAGCTTTCTTTATGGTCCAATTCCCACATCCATACATGACTACTGGAAAACCATAGCTTTGACTAGATGGACCTTTCTCGGCAAAGTAATGTCTTTGCTTTTTAATATGCTATCTAGGTTGGTCATAGCTTTTCTTCCAAGGAGTAAGCATCTTTTAATTTCATGGCTGCAGTCACCATCTGCAGTGATTTTGGAGACCAAGAAAATAAAATCTGTCACTGTTTCCACTGTTTGCCCATCTATTTGCCATGAAGTGATGGGACCAGATGCCATGACCTTTGTTTTTTTAATGTTGAGTTTTAAGACAGCTCTTACACTCTCCTCTTTCATCAAGAGGCTCTTTTTAGTTCTTCTTCACTTTCTGCCATAAGGATGGTGTCATCTGCATATCTGAGGTTATTGATATTTCTCCCTGCAATCTTGATTCTAGCTTGTGATTCATCTAGCCCAGCATTTCACATGATGTACCCTGCAATAGAAGCTAAACAAGCAGAGTGACAATATACAGCCTTGACATTCTCCTTTCCCAATTTGGAACCAGTCTGTTGTTCCATGTCGGTTCTAACTGTTGGTTCTTGACCTTCATACAGGTTTGTCAGGAGGCAGGTATGGTGGTCTGGTATTCTCATCTCTTGAAGAATTTTCCATAGTTTGTTATGATCCACACAGTCAAAGGCTTCAGGGTAGTCAATGAAGCAGAATTTGATATTTTTCTGGAATTCTCTCGCTTTTTCTATGATCCAGTGGATGTTAGGAATTTGATCTCTGGTTCTTCTGCCCTTTCTAAATCCAGTTTGAACATGTGGGAGTTCTCAGTTCACATACTGTTAAAGCCTAGCTTGAAGAATTTGGAGCATTACTTTCCAAGCGTATGAGATGAGTACAGCTGTGTGGTAGTCTGAACATTCTTGGGCATTGCCTTTCTTTGGGATTGGAACAAAAACTGACCTTTTCCAGTCCTGTGGCCACTGCTGAGTTTTCCAAATTTGCTGGCACATTGAATGCGGCACTTTAACATGCCCAACATTAAAACCCACAGTGAAAAAAGTGAAAAGTGTTAATCACTCAGTTGTGTCTGACTCTTTGCAACCCCATGGATTGTAGCCCACCAGGCTCCTCTGTCCATGGGATTCTCCAGGCAGGAATACTAGGGTAGGTAGCCATTCCCTTTCCCAGGGATCTTCCCGGCCCAGGGATTGAACCCACATCTCTTGCATTACAGGCAGATTCTTTACAGTATGAACCACCAGGGAAGTCCCAGTACATGTACCTATTTCTAAAAATATTAAAATAAGTCAGACTATACATGTCCAAAAGAGCTTCCAAGAAATCCGTTTTTTAATGTTTGGGGAAGTGAACACTATTTCAAACTGGGTTAATTTCCAAACCCTGTTCCTTAACATATAAAGTGGAAGACTAGAAGAGTAAGAAGAATCAAAACTTAATTTCACGCACAGATATTTCTAATTCCTGTTGAAGACAAGGTGGTAAGTTTCTCTTCCAAACCTGTCACCTTAGACTCCCATCACTCATTCCACCAAATATAAAGGGACTTCAAAACTTATGTTAACTGCATTCAAAACAACACTCGCTGAGGGCTTACCAAGTCCCGGCACTATGGTCTTACATAATACAGCAGAACAGAGTTCCAGAAAACCCTACAACCAGTCCTTCCTACCCTACCCTAACCAGTGGTATAAACATCAGACAAAGACTGTGGGAAAAAGAACCTATAAAGAATATTCTGAGCACCAGATACCCCAGATAATACAACTTGCAGTTTTTACATGCCTGCCCTACAAATTGCCCATACAGAATGGGAAAGGAAGCCTGAAATATTTGAAATATGTACTTTTTTTTAATCTTAATTAATAAGCTATAACCAGCTAATTACATAAACAAAACATACCTGACGCTTATAACCTACTTAGCTACATGAACAAACATGCCAACCTCAAACTCAAGTGAAAGGAGGTGATTTCCAAACACACTTAGAAAGATTCCACCAGGATTACTGCATTCCAACTGGACGACATTTCCATATATTCTAATTACAGTCTGATTTCTTCCCCTGAGACCCCAGTGCTATCAAGGAACCACTCAAACTCACCCAAATCACCCCAGGCAGCGAGCACCTGGGTAGCTGATGGGTGGACTCACATTCCTAACTCAAAGCACCAGGGGGTTCAGGGATCCAGGCAGAATGTGTGCCCGAGGCAGGGTTCCAATCTGGAGCTTCCCACCCAGCCCTGAGCATCCGAAAACAAGCCAAATGATGAGGAAGCTTTGCTGAATGACATGCTTTCCCAAAGGCAGGGCTCACACACAGTCTAGCTCAAGATGCCTGTTAACTCAATGTAGAGCCCATCCTACCTCCCCTACAAAAAGAAGACCCCTGGGGAAGGAAGAGAGCTTCAGACAAAAGCAGAACAGCAGTGATAAACCTCTTAACATCCATCCATGGCTCCAGCTTTATGAAGCAAAGTAATCTGGGGGTCTTCCTTTCTTTCTCCAGGGAAGGAAGAAAGGAAAATCCAAAAATGAATAGAAAGGTTCAGAAATATTAGTGCACAATCTTAAATTTAAGCCCTCCTTTCATTTTTCTAGATTTAAATCGGCCTTCAAACAAAAATTCATAATTAAATTTCAAAACATAAACATTTCCTTTTTTTCCTTTCTCTCTCAGCAGTAAAATATATTCTGTTCCAAAAAAGAAAGGTTGCTCAATTTCCTGTCAAAGCAATCCAGAGAAGGCCACCTACACTGTAAAAGCAGCAAGGAAAAAAAAAAAATGCTGAAGAAAAAGCCTGTATGTGTGGGAGTGTTCTAAGTGCAATGTAACTACCACTCTGGGTTTTAAAAGCTTTTTTTCCTCGATCATTCTGAGAAATATGAAAATTAGTGTAACTGCTGAAGAAAAGCTTGTCCTCCAACCTATCTAAGGAAAACAAGCCCTGTGACGGATTTAGTTCCACCAAAGAAAGCAGGGGGGGGGGGGGGCGCGCGTTGTGTGCACAATTCAAGGCCTTACACTGTGATTCTTTGTACCAAGGAGGAAGGGCAGATTCTATCAAATAGATAAATTACATGAAATGTTCTCTGAGCTAAAAGGCTGCTCTGACAATAAACCCTCTCCCCCACAGCATCCTACTCCTACCTAGAACCACACAAATTTGTAGACTAGGGCCTTTATCCTAAACCTCTGGGGGCTAACCATTAACACACAGTCATAAGACGGCTAGATTGTGGATCAGTACAGCACTGAATTCGTCAATTTCCCCTAAACCTGCTTAAACTTTCTGAATACTTAAATTCTAAGACAGCAATCAACCAGCCCAATACATTTTATTAAAAGTCTGAGCATGAACATGCTCAGCACTAAGGCAGAGGCAGTATGGTAAAAAAGAAGCAAAAAGCTTAAACAGCTCACCAGAGAATTGAGGAGAAAAGAACAGTACACAGAAAATAAGTTGAAATTAAATACAGCATTATCACTGAATTGCAACACAGTAAAGCGCAAAGTTTCTGTAAATCATACCTTCCCTGGAAAGGAGTGTTTTGCTTTTTGTCACAAAAGCAAACCACAGGTGAAGAGAAATAAATAATGAACTGGGAAAAGAACATAGTAAGGAGATGATGGTGAATATTTTCAAACCGGAATACCAAAAGACAAATCGAGATAGAACAGGAAGCTGCACAGGAAGGGCAGTTGCCAGACAAGACAGCGCAAGAAAGGAAATCTCTTCAGCCTTACATGTGACTGGCTTGATAAGCTAACAGTTTTGAAAAAGTAAGCTCACAGGAGAAGTCTTCTTTGTTCTCTTTAATAATCTCAGGCCAACCTACCAAAAATAAATTTTTTTAAGGCTGCAAGACTAGAATAATTTAATTTCCCTAAACCACTTGAGAAAGAAAGTGAAGTCACTCAGTCACGTCCAACTCTTGGCGACCCTATGGACGGTAGACCACCAGGCTCCTCCGTTCATGGGATTTTCCAGGCAAGAGTTATGGAGTTGGCTGCCATTTCCTTCTCCAGGGGATCGTCCCGACCCAGGGATCGAACCCGGGTCTCCTGCATTGCAGGCAGACGCTTTGCTGTCTGAGCATCAGGGAAGCCCACTTGAGAGTAAACAGCGAACATCATGGGTCTATCACCCCTACAGAGTTTGGTGAGTCATTTCTATAAACAAGGACATTCTCCTCCAAACCTGCAATAACCACGACCATCAAGACCCAGAAACTAACAGCACAGTCACCAAATCCACAGTACGGCCACCCAATCCACAGACCAGCCTTGACCTTCTCCAGCCACCCGGTAATGTCCGTTTTAGTAAAAGGGTCCAATCCAGGCTGCCACACCGTACTGACTTTTCGAAGCTCGATACTCTGTTTCAATCGAGAAGTCCTCACACTATCCTTGCCTTTCATGACCTCAACAGTTGTGAGGATGTGAGGCCAGTTTTGTAGCATGTCCCTTCCGGTGGGTTTGTCTGATAACTTCCTGATGACTAGTTTCAAGTTATGACTTTTCAGCAGAAATACCAGAATAGAGTTCTTTCTTCTTGTTATACCCTACCAGGTAGTATGCTATTTCCATTTTTTTTTCCCCCTGACTGATAGTGCAAACTTAAATTACTTGATTAGGGTGCTATCTGCCAGATTTCCCAACTGTAAAGTGACTCTTTTCCTCCTTGTAATCAATAAGTATTTTTTGAAGTGGTATTTTCAGACTATATAAATATATCTTAATTCTCAACAAACTTTTACCCAATACTTGATTGCTGTCCATTGAAAATTATTGGCCAAATTAATTATTTGATGATAGTTACCAAAAAGTGTTTTTTTTAGATCTGATAATTTCAACCATTTTAGTGGGGGAAAATGGTATTTAGAAACCAAGACCAGGGTGTGCATACTGCAATTGTATTATCACTATTTCAAGGTCATCTAAGTGGATGAAAACACACCCTTAAATGCACACACACTTCTTCGTTTCTTTCTATATCCGTGTCTACTGAAAACCATGAGTTCATACAGACACCCTGAATTCCAATCCAATACTGTAAGATTTGTCCTGGTTTCCCCCTTTCCCTTCCTATAAAATGGTATATCCGGTTCCTATCACTTTCTATTTCCTTACTGGATTCACCCCCAGGGATGTCACACACTGTCCCTACCTCTGACCCAGTATTAGAAGCCTTGCTATAAAGGACCAGTAAGAGGGAAGCCCAGGATAGACAAAAAAGGGAAAAAAATCATAGATAAAAATCACCCTATACCAGCCAGACACCACACACACCAAAAAAAAAAAAACTGTAACCCCAACTCCATGCCCATCAGCAAAGATGGGTGGAGATCCAAGAGTTCTACACTACTGGCAGTGATAAAGCACTCTTCTGAGACAACATTTTCACAGAGCCCAAACAGGCAAAGCCAAAAACACACAGTAGTCCCTTTCTATCCTCTTTCTAGTCTCTATTCACAGCCCCCATTGGCTGCCTGAAACCATGGACAGTATTGACCCCTATACAGATACATCTCAGAGATACTGCAGATTAAGCGCCAGACCACTGCAATACATTGAGTATCTCAGTAAAGCAGTCACATACATTTTGGTTTCCTAGTGCATATAAAAGTTATATCTATACTACACTGTTGTCTGTTAAGTGTGCAATAACATCATGTCTATTGGAGAAGGGAATGGCAACCCACTCCAGTGTTCTTGCCTGGAGAATCCCAGGGACGGGGGAGCCTGGTGGGCTGCCGTCTCTGGGGTTGCACAGAGTCGGACAGGACTGAAGTGACTTAGCAGCAGCAGCAGCGTTATGTCTAAAAAAAACCCATGTATTACCATAGCTTAATTTTAAAATATTGCTAAAAAAATGCTAACCATCATCTGAGTCTTCAGGGAATCACAATCCTTTTTTTGCTGGTGGAAGCCTTGAAATTTTATGAATTGTCAAAATATGACACAGAGACTTGAAGTAAGCAAATGCCTGACATGGGGTTGCCACAAACCTTCAATTTGTATTTCTTTCCTTTTAACATCAAGAACTTTCACCTTTTTACTTAAAGCAAGCCCTTCATCTCTGGCACATCCAAATCGCCAGCATCACTATTCCTGTACTTTGGAGACCATTATCAAGTAAAATAAGAGACCCTTTAACAGCACTGCAGTTTCACAAGAGTCAATCTCATAACTGCGATGACCACCAAGTGACTTTAACAGGCAGGGATATGCTGGACAAAGGGATGGTTCACATCCAGGGCGAGACGGCGCCAGATCTCATCACGTTACTCAAAACACTGTTCAATTTAAAACTGATGAACTTCTCCATTTAAAGGAATTTTCCATTTAATGTTTATTTCTGGAATTTTCCATTTAATATTTTCAGAGCACAGCCAATCAGAGGTAACCAGAACCATAAGAAGAGAAACTTCAGATAAGGGGGGACTACTATATTGTGTACAGATATACTTATTTTTAAAAGCAAGGGAGTGCTGAACATAAAATTCTGGATAGCAGTCCCCTCCAGAGGAGGTAGGAGGGTGGGATCCCAGAGGGATACACAGCAGCTTCGAGTACTGACCCGGATCTAGTGCTTAGTGTGAACTTACAACGTTGCACACAAGTTTCTTGACAGACACCACGGTGCTTCACCAAACCACAAAGCACAGTGGTTTAGCTCAGCCTCAACTGTACGTTTGAGTTTTGAGGCATTAAAAAGGTTAAGCATGTTGCCTATGGTCACACAACTAACAAAGAGGGGCTCAAATGCAAAGCCAGGTCTGACTCGAATGCTTTGGACAGAGCCCTCTACTATTCCTCAAACAGATGAAAGAACACAGGCAGGAGAAATGGAGTTAATGATTCTGAGGGTAAGACTCCTTCCTTCTGTGCCTCTGAACCATTTCCAAAATGGTTTCCAGGGGATAGGAGAAACAGAGGCCCAAAACCAGAGGTATTAAAAATCTTCCTAAAGGCAAGGACAGAGGGCAGAGGCACAAATCTGGGCCATACTTGAGACTTCAACTGCCAGAGTAGTGCAATCCTTTAGGGAAGAGTTTCCATCACATTCCATAGGCTTACAAACGCTGGTTCAATTCAGTCACCAGTAAAACCTGCCCTCGGAGGGCCCCGGTAAAGTCTTACTACTAACTGACGTTTGGTTTTGTTCTGAAATCAGAGGACAAGAGAGAGAAGACCATCAATCTATTCATGAAATTCCAACCACAGCCTAAAAATATGGTGCAACTGTACATGACTTAGTGCATGGCATGAAACGTCAAATCAGTGATAAAATGTCAAGTCCTTTTAAAGAATTTATATCATGGGATAGGAAAGGAGAATAATACTATTCCAAAAGGAAGGACCAAGACATCCTGGGAAGCTTAAATACCACTCTACTACCTGGGATCAGCATGGCGAGGGGTGGGGGAGGTAGGGGGCGGGGGAGTCAAAATAGTATAAACCTCAAAAGATGTATAAACAAACAAAAGATACTGTACTTATCTTCTCAAAAAGTCAGAAATAACTACATTGTAACTGCATTTCCAGAGTCTACTGAGGTCTTTAATAACAAGTCACACTGCCTGAAGAAATCTTATGATCATCACTAATGATTTTGTGATCTTAGCTCAGGTTTTCTAAGTTTATCTTTAAACTGCAGTAAGTTTTTCCACTGTAGAGTATAAATTGTTGTTGTTCAGTCACTCAGTCGTGTCCGACTCTTTGCAACCCCATGGACTATACATACAGTCCATGGAATTCTCCAAGCCAGAAAACTAGAGTGCGAAGCCGTTCCCTTCTCCAGGGGATCTTCCCAACCCAGGGACTGAACCCAGGTCTCCCGCAATGCAGGCGGACTGCTCACCAGCTAAGCCACCAGGGAAGCCCAGGAGGACATGTGGTGGATGATACAAAGATAATTCAAAACTCAGCCAAGTTCTATGTTGCAGCTTAAAACTGTGAACCATACAAAAAGGTTAAGAAATGTAAAATCATCTTGTAAATACAATAAGCATGTGAAAAGCACACACACAAAGATAAATCCCACTAGATGAAAAGGAAAGGCATTTAAAAGAACTCTTTAGGGCCAAGGCTTTTTTTTAAGTTTCTTTATGAAAAGCAATCAGGTGCTGTTGAAAGCCACATCTGACATTAGAGAGACAAGATGTTATCCCAAGGAATTTTTCAGTGAGAATGACAAACTGAATAAATTAATCCACAGGCACTTGTTTCTTCCATCCTATTGTATTAATTTTATGTGATCACAAGGCGAGCAGTCATTATCCTTGAGAATTAACAGAGAAAAGCCCAAAATACGTAAGAAAAAGCTGTGTTACTTTAACATCAAAAAGAGAAAACCTTGAAACCCACTAAAGAGTTTCACTGTAAACTCGCAGACAATGAATTTTGGGTAAAAATCAATATGCCTTTTTGAAAAATAAATCTTCCCAAGCTAACCTAATTTCTTGTTACTGAGACAACCCACTTATTGAGGGACTACAGAACTTGAATTTTTTTAAAGTTAACAAACTTGACAATTGGTGAAGACGCAAGAAAAATGTTCTTCCCAGGAACGTACATACCAGTAGTTCTTTGATCCTAAGTTGTTCAAACAAGTTCTTATTCTTCCTTTCCCTGTAACTGTAAGCATAAAACTTCTATACAGAGTCAAGCAAATAAAGTGATTGGAAAAAAAGGCTAACGGGGCGAGGACAAGAGAAATAAGTCCTTTTACAGGCTTATTATCATCATGAAGCTTCTCCATCTCAGTTCAAGTTACCTCTATCCATTCATTTCCTCAAAGCAAAAACCTGGAATTTATTCTCCACCCCTTTCTTTCACATCCCATACCCATTCTGTCAAGACCTATAAATTCCACCTCCTGAAGACCACCTAGAATTCCTCGGTCCTCCCCACCTCCTCAGTCACCACACCGGTCTCAGCCACTGTGCTCTCAAGACAGCTGCCCCAGATTCCTCATTCATCTTTCTACCCATGATTACTTTCCACAGTGGTCACACTGACTTTTTAAAAACTTGAACTATATTTGATTCCTCCGCTGAAAATCCCCCAGGACTTTTCATGTTCTGAGATGCTAAGAAATGTGAAGGGTGTAAGATTTTGCCCTAATTTCAAGTTAACGAGTTAGCCTGCCACAGTTGTGCGGATGCTCGCAGAAGACAAGAGACTTCTGGGTCAGAGACAAGACTTCATTACCCATAGCAACGGAAGTAGCCAGAGTTTCAGCATTTCGGGGATCAGCTTCCCACAAGGTAACTAACACAGAGAAGGCCAGATGACACCTGCACAGCAGTGGGTTGTTTAGCAGGAGAGGAACCCTGAGTTTAATGAACCTAAGTCTTTAACAATGGGCAGTAAGCCCATCTGACCTTTTCCCTAGAAGGAGATGGTGTCTTTACTACACTAGACAACAGTGTGCTTGATTACTGCTCTGGAGAGAGACACTCTCTATCTTCCAAGGCTGATGACCATACAAATTATCCTTAAAAAGGCCATCCAGAACAAGGGTAGACAGTGCAGAAACATGAGAAGCGTGGAAAGCTGTCTCCCGACACAACAATAAAACTCAAATTGCTCGCCATGGTCTACCAGGCCCTACGCAATTGATCCCTTTCTCTTTGATTTCATGTGGCCATCTTTGGCATCCTCGTAAATAAGCCAAGCTTGGACTATCCTGGCAGTGCAATGGATAAGAATTTCCCTGCGATAGCAGGGGACATGGGTTCCATCCCTGGTCTGGGAAGATATGCTGTGGAGCAACCAAGCCCGGGCACCACAGCTACTGGGCCTGTGTGCCACAGCTACTGAAGTCCACGCACCCCAGAGCATGTGATCTGCAACAAGGAAGCCACTGTAACGAGAAGCCTCCGAACCTCACTGAAGAGTAGCCCCCACCTGCCGCAACCAGAGAAAGCCTGTGTGCAACAAAGACCCAGTGCAACCAAAAATAAATTATCAAGCTCTCTGCTGCCTCAGGGTCTTTACCGGTGTTGGTCTTTTTATCTGAAATGCTCTTTCCCTGGTTTGGATGTCATGACCTAGAAAGACCTTCCTTCATTAATCTATCCATACATAATGCAACACTCATTTATTTCCTTTTGATCACTCTGCTCACTCATTTATTCAATAAACATTTATTGAGCACCTACCATGTGCTAATCATTATTATTACAGGAACAATAATTACCTCATCAACTTATTTATTGACAGTCTTCCTTGAGAGTAGAAACCTTGTCTTTAGATACAGCCACAAAGGCCTAGAACTTAAAACTGTGCCCTCAATAAAACTCTTCTGAATAAATGAATAACTATTGTAATACAAAGTACTGAAATATTTCCAGATAAACATGGGAAAATAACAGAGCGCTGAATAAAAGGCATGGAATTAGAAGTGAAAGTCCTAAAGTCAAACCCTAGAGTCATCTTTTAGTGACATGTAAGCAATTCTACTAAGTTTCTGTAAAACGAAGAAAATCCCTCTTCCACTTAACCCATAAGATTACAGGAGAATCAAATGATGGAATCTTTTTGGAAGCCCTTGCAACACTAAACATAATTTAAAACAAGTAACAATTTGACAGTTTACAGTCATTAGATATTCATTTAACAAGAATATATTCAGTTCAGTCGCTCAGTAGTGTCTGACTCTTTGCGACTCCATGAATCTCAACATGCCAGGCCTCAGTGTCCATCACCAACTCCCAGAGTTCACTCAGACTCACGTCCATCGAGTCAGTAATGCCATCCAGCCATCTCATCCCCTGTCGTCCCCTTCTCCTCCTGCCCCCAATCCCTCCCAGCATCAGAGTCTTTTCCAATGAGTCAACTCTTCCCATGAGGTGGCCAAAGTACTGGAGTTTCAGCTTTAGCATCATTCCTTCCAAAGAAATCCCAGGGCTGATCTCCTTCAGAATGGACTGGTTGGATCTCCTTGCAGTCCAAGGGACTCAAGAGTCTTCTCCAACACCACACTTCAAATGCATCAATGCTTCAGCACTCAGCCTTCTTCACAGTCCAACTCTCACATCCATACATGACCACAGGAAAAACCATAGCCTTGACTACCCAGACCTTAATCGGCAAAGTAATGTCTCTGCTTTTGAATATACTATCTAGGTTGGTCATAACCTTTCTTCCAAGGAGTAAGTGTCTTTTAATTTCATGGCTGCAGTCAGCATCTGCAGTGATTTTGGAGCCCAAAAAAAGTCTGCCACTGTTTCCACTGTTTCCCCATCTATTTCCCATGAAGCGATGGGACCGAATGCCATGATCTTCGTTTTCGTTGAGCTTTAGGCCAACTTTTTCACTCTCTTCTTTCACTTTCATCAAGAGGCTTTTTAGTTCCTCTTCACTTTCTGCCATAAGGGTGGTATCATCTGCATATCTGAGGTTATTGATATTTCTCCTGGGAATCTTGATTCCAGCTTGTGTTTCTTCCAGCCCAGCGTTTCTCATGACGTACTCTGCATAGAAGTTAAATAAGCAGGGTGACAATATACAGCCTTGACGTACTCCTTTTCCTATTTGGAACCAGTCTGTTGTTCCATGTCCAGTTCTAACTGTTGCTTGCTGAATATATTAGGCCCCTACTATTGAGGGTGACTCTATTATGGAAATTTATAATAAAAGTACATAATCTAAAATGAAAGTAAACAATGTTTTGTTGGTTAATAAACTTGAAGGGGAGTCATTTCCCCCCTTTAAATGCCCTGTGAACACACCTTAAAAACTTTCAGGTAAAAGGTGAGTTACCTTTACCTGTCCCTGATCCCAGAATACCATGTTTGTTTATATATATATATATATATATATATATACACACACACACACACTTTTTCAGATTCTTTTCCTTTATAGGTCATTATAAAATACTGAGTAAAATTCCATGTATTATAAAGTAGTAGGTCCTTGCTGGTTATCTGCTTTATATATAGTATTAGTCACTTAGTTGTGTCTGACTTTTTGCGACCCCATTGGACTGTAGCCCACCAGACTTCTCTGTCCATGGGATTCTCTAGGCAAAAATACTGGAGTGGGTTGCCATTTCCTCCTCCAGGTATCTTATATATAGTAGGGTGTATATGTTGGGCTCCTCTGGTGGCTAAGTGGTGAAGAATCCACCTGCCATCCAGGAGTCACAGGATACACAGGTTCCATCCCTGGGTCAGAAAGATCCTCCGGAGGAGGGGTCCCGGCAACCCACTCCAGTATTCGTGCCTGGAGAATCCCATGGACAGAGGAGCCTGGTGGGCTACAGTCCATAGGGTCACAAGAGTTGGACATGACTGAAACGACTAAGCACACACAGGGTGTATATGTTAATCTCAAACCTCCTACTTTAACCTCCCCTCTTTCCCCTTTGGGAAAAAAATAAGTTTTTCTTTTCTGTCTGTGGGTCTATTTCTGTTCTGTCTGTTCATTTTGTTTTAGATTCTACGTATAAATATCATATGATATTTGTCTTTTTCTGCCTGACCTCACTCAGTATGACAATCTCCAGGTTCATCCATATTGCTGCAAACAGCATGATTTCACTCTTTGATGGCTGAGTAATACTCCATTGTACATATATGTCCCACATCTTCTTTATCTGTTCATCTGTCAGTGGACACTTAGGTTGCTTCCCTGTCTTGGCTATTGTAAACAGTGCTGCAGTGAACTTAAATGATATTTAAGTAAGCCATTCAAATGTCAATTTAGAAAAATTTTAGACTATATTTACATCCCTAAAAGCCAACCTCCAAAACAGGAATTTTTAGCCTTCTGACAAAGTTAGAAATATATCACTTTTGTCTCCTTTTACTGACTTCATATGAAACCAAACAGTCTCTTCACTACAACATGCGGGGTGTGTGTGTGTATAATGAAGGGAACATAAGCTTCACATAGAATAAAAAGGGCAGCTTCAGAGTCACCATAGCAGGTGGTCAACAGGAAAAAATGATGGTGTGAGCAGAGGGGCAGCCTGACTGCAAACAGGGACAGTCAAGGCAAACACACCACACAGCTGGGGAGGGTTCACCAGTAAACTCATCTTCTGTGACCTCCATAAAAATATGCAAAATTAAAATGATATTGCTTCCATGATATAAAATGAAGCATAAACTGATAAAGGTGAAGATTTATGCAACTTTCTTTAGAAAAGAGGTCAAGTGGGGTGTGAGAACCATATGACTAAGATTACTTTTGGATAATATTTTTCAAATTCAATATACATATACATAACAGCAGGTACATCATGCTGGTAAAGAGGTACTTCTAATAATTAAAATCAAGAAGAAAATAAGAGAATGATGGAGAGAACTACATGGGAAAGCTCTCCAGGATAAGAGGGATGCAGACAGATGATCCACAGTGTACAGATGAGAAACATCAAAACAGAGATACATACATCTATACACACACACACACACACACACACACAGAGTTATATTCAGTCACTTTTCATCACACATGTGAAGGTCTCTCAAAAATGCCTCCTTACATGTTATGTATTTTAAAGATGGCTACTTATTCCAGATCTGGCAAAAAGGAGACAGCAGTAGTTACCAAACTATTCACACAGGCCTCGTTAACCACACTTTCACGATAGTAAGTACAAATACAGACTTTCTTTTCAAAAAGTTCACAACCTAAATCATGGGGCAGGGCAGCAGTAACCTAAACCAAAGTGCTGGTAGGTACAAATTCAAGGATGGCAAAAGAACATGTAGGTCAAAGGCCAACTCAATGGCAAGAACAACGAATTAGTTTCCAACGGGCAAAGAAGAGGCAAAATAAAAGAAATCAGGGGGAAAATAAGGACAGGAAAGGCTGCTGTGCATGTGGCATTTCAGTAAACAAAAACGTGGCAACACATTTTAAACATCAAACATACAGGGGTCGTTGTATTAGTTTAGGGTGGACAATGTAATAATTTGATACATATATACATTGTGAAATGATCACCACAGTTAAGTTTGGTTACCATCCATCACTTCACATGGTTACAAATAAATGAACATTTATCACAGCAAAAGAGAATGTTACCATTCTAAGGATGAATTAGAAAACTTAATTTTATATACAAAAATAGTTCAGAACTTTCAGATACTACCTAAATTGGAAAATAATAACTTTTAACAAATTAATCTAAAGAACTGAATTTTAGTCATTTAATTCCATTAACGCCAAAAGCCTTTCAAGAAAAAATACATATATATTTTTTCTTTGGGGGAATTTTTCACACCTTGTAAAGCAGAAAACAAACTCTGCACCTTAGATAGTAGAACTGCCTCATCATTCACTCAGACAAGATGTTCAAACAAGATGAAACAGTGGCTTATGCCTTTAAAAGGCTGCCTACATCAAACCAAGTCTGAATACCACACCTGGCAAAGAAAGCCAACAAAGCAACACTGCCAACGAACTGCAGAGAAAGCGGTTCATGCTCTGGAACCAACTGGAAGGGGCAGGAGGGCTGAGGGGCTGCTCATGATGAAAGGCTAGAACCACTCCACAAAGTTTTCAACAACCTGCTACAGAGCCTACATTACCCGAGAGGCAACGAAACGACCAAAGGTTTATTAGGGAGTGTCGTAATCAGAACCAAACGTGTACATACAGACGTGTGAAAACACACACACACACAAACACATATATATTTTTCCCCCAAGAAAACTTCAACAGTGAATGGAATACAGCCTGCAAGAGAACAGGCAGTGAATACAGAAATGCTAATGCCAAAATTGCTAGAATTTTCTCGGTAAGAAACGCCTGGGACCTGAACTAGCTGAGTGGCACGGGGAAAAGGGGGAGTCTGAGGGACTTAGAACCCTGACAACACACGGATGGGTAATATTCCTAGAACTCTAAACAGTCATATCTATTACACATCAAGTGTAATAGATTACACATCGCTACTACATATCAAGTCCACTGAAGAAAACAAAACGAGGAGAAAAACAGGAAATGAACGGAAAGAAAATTCACTTTACTTTCTAGTAGGATAGGTATTACCAGATGGGCTCACTGAGAAAAATAAAATCAAAGTCAACTAAAATCTGTCTTGAAGGACTGGAGAGGTCAGTGGTACTTGTCCAAGTAGGAAATTGCGCTGCCATAAAATGAATCATACACTGCTCTCAAAATGAACATTTCTCCCAAGGTAACATTTAATGAATCTCTGATGTTTTTAACAGTTCTCTTCAATATGGTCCGAAATCATTCATTAGCCATAGAAAGACTGGTTCAAGAAACAGACTTGGCTCTAAATGGGCATTTTGAAATTTGTCAATTGAGTTTACCTTGAAAATCTATCAGGAAATAGGCTGAATTTATCAAAAAGATACGAGATATCCTACAGAAGAAACATTCCAAAAATAGGACTAACTCAAAATTCTCCATCATGAAAAACAGATGCTATAGTTAGATAGCAAAGCTGACTAAACGGACATGAATCTGAGCAAACTCCAGGAGAGAGTGGAAGACACAGGAGCCTAGTGTGCTGAGTCTATGGGGTCGCAAAGAGTCAGACATGACTTAGCAACTCAACAACAACTACAAACAGTGAGTTTCATAATGGAATTTAAAAGGCTCATGCTCTAGTTTAGGAGTTTCAGTATTAACTCATTAATCACATTTTCAAAGATAGTAAACCATTTAAAAAACACACATTTAATATAAGGTAAATCACTGACAATGCTACTCAAAGTAGCTGAGTGGCACAGGGAAAGTGGCACAGGGAAAAACAACACAAAGGTATACCTACCTATACATAATTAGGATTAATGCCTAATACAAGAACTAAAAAGACAACTTTTTAGCAAAAATATCGCTTCATTTTTACCATACCATCTTTTCTTTCTAACTCAAGAGGTATAATCAACAACTAAAATCGTAAGATATTTAAAGTGTACAATGTGGTAGTTTTATATACACTGTGAAAGGATTCCTTCCATTGTGTTAATTAGCCGTCACTTCACATATTTAGCTTTTTTTTTCCTTCCTGAAAGTAGAACTTTTTAAAAAATTCAATTATTGAAATTCTGTACCATACAGTGCTATTAACTATAGCCACCACATTATACATTTTATCTTCAGAACTTATTCACCTTATAACTGAAAGCTTGTAGCCCATACCACCTGTTTAATATTCAAAATCAGAGTAACTGAACACTTAGACCAAATCTCTTTGTGGAACATGCTCGTTTCTAAAGATTAAGAGACTGATCTTGAGCTGGGAAAACACACACACAAAGATCCAAGTCAACGATTCAAAGTACAACCAGAAATGAACAAAGGACAATAGTTGGCTGAAGGCATAAAACTTAGGTTAAAAGGAGCAAAAGAGCAAACACTTGTCGAGAGCCTCCTCTAAGTCAGGCACTGGGCTAAGAAGTGCAGACAAGCTCTCCCACCCCACACCCAGTGTAGAGTGGTTTTTTGAGTAACTGATATAAGCATTATGAAGGCAGGGGCTTCCCTGGTGCTCAGCTGGTACAGAATCTGCCTGCAATGCGGGAGACCAGGGTTCAGTCCTTGGATCAGGAAGATCCTGTGGAGAAGGGAACAGCTACCCACTCCAGTATGCCTGCCTGGAGAATTCCATGGACGGAGGAGCCTGGTGGGCCTCAGTCCACAGGGTCACAAACAGTTGGACATGACTGGGTGACTAACACTTTATGAAGGCAGAGAGGGCTTGGTAACCAGCAGATCTCCAGGTTTTCAACCAGCACATTGCACACTACACGTACTCCATAAATATTTATGAGATGAATGGAGAGACGGTGGATTATGAGTCGATATTTCTAATAACAATGTTCGCCTACCCACTGAGACCAAAGCGATCCAGGCAGCTTAGGAGGGAGGGAGCAAGAAATGGTCTCCTAGCCACTGCGCTCCTTTCTCCAAATACAGGATATCATGGGACAGTGAGGAAAGCATGAGCTTCGTCATCACACCTGGACAGGAAGCCAAGTTTCAGGCTTACCTTTAGTGTGTCCCTGGACAGATTACTACTCCATGATGGAAATGTACAGACTAATTCTTTAATCTTGAAGTTGTAAAAAGGCTTTACTGAAAAAACATACAAAGTGTGCCTGGCAAGTACCTAGCATGTGAGTAGTAGCAGCACTTATTAAATATAAACCTCTCAATTTACTGGGAAAAGTAGTTTACTCTCTGGAACAACTGGAAGGGGCAGGAGGACACAGTCTTGGTCTTAAGGATAAAGTCCAAAGGAGGGGTCTCAGTAAAAGGAATCCTAATGTAGTCCACAGTGGGACAGCTCTGGAGTCATTGTCAACTATCAATCCAAAGGCACAGCTCACATTAGAGGAATTAACAATCACAGCATGAGCTACATGGGGAATTCCCTGGTGACTCTGCGGCAGGCTAATCCATCTGCCAATGCAAGAGACAAAGGTTCAATCCCTGGGTAGGGAAGATCTGCTGGAGAAGGGAATGGCAACCCACTCCAGCATTCTTACCTGGGAAATCCCACGGACAGAGGAGCCTGGCCGGCTACAGTCCATGGTTTTGCCGAGTCAGACTTGACTTAGCAACTAAACAACAACAGCAAATGAGCTATACAGGATTCAAAAAGGGAAAAGGACTCTGACAGTGCTTCTTCAACAGCACCCAGCATGCTTCTTTGAACACGGGCATACATGCTCAGTCACGCAGTCGTGTCCGACTCTTTGCAACCCCATGGACAGCAGTCCACCAGGCTCCTCCTATCCATGGAATTTTCCAGGCAAGAATACTGGAATGGGTTGCCATTTCCTCCTCCAGGGAATCTTCTTGACTCAGGAATCAAATCTGCATCTCTCCTGCATTGGCGGGCGGATTCTTTACCACTGAGCCACCTAGGAATCCCTCAGTCCATGGGGTCACGCAAGAGTCAGACACGACCTAGCGACTTAACAACAAATGAGCCACACAGGATTAAGAAAGGGAACGGGACTCGGACAGTGCAAGGAAATATGAAACCACTAGCATGTGCTCCGTGCACGACAATTTCACACTTGCCAAAACCAGGCATGCTTTTCTGTGCTATTCTGTCAAAGCTACTTTATTGATAATATCTGAAGTATTATTAATTTGATGAAATGATGCAACATTAAGGATCCTTTTTGAGAAAAATTTCCTAAGGCTCCACCTCTAAAAAAAGACCAAGATAACCACACATTTGGCTATAATTATGCCCTCGTGTGGTTCCTCTTGCATACTTCATAGCATCATATCATACAATCAGTCCAATTACAAAACATGATGAAACCTCCCAAACCTCTAATTCATAACTGAAAAGGTGAAAACCATTTTTTAACAAGTTCTAACATAAATTTCCTTGTTTTAAGTCCATTGGAAAAAAATCACACAAATTTTCTTAACTAACTTTCCAGTTACTACTTATCTATCAGGTGAAGTCAATAACAGGTGACCTTTCTTCTTAATGAGGCAGAAAGGAAGATATCTTAACTTTAGAAGGTGCTTTGAGCATATCATTCAACTATAAGCTTCAGAAATATCTAAAATGTTAGGTTTTTTTGCAATACGAATCCATATCACTAAATTCAAATATGAATCCAGCGACTTCCCTCGTGGTCCAGTGGCTGAGAATTCACCTGCCAATGCAGGAGACATGGGTTTGAGCCCTGGCCTGGGAAGATCTCACATGCATTGAGGCAACTAAACACAACTCAGTTGTGAAGAACCACAACTACTGAGCCCACGTGCCTAGAACCTGTGCTCAGCAACAAGAGAAGCCACCAGTGAGAAGCCCGCGCACCACAATGAAGACCCAACACAGACAAAAATAAAGAAACAAATAAATAATACTTTATCTAAAAAATGAATCTAAGTCATTAAACTCAAATATTCAACTAAAATATTTGCTTTTGGATGACAGTCATTCTATTCACTGCTGATTTTAACTGAACATTTTACATAGGATATATAATATATACTTTGAGAGTAGATTTGGAAAAGGGGGGACCATCAAACCAGAGAGTTTCTGAGGTAAGAAAAGTCAAATGTTCTTGCTTATAAACAAAAATCTGGATATCGATCTTCCAAGTTCAGAGAATGCATTAATGGAACAAGAGATCAATACTATAATAATCTAAGAATTTAAACTCATTTATAAAATCTCTATCTACAAAATAATAGTCCCTTACAATTTAAACCCATTTATAAAATCTCTATCTACAAAATAATAGTTGTTAATGAATCAACATTTAGAAATGAATATGATGCAATTTGGTGAACAGAGGAACTGAAGCTATATAGGGCAGCAGGAGAGGTTCACCCTGTTTTGCTTAGAATCAGCCAGAAGCTATGAGAAAAAAAGGATCAGTGTCCAGCAGAAAAACTTCCTGAAGAAATCTAGGATGGCAGGGAACAAAGAACACAAACTTGGGTAGCAAGTCTTAAGCTCCACCTGTGGGAATATCTGATCAGTTTCACCATTACCAGTCTTGATGCCACAGATGCACCAAGAACCTTTCTGAAGATATAACTGCCCTAGAAATCTGCCACTAGGAACAGGATTCATTTATCACACTATAAAATTCTTGTCTGCTTGGAAATATATTTCTCACTGCACTTAACAACTGATTTTTTAGTAGACATCAATGTTCAAAAAAATTTCTTTTTAAGCATATCAGATTTTCCAAAGTCTGATCAACCCTAGCTTAAGCAGACCACTGGTGTTGAACTAAGAAGCTCTTTTTAAAGCAAATCCTGCAAGCCTAAGTGTGGTCTGATAGCATCTTAAAATTAGCTTTAGCAAAGTATGAGCTCGACACCATATTAGAATACAGGCTGTGCTTTAATTGTCCATAGCATAACCCAATTTAATTTGGAACATTTCTTACTACAGATTTCCTTCATTCCCAAATGCTAGTATCTTTCTATAAATGTCTATCACTTTTTAACCACAATTACCTAAAAAAAAAAAGAAAACGAATTTCAATTTTCTCTTAGCCCCATTTCACCTTTTTTCAGTCCTGATTAAAATGTGGTCATTCCTGAAAACATGATTATAATAATTTGATAACTCTTGACAAGTCACCCAAAACACAAAGTGGTCTTGTCAAAACTAGGAATGTCTCACAATATAGTAATAGCCTCTGTACTAGCATCTTTATAATAAAGGATTCAAGAAATCCAGACTCTTGCACTTCTCCAAGTTTTACTCAACCAATCAAAATCTCAACTATTTAACCTCATGGATGTTAAGCGCCTTAGCCACAATATGGTAGGCATCAATATGGAAAGCAAATTAGAATCAAATTCATCCACTCAAAAATCAGTGAATGCCCAGGATGTGTCATTTACTGAGTGCCTTTTTGGCAATGAAAAGTCAAATAACAGTAGAATTCACAGTCCCAGTCTCCAAGGACTTTGCAGTCTAGAGGAGGCAAGATGGTCATCTGCCACAAGCTAAACAACTAAACAAAAACATCTCAGAAACGCTGTAACAGAGGCACATGCTATAAAGTAAGTAACTTATTCACGTGTGATCGGTAGCTCAGTCATGTCCCACTCTGCAAACACGTGGACTGCAGCTCACTAGGATCCTCTCTCCATGGAATTTTCCAGGCAAGAATACTGAAGCGGGTTGCCATTTCCCTCTCCAGGGGAATCTTACCAACCCAGGGATCAAACCCAGGTCTCCTGGGTCTCCAGTACTGGCAGGTGGATTCCTTACCACTGAGCCACCTGGGAAGCCCCAAACTCACCTCCAGGGAGCCAAAACAATGCTACGGACACTAACTTTAAGTGGTCCTAAAGGACTTACTCAGCAGTAAAGAGAAGTGTTTAAGAAAAAGACAGAGTGAGTTAAGGAAAAGGAAAGAGCAGCAAAAGACAAGAAGTCACAGCACACGAGGAATTCCTACACCCCTGGAACAGACGAGGCGCAGCGACAAAGAGTGAGAAGAGGTTGACAGAGAGGAGGCAAGATGGCCGTCTGCCACAGTGAGGCCTCCAGACTTCAGCCTACAGGTTCTGAGGATTCCCGAAGCATCTGCAGGAGGACACGGGCCCCTGGGAGTCGCAGCTTGCCCTCAGGTCCTCCAGCCTCTGTGGCCTCCTCATGCCTGGAGACGGGATGGGCCGCTGGAGGGGAGAGGAGTGGACGACACTCCCATCAGCTGCACACCCCCCTCGGGGTCCTCTGGGTCCCCAACAGGTATTGAATGACTTCAGATAATCTTCAAGAGTGTGAAATCTTAGAATGAAAAGGAAACCCATCAATTACCAGCATCCTTTCTACCAACCTTGATAAATGGCAACATACCAGACAACAGCTACAATATCTGCTCTGTGTCTTCATTCCCCCCAACACTTGCTAGAGTTCTAGTCAGATATTACTGAAATCCCTTCCAAAATCTTCTCCTGAGTGGGCCTCTCCTTAGAGCGTTGTCCACTTAGTCAGAGCTGGGCACAAAACACCACATGTGCCCTCCACCCATAGTAGAGGACCAAAAGCACGTGAGGTTTTCAAGTGGACCAGGAATCTCTTGGTTGTACCAGCCTTTACAAAAGCACAGGACCTTGGTCCTATTAAACCTGTTGTCAAAAAGTAAGCACCATTCCATTCTCCCTCAAATCACATATCACAGTTGTAAGTTAACACTTATTTGTGGGACTATCTGAGTAAAGTCTGCGTCTCTCCAGCCCACAGACTAACACACCTGCATGAAGGTACAAACTTGTCTTTTGATGTTTTGCTTATTTCCTTTCCAGGACCACGGTATTGTGGGGTCTTAGCATAGTACCTGTTCCAAAGGACTGGTTCAATAAATGTTAAAGAATTAGATGTAGACAAAATATTACATGAGGCAAGTTACAGTCAGTATGATTTTGTTGCTGTTCAGCTGCTAAGTCGTGTCTGACTCTTTGCGACTTATGAACTGCAGCTTGCCAGGCCCTGTCCTCCGTCGTCTCCCAGAGTTTGCTCAAACTCATGTCCATTGAGACAGTGATGCCATCCAACCATTTTCATCCTCTGTCATCCCCTTCTCCTTCTGCTCTTAATATTTTCCAGCATCAAGGTCTTTTCTAGTGACTCGTTCAATGAAATAGGGATGTTAAAATCAACATTCTGTGAATGCCCAATGGAGATCTTTCAACTTCTTCTGTGAAGGAAAAGTGTCATGGAGGGGAAAAGGCATCCGAGTCGATTTCTAAATGGTGTTTCAATCAAATATTGAAAAGAAAGAAAATATTTGGGCAACAAAACAACCATGAAAATCATGTTTCTGAAGAACATAATTTTATATGGGAAATTTCTCATAATAAATTAATAAACAGGATACAAAACACTATGTTCCCATCCCACACACCCCTAAAAGTAAATAGTTCAAAATTTTAATAGTAGCTATTGCTGCATTATAGAATTACATGATCTTTATTTTCTTTTTTACACTTTATTGCAGTCTCTAAGTTTTCTATAGTAAAGGTCTTCATCATCTGGAGAGAAATATTTACATTTTTTTTAACTATTGCAGAAGAAAGTGCTATAGCAATTTTAAATCTTCAGGCTTTATTAGAAAAAGTTTCTGAACTGTTTTTTTCAGTGTCATACTTCATACAAACATGGTATAGCTGAAGGAGTGCTGGATAAGAAATCTCGGTCCCTAAGAAATATTACAAATGATCCCTCTACACACCTTTAAATTGTACTTATTTTCTAATCTACTTTTTCGAGTCTTGACAAATGCTGTGAAAGGACTTATATTTGCAGGTAGTACTGAAAACCAGAAGCTAGTATCGTTGACCACACTGGTCCACAGAGCATCAGTTCCCTTCCACACTCTCAGGTGGGCCCTCTGAACAATGAACTATGAGCATCACCATGCTGTGTATCAAACTGAGGGAAGGAAGGGCTCCTGATAACATATCTCAGTTTAACATTAAGAGCATAAACAAAGGTCTTTCTCTGAATCAACAGATCCCTTCATCTATGGTTAACAAGTTAAGAATACCACAAAACACTGTTCTTTACTAAAACAAAAAAAGGAAACGCCATTAAGTATTCTGAAACATAAGGTGTCTATAGTTTGTGCCCTGCCATCTACTGGAAATGTGAAACGGGAGTTTTAAAGTACCTTTCTGTATCTCAGCCAACATAAAACAGTGATGGAAAAAGCTACCACTTTAAATAAATTTCAGACCTCCTACAAATGGTACTGTCTTAAAAGCTGTCCAAATAGAAGTAAAAGGTTCTCTAAGCAACGGAACAGTCATCAATCATGTCTCTTCCTTATTCAAAGAATGGCTAGAAGGAAGCATATAAATTACGCACAAGCGCACAGTGTCCAGATGGTCTAAAGCCACACACAGTCCACAAGCCATCTCAGAAAGACCCCTTGTACAAGCCATCTCTTTCTGCACCCTGACTGCCTCTAAGCTCTGCCTACAAGGCCTCTTCCCAGCTGCCACCACCTACCCACCTCCTCAGGGTCCCTTTGCCTCAAGACTTCTTGCAGAGGAGCCAGCTTTTTTCATTATTTTATCCTGTACTGAGTATCCCTGCCTTGAAAATCAACCAACCAACCTTCCTGACTAGTTTGGAGACTCATCAGAAATCACTACTGATAAACAAGTGATTACAGATTCAAGAAAGCTATCTGATGAGAAATTAAAATCCTGGCTGAAATGTAGGTAGCATGAGGGAGACTTTGATGTGAAACCATGAGTCTGGGCAGCTGTGAGGTCCTAAGAGCACCTCAGGGAGGTCCTGATGTGCACCCAGGGCTGGGCGCTGCTGTCCCAGACCCCCGGTCACCTGTCATCCTTACACTCGGGTGTCATCAGGAGCCCACCACCTTCTGCAGAGAGGATCTCCACGTTCCCCATCCATTCAGGTTCTAAGTCTCCCTTCTAGGAAAGAAGAGCGGGTGTGACTCTGCAAGCCACCGAAGTGCCTCTGGAGTCCGGAATGCGGCACAGGAAGGGTAAGCTTCAGTCACTTTAAAAGACGACTTCTGTGAATTCACAGCGTTCCCAGACTATGAACAGAGAAGGCAAAGTATGTGTAGGAGCTACTCTCAAATTCTTAGGCAGAGGGTAGATGATAATCATGTGGTTTTGTAGAAAATTCCTTGTGAATAATCTCCCAAATATGCAACACAAATTAGAATTAACTTCTTTGCTCACAGCTTGGGTCAATTAAAATCAAGGCAGTGGATTTTGTTGTGACAAAGACCTGCAGAGACACTTTCTTACTGAATAACTTTCGCATTACTTTTTTCAAATTCATGGTATATCATCTTAAATTGATTAACAGTAAACAAAATACTCTGCACATATCTTTTGGTTCTGGGGAAAGCTTTATATATTTTAGGCTGGTCTTTTTCTCAAGAAATGCCATTTTCTGCAAACTAAAAGTATTTCTCACAAATTCAAATATTTGAACACTTTGGATAAAGTATGTATTGTGCACTGATATCTCATTAACACTTTGCAGAGTAGGATTTGGGAACAAAAGTGATCAGCAGTGGCCTCCCTCCAAAAGGGTGCTGAAATGCAAAGTTTCCATAAAATCATACTGATAATTAACTTCAATTCCTCTCCAGCATTTCAACCATAACACACTGAATCATACCCAAAGTATCTGCTTTAGGGTTTTATTTCCATGTAAAGCACAATAAAACCAACTATTTTAATAGCCTGAGAAACAAGAAAGCCGCTAATTCCAATAACGTATGCACTGAAGGGTTATTACATTGGTTAAGTCACTCTCCCTCTGTATAAGAGATAAGACTCTTTTCTGTGTGCTAGAGTAGCAAATGATGACCCATTCCTACTAAAGAATAATGTCTGGAGAGGGAGAATGGTTACATACAAAACGATCATTTCAAACATATGTATGCATAAGTAAGTGAAGTCGCTCAATCGTGTTTGACTCTTTGCGACCCCATGGACTGTAGCCCACCAGGTTTCTCTGTCCATGGGGTTCTCCAGGCAAGAATCCTGGAGTGGGCTGCCATTTCCTTCTCCAGGAGATCTTTCCAACCCAGGGATCAAACCTGGGTCTGCTGCACTGCAGGCAGACACATACCTTGTCGTAAACATTCCATGCGTCAAAACACGTGACATGTGGATCAATGTGTCAAAACAGCTCTAGTCTAAATTGATCCATGCTGTACACACAGACAACCGGATTCTTAAAATTTGTTTAATTGGAGTATAATCGCTTTACAATGCTGTGTTAGTTTCTGCTGTACAACTACGTGAATCAGCTATATCCATACACGTATCCCCTCCCTCTTGGACCTCTCTCCCGCCCACCCCCATCCCACCCCCTCTAGGTCATCACAGAGCTCAGGGCTAAGCTCCCACTAGCTGTCCGTTTTACACATGGTAGTGTATATACGTCAACGCTACTCTCTCCATTTGTCCCATCCTCCCCTTCCCCATCTGTGTCCACAAGCCTGTTTTCTAGGTCTGCTAGACATTTGACTTTGAAGACTTAGTGTGGACAAAAGAATATAAAATATCTCGATTTTGTAAGTGGATTTCATGATCAGATGATAATATTTTGGATACTGGAGTTAAATACATTGTCACATTAAACATCTCTTTCTTTTAGCATGGTGATTAGAAAATTTAAATATATGGGGGCTTACATTATATTTCTATTTGACAGCACACTATTCTAGACCCTGGGCATATATGAGGGAATAAAACCATATCCCTAACCTCATGGAGGTTATGTTTAAACATCCATAGCCCTAAAATCTTCAGGAATCAGTAGAAAACTTTTGCATAGAGAAGACTCTGGGATGGAAGCTACACGAACAACAGCTAGACATACCTTCCCTTTAGTCCTTCCTTCCGTCAAAGCTAGGGCCTCCAGTCCCCGGGATAATCTGTCAGTAAACGGTGACCGTGACCTGACCATCTTGGGAAAGACTGCCCCTCCCCTGCTGGGTGCTTCTGAGAAACACGACTACTTATAATCTGAATTAATGAGGGAGAAAAGCTTTCAATCTTGAGCATCGGCAGTTTCAAGTCATCATTTTTTAGTACTTGGGGTTGTGCCTCTAAAGCACTTTAAAGGGTTTCCAATTGTTGGAAGACGTTTCTCAACGAAGACTCCCTCTCTCTGGATTACATAGCCCTCCTTTAAAATAAGAGTTCTTTAGTGTTGTCTTCTCCACGGGTCCGATTAACCTTGCCTCCCCTCAATACCTTTGGATCCCCACATCACAAGCAGAATGTTCCCAGATAAAAGCAAGAAGCTGAACTCAACAACACAAGCTCATGACAGCAATCTCAAAGTCTCTACTGGCCTAAGGAGACGGCAAAGGAAACCCAAGTCAGGCTGGCTAACTGCCCGTTACATGTGATATTCCTTGTTCTAAGATTTTAAAGAATTTCTGGAGGGTAAGTTTAATATAGATCAAATGGGTCTACCCTTCAATAGCACTTTTCCTACCAAAATAGGTATCTTGAGCATTTGAATTTTCCATTTCATATGTTAGGAACGTACCTTCAATTCAAACCACAATAGGGCAAATGTTTTGCCTGCTCATACATCTTTCTGGCAGATTGTAAAGAAAACCAGGGCTTTCAAGAGGTTCTCTGTGCTGTAAAATGCACTGCTGGGTACAGCAGGAAGCTGAGAGGCTCACGTTTCACGGCTGACAGTGTTACTTTCCATCTGACCCCATCTGTGTCCTCAGCTCATGCTGTTCTTTCAGCCGGCCTGCCGTGTCCCCTCGGTCAACTTACATGTGACACCTCCAGAAGGGCCAGGCCCCAAGCCCAGCTCTCACAGAAATCATCCCAGTAACCCAAATCCAGAATCATCTTTCTCCTGCATTCTCACAGAAACCCAACCAAGCGAAGTATCATCTCACATATTACTTTTTCTCTTTCTCTTGGTAACTCAGGAGAGCGATGAAAACAAAGTTAGCATGACATCTGAGAATTGACCACCCTCCCTTTCAATCAGATTTATCTGAGTTTTATTCAGCAACAAAGATGAGCCTAACACCAGGGATGCAAGAAGGATAATCTTCAAGGAATATCAGTCTATATGAGGAAAAACTGAAGTCAACAAAGAGCCCAGGGAGCCCAGAGGAGGGCTCTTCTTCCTGGTGATGGAGGAAAGCCTCACAGGAAAGGTACTACAGCGAAGAACCGAAAACCAGGAAACGGACTGGGGAAAGGGGGACGGGCATGTCTACACCAGTATCTCTATTATCATCATTATTTACTTTTCCATGCTAGACCTTGTGGCAAATCTGAAATTCTTACCCTCAACATTTGCCCATACCTCAGTCTACAGAATTCTTTGTATGTCCCAATCCCACCCAGCAAGACACTGCTTAAGTACCATGGCCTATCCGAAGCTTCAGTGAGCCTGTTACCCCCTCACTCACTGAAGAAATGTGTGTCTCTCTCCCTCCTCCGAGCCCCCGCAGTTTTCAGACAGTCTCTCTTGGGGTGTTCATCACTCTATTACCATGGTGCCCACGTCTGATTCCCCTATAAGGCTACAGCTCTTTAAGAACTCAGACTGCATCTCACTGATAGTCTTCCCCGGAGAACTGGCATGGTCCTTTTTACATCCAGGCTCTCAATGTTTGTTGTCGAACAAATTAAAACACTCTCCCCTTTAATTAAGTCAAGAACAGACAAGAACTTTTAAAATTGCTAGAACATCTACCAACTCATTCTTCTTAATAAAAACCCTCATCCAGAGAGAAACTTGATGCAATTCTACATAGCTCTTTTGTTCGTGAATCCTAAAGAAAAGTCAATAAAAGATGGTGTTCTTAGAGTGACTGACCACAAACAAAACTGAGTCACCTTTGGATGGCTGCTGGGTAAGCACATTTCCCTCCTTTCTTCACTCTCTGAACAAGTTCTAAGGTAAATTTGTTTAGGCCATTGTAGCTTCTCTGTTACATGTTGACAAAAGGTGGGACAAAGCCTTCAGAGCAACGTCATTTTCACTGCTTCTCCAAATTCTAAAGCCTATTCTGTCCTAGCTCTGCTGCTTTCTTCCACCCATGCAAAGGAAGGCTAGCTGAAACCACCCGGAATACTTGACTTCCATAATAACAGTGTCTGCTCATTATGCCCAGCTTCTATCTCTGGTGCCCTTTATCTCTAGTGACATTACCCTTGAAGACAGAACCACCACTCTCCTCCAACACCCACCTAACTCAAAAACATAATTACTGCTAAGTGTACCTTGACTAAAATCCTGCTTAATTAACAGAGGAAAAAGTTAACTAGGATGGGTTTCCTCTAAAAATAAGAACATTTTGACAGTGAAGCACATTCAAGCAATTCAAAGACAATCTTCAAAGACTATGCTTTTCTTTTTCCATTTACTTTGACTTTTCAAAAAGAAGAGCCTTAAACAATTAAGACAAACCAAAAAAAAAAAAAAAATAAGGAGAAGAGAATAAAACAGAACTCAATACTGCCTGGTCTTTAAAATACATATGCAGTGATTTTCCACAGTAAACCACTGGATATCATGGATTCAAAAAGAAGGAATTAGGCACAGGACAGAAGTGAGGTGGTCATTCCAGAAATTCATGCACAGAGATGAAGGTACCAAGAAGGAGCAACCAGACCAGCAAACACAAAGTCCATCAGAAATCCATACAATCACATGGCCATCAAATAAGTCTGTTTAATCAAAAGCAATGTTACTTTTTTTAATAATAATTATGCTACTTTATAATAAAGGTTATTTTGAATATTTCTAGGACCAAAAAGGCCATAAGCAAAAGCAATGCAATGAATTTAGACAGCTTCTAAAACCAGTATCTTCATGACTTTTCAAGCACTAAAGTTGTTTACACCTTTTTAAAAAAATATGTATTTATTTATTTGGCTATGCCAGGTCTTAGTTGCATCTTCACTGCAGCATGGGAATGCAGTTTCAGTATGTGGGATCTAGTTCCTTGACCAGGGATTGAACCCACACCCCCTGCATTGGGAGCACGGTATCTTAGCCACAGAACCTTATGTCAACAAATATAAAAATTCATCACTATATGACTGTGTTATATATATATATATGACATAGCTATATTTTCTATTAAAAAAAAGAAACAAAACCTATTTCTAATATATTGATCACCATTATCCCCAAATCAACAAAATCACTATAAATTTACCATTTTCTCTATAAGGCAGCTGCTTCTAAATACACTGAACAAAAGTGCTGGGGTGGGGGAGTGGGGAGGATTCGAAACTTATTAAATAAGTGACACACGGATGAATGCTTTATACTTTGTCCAAAGGCCAATTGTGCTACAGTAATAGCCAATTATTAACTTTTTTTTCCCCAGTTCTCCTAATTAAGACCGGGAAAACTTCCACTTTTTCCTCACATGTGAAACACACCTGAAATGGCTTACATAAGCAGCATGTGCAAGTATTGCCAAGCCACTAGTATCTACATCTTTGGTCTTCAAGTGCCATATATTTTATGTGCTTCCCTGATAGCTCAGTTGGTAAAAAATCTGCCTGCAGTGCGGGAGGCCCCAGTTCTATCCCTGGGTCCGGAAGATCCGCTAGAGAAAAGACAAGCTACCCACTCCAGTATTCTTGGGCTTCCCTTGTGACTCAGCTGGTAAAGAATCTGCCTGCAATGCACCTGCAGTGCAGGAGGCCTGGGTTTGACCCCTGGGTTGGGAAGATCCCTGGAGAAGGGAACGGCTACCCTCTCCAGTATCCTGGCCTGGAGAATTCCATGGACTGTATAGTCCATGGGGGTCGCAGAGTCAGACACGACTCAGCGACTTTTCACTTCTTTTCATGGCCATAACCATAGATGCATGATGAGGATTAAAAGATCAGACAGGGTTAGATCTAAAAGTACTACAAAATAGTCACATTATCCCCACCGCGCTTGAGATCATGTCCTTGCTTCCCAAGGTAACAGCTACGGCTATCGAGGCCTATAACTTATGACACAGCTTAAGGTTTTAGGTTTGTTCTGCTCTTCCTTCCAAGAAACTTAACAGACCTATATCTTACTCCCTTAAAGTCCTGTCCTCCAGATAAACTACAGTGAGCTAGCACACCACTGGCAAACATCATCTCTCAAGATACAATTTCTTCCGAACAGCGGTCTTGGAAAGCACCCCAAAGTACCAGGCTGAACATGGAGCAAGTTAGAGGTCTATGAGTTTCTGAGCATCCTATAAGTAATAACAAAAATAGCATTTAAGTAGCTGTCTATTCTGTTTTCATGCAAGACTGGATCTGGGCAT
Organism: Oryx dammah; assembly: GCF_014754425.2. Classification (NCBI taxonomy): domain Eukaryota; kingdom Metazoa; phylum Chordata; class Mammalia; order Artiodactyla; family Bovidae; genus Oryx; species Oryx dammah. The sequence continues at coordinate 20,021,475 of NW_024070210.1, forward strand.
GGAGATATTACAAAATGAATATTATGAAAACATAAGACAAGTTTTACACTGAAAAATATTCAACTAAAAGTTATCGGCAAGAAGCATTCATCTACCAGAGAGTATAAAAACAACAGTTATTTCCTAACGACCCAAGAACACATCAGTCACACTCAATACACCACTTTAGGTAATTGTCCTGTGTGCATGCTCAGTCACTAAGTCGAGTCCGACTCTTTGCAAACTCTGTGGACTGTAGGCTGCCAGGCTCCTCTGCCTATGGGATTTCCCAGGAAGAATACTGGAGTGGGTTGCCATTTCTTCCTCCAGGGGATTTTCCTGTCCCAGGGGTCAAACTCGTGTCTCCTTACATCTCTTCCATTGCAGGTGGGTTCTTTACCACTGAGCCACCTGGAAAGCCCTGACAGATATTCTACTTTGTAATTTTTAAAATACTTTCTTGTCAACAACCATATGAAGTTTACATTTCCCATGTACAAGTGAAGAAACTGAAAATGTATGTAAATGGTTTACCCAGATTGAACCGGTAACTCAGTGACTTTTGAATCTTAAGTCTACGAACTCTTTATTTTACATAATAGACCTAATGTGTTCATTTTCAAAAAAGAAGGCACTTGAAAGAATATGGCAACAGTTCTCAAAAAAACCAGAAGATAATCATTTATAACATTTTATGCAATTGTTAGACATTCAACAAAAAAATGAAAACCAGAAAAAGGAAAATGCACAAATTACTACTCAATGTCTACCAAACCAAGCACAAAGAAGGTAAACACCACTAAGACATTCTAATGTAAATGAAATCCATAGAAGGAAATACTTTAGTTTTCAAGTCAGTAGCTCATACATAATGGATCCACCTACACACTTTTTTTTCCCACAGACAGCAAAAGATAACACTGAATTAGTATTTTACAACCTAAAGATCACGTTAAAAATATGTGCCAATCAAAAGACTTACTGTATTAAAACCAAAAAGTCCCTAAAGGATAAAAATGTATATGACCAAATATATGCTTACCTCCATTCCCTTAAGAAATAACAATAAAAGAAAAATGGGAGAAGAAACAATTTAAGAGAGATGCCAACAAAATTTTGAAAGATGGAAAACCAATGCATAACTATGACTTAGCAAACTGGAGAAAGCTGAAACCTAACTACTGGGGATAAGGAGAAAATACAGGAATAGGCTAGGAAGAAGAAAGACTGTTCAAGCCACAGAACTCAAGAAAGGATTACTACATAAGAGGTGAAGCTACAAACAAAGGGAATTGGTTTTAGAGTCTTTATAAAGAATCAATTCTTAAACCCAGTAACTGGGCGATTTACTAGCTTGAGCCTAAAGTTTATTCAATGAGAGGATTTGATTAGGCATAACCGAAAACAGGAATGAATCTCTATATTAAAAATATGGGTCATCAAGTTAACAGCAGACAGCCAGCCTCCTTCAAACTTATAGACTAGAAAATTCTTTAAGGACTAGAAAATTCTTTAAGGGAGAAACATAATGAAAGTAAAGATCACTAGAAACTGTCATCTGAGAACTTTCAATGAAATGTTACAGACCCAGCTCACCCTTCACAGGAGAACATCAGAAACACCAGATCCAATATTAGGGACACAGTAAAGTGGAGAAGGCGATGGCACCCCACTCCAGTGCTCTTGCTTAGAAAACCCCACGGATGGAGGAGCCTGGCAGGCTGCGGTCCATGGGGTCGCTAAGAGTCAGACACGACTGAGCGACTTCACTTTCACTTTTCACTTTCATGCATTGGAGAAGGAAATGGCAACCCACTCCAGTGTTCTTGCCTGGAGAATCCCAGGGACTGGGGAGCCTGGTGGGCTGACATCTGTGGGGTTGCACAGAGTCGGACACGACTGAAGTGACTTAGCAGTAAAGGGACAAAGTAGGTTATTAAACAATTAATCCCATTAGGGGATTTTAAGAAAAAAGTATGGGAGACCCCTGTAAGTTAATGATCACTCTAGAAAGCAAGTCTGCTTAACCAGAAAACTGAGCAGGTTTCCTTATTAGCAACAGAAGTATGAGCCATGGCCCAAAACAGCAGAAGTGAAAGACTGAACTGTCTTCCCTCAAGATGAAGATTAAAGCAAGAATGCTCACATTTAGCCCTTTCTAGTCAATCCTATACCAGAGATCCCAGCCATCGCAATAAGGCAAGAAAAATAAACAATAGGCATAAAGACCATAAAGAAGTAAAATTTATTTGAAGATTCTATGACCATTTTTAATAGAAAATTCCAAGGAATCCACAAAACAACTATTAAAACTAATAAATGAACTTAGCAAGATTGCAGAATACAAAATTGATGTAAAAAATCTAGAAAATAAACTTTTATTTTTAAGCCCTATTTTTGGGTATAAGAATAGTGGTATATATTGAGATACACAAACACACATACACACACATATCTCCCTCCCAAAGTGAGGAAATGAACAAGGAAAGATGACAACACAGAATCCAGAAAATAAAAGATCCCCAAAGGAATTGAAAACTCAAGCTGAAAAGAGTAAAAATAAGTTATTTAGATAGATGGCAATAAATGCCAAAAGAACTAGCTTAAAAAACAGAAACAAAAACTTGAAAATGATTGCCTTTGAAGAGAGGCAGAAAGGTTGGAGGACAGAACTTTTTCTTCCAAGGTTGTATTACTATTAACTATTTTACTATTTAAACCAGGCATATTACTTCTTTACTAAAAATTAAAATTAAGTTAAAATAAACACTTGAAATAAAAACCTAGAGTGTCCAACATTGGGGCCACTAGCAAGAAAATATTTTTAACTGAATTTGGTTTCTGTAAACAAGTTTAGAGACAAAAATCAGTTTGAATAAAACACATAAGAAATGTATGTAAGCAGTTACAAATAATTAAAAACTACTTATAAACTGAAGAATAATAAGTAGTTCAATAAAAACATTTAGTAAAAGTTAAGACTACAGAAACACCAAGTCCATATCAAATACATTCAGTTTCCTATAAATACTACAAGTGGTAATTAAGGAAGTAAAAAAAAAAAAAAACTTTCTCAATATACTCCCATCAGCTTCCAAAAATATATAATATGCCCAAAAAGGCCTTGCTGCCCATCTTTCAGTTCTTCAGCTGCCCAAATAACCTGGAGTATTTTCCTATAGTCCCTAAGAGCTCCAAAGACCAGTTCTTAGCATTCACAGCAGAGACGCATTGAATGGACACATTACCAATATTTGAGGACTCCCCTCCATCCAGTTGGTAGAGCATGAATTACTTTTGAGGGTATCTTTTGCAAAAAGACATCAGGAGGGGAAGGAAAAGGGGGATAGGAGAAATTTTGATAAAATTTAGAAAAATATGTACAATGTTCCTATAGATGTTAAGTAGAAGACTTTCTGGCAACCCTGGAAACTATTCATAGTTCTACCCAATCAGAAGCATTCCAATTAAATGCATAATATTCATATAATTGTCTTAAGAAAACACTTACGGGAACTCCACAGATAGCTTCTAAAGTAGACTCCATCCTGTGGGGCAATTCCTCACTGAAGATGTATGCAGCCCATGTGCTCATTCCTGTGTTTGTAATCTGTGATTATGCAACTGAACATTACAGTCACCTCAGGCCATTCTGTGTTTTAAGAGAAGTGTTTATGGCCATATCCTGCCAAACAACCCTAATACACTTAACCTCAGTTCAACCACTGCTTGAATGAACTTGCTAAGATCACACTGAAATACACACGCAGAACAAATGCGAGACCAGGAATGCGATGTTCCCATATTGAAAAGCAGGGGGGTGAGAAGGGAACTCCTTAGACAGTGCTGCTCAGTCCCGAGGGCAGAATGTACATGAGTATTCAAATTCTAAAAGCTAGAAATCTAAATACGGGGCATGGATAAAAATAACACATCCCTAATTTTGGAAGAAAAAATGAATTCCTCTGAAGGGTGGAGTGTGTTATCTCAGAAAGCAGCTCCATGTAGGTGGCAATAAAGGACAATGTTGTTTCTGGATCTAGACAAACAAATTAGAAAGTCTAGAAACAGGAGGAAAAGAGGAATCTGAGAACATTTTTTAAAGGTATTGCTCTGAGTAGATTACACTAGGGTTATTGATTTGAAACTGCTTGCATGATCAATAGCAACCAAAAGTCACCGCCACTCAGCTGCCTCCTGTGATCTAAACCCACTTTGGGGTGCCAGGCTAATTTTTAGGGAATAAGTCCTCACGGGAGAGTGAGCCAATGCACCCTTTCTGTCAGTCAATCATCAAATATATTTCTTTTAGAAAAAGGCTTATAAATGAAAAACCAGGAATGAGACAGTATGACAATGTCTTCAACTGTGATTTATCATGTTTTCTCACTTCTTAATACAATACAGATTTCAGTCTGTAAGGCCAAGAGTTCACCAAAAGATCTGTTTCCACCATTTGGTCACCAAATTTCAGACTTGAACAGGAGAGACAAATCAAGGAGACCCAGGAGGGAATAAGAAGCTGACACCATCAGTGGGTTCCAGACTATGCACCTAGACCTGTTTTACTTTATCATTCAAGTAAGATGAGACACAGGAGTACACAAAGACTGTAGGTAAAACTGTATCCCTGCTAAAAGTCCATTTATAATAACCACCACTGAGAAACAACCACTCAGGGCCCCTTAAATTAATATTCAATTATGCCTAGAATAAATTTATAAGAACATAAATACATTTCAGTGTGTATAAAAAAACTTGAAAGATGCCTTCTGGTACTTTCATCAACAGAGACAGATCATTTTAATCTTTAATTTGCTATGAATAACCAAACCTTTCCGGAAATGTTCTCCTTATTACTCAACGTAAAGGAAGTATTACTAGAATTTCATTTTGCAACTCATCTAGATCACTGTGCCAAATGTTCTCCCAAGTATTTCTTATTCATACTAATGTTCCTCAAGAATGATGGCTGATTAAGCATAAAGTGATCTATTTTACCAGTGAGGAAAAGCATTATTTTATCAAGGTCACTGTTAGATAATAAATAGAATTCAAGATCCACTTCCCATGTAGCAGCATTTTTCACTCCAAAATACCATTCAATAAGCATTTGTCTTGTTACATTAATAGACTGTTTTTATTGATACATACTTTCTGCAAAATGGGATACTGCTGAGCACAAACTATTTCTATATATGTAAATGATTACTGGTATTAAAATATACATATGTAAGTCATTTAGAAAGTAAACTGTGATGTCATAGATACAAAGCACTTCTGAAATCACAGCTGGAAGTATCTAGAAATCATAACCAAAGGAGTTAAAATTTAAGTGATACACACACTAGACTTTAAAAGTCTATCCAAATAGTGAAATAAGAATATCATAAAAATAAAATATACAAGAACACACAAAAAATTCCCCAAGGTCTAGTATACTTTACCATGATTTTTTTTTAAAAGCTTAGTTCTATTCTTTCTAAAAATAATATTTATATATTTATTTGGCTGTGTCCTGTCAGCTGTGGCACACAAGAGCTCTGATCTTCGTTGTGACATGGTATCTTTAGCCGTGGCATGCAGGATCTCTTATCTGTGACATGCGGAATCTAGTCCCCTGACCAGGGATCAAACCCAGGCTCCCTGCATTGAGAGTGAGGACCACCAGAGAAGTCCCCTTTAGTCCTAGTCTGACTTGAGTAGGTAATGTCTAAGATCTCATACATAAAAATTCACTACTTCATCTCCCAATATCAAAAACAGAATAAACCTTTGAATAATAATAAACTAATGTTTTAATAAGAGCTCAGAATGTTAATTAGCATTTTTATAAATGCAAAAAAGTGGAAAGCAGGCCAAATGTCCATCAACTTGGAAATGTATGAAAAAAATATGCAGCTATAAAAAGGAGAAGGATTTATATATCCTAATATGGAATGATCTAAGACATGTTGTCAAGATTTCAGAAAAGAAAAACATATAAAGTAAGACTCTAGTTATGTTAAGACAACTGGAAAAATAACTTACGTTACATACATACATATTTATGCACTTAATTGTGTACACCAAGGATTGAAAGTATGCGACCAAGAGTGACCTCTTGGTTTTACTCTGCATAATTCTGTTATTTGACTATTTCAGTGAGACCCTATTTATATACAACTTGTACAACTCATGAACCCCTAGGAAAGCTAGCCAATAAATACACTAGGCTAAAATCAAGTAAAAATTAGTGTTAGACAGCACTTCATAGTTTACAAAAGGATTTTGTAATCTTTTAAATAAATCCTTTAAAATCCTTTAACACACTGTCTAATTTGATCCCCATCATAGCTTCCAGAACTTAAGGTAGTATCTTTCCTTTACAAGTGAGAACAGATTGAAGTATTGACTAATCTACAGTTAATAAATGCAGAGTCAAAACAGAAACACGGTCCCCTGACTAAATTTAATGCTGAGCTTTTTGGGCGACATGTGTGTGGGTTTAGTCACTCACTCGTGTCTGGCTCTTTGCGACCCCATGGACTGTAGCCTGCCAGGCTCCTCTGTCCATGGGGTTTTCCAGGCAAGAATATTGGAGAGGGTTTGCCAGTTCCTTTTCCAGGGGATCTTCTCGACCCAGGAATCAAACCCGCATCTCCTGCATCACAGGCAGATTCTTTACTCACTGAGCTATCAGGGAAGCCCTCCTGCACTACAGTCCCTCCATAAACTGAAATGCTGGCGTCTATACTGAGGCTCCCTAAACCTCTGCAGTGCTTCCCTTCATGTGAGAGTTCATTATGTGGAGGAAAAGGCATTAGAATGGGAGTCAACCCGGGTTCTACTCTTGACTACATCACCACTAAGACTACACAGTGAGTCAAACTCTTCTGCCGTGGCTACACATGAGATTAAACAACGACACTGTTGAAAAAATACTAATAGGCCTCACCTCCAGAAATCAGAACTTAATTGGTCTGGAGCATTAGTGCGTGCTCAGTTGCTTCAGTCGAGTCCGACTCTTTGTGACCCCGTAGACCGTAGGCCCCCATGCTCCTCTGTCCATGGGATTCTCCAGGCACTGGCACATTTATTAAAAGCTCCCTCCAAGGTGCAGTTTGGTTAAGACTAGAGCTTTAAGACTTAATATTCTTGTCTAGAAAAAAAAAAAAGCTCATGTGCTATGTGCTTCAGTGGAGTTGAAATGAGGGATGAAAGTCATCATACCTGGGAAAGCCTCATATAAACAATAAAATGCTTTATACCTGTAAGGGACTGTTACAGTATTTATTCCTTCCAACAAGTAGCACATCTTCTGTGTACTCAGCATGTGCTAGGATGTAGAGGAAAGACATCATCCTCAAGAAGCTGAGCAGCTGGCATGACCTCAAATGGCAGCCAGGCAGGTGGTGGTGACCAGCCCAGCCCTGGGGTATGAAGGGGTAATGGTGGGAAGCGGGCTTAGAAAGAGCAGTACAGGACAGACCCTTGAGCAAGATCCTGACATTCCAAACAGAGAGCACGCAGCACCCAGCAAGCAAGTGGTTCAGGGGAGCCAGAGGTCCTCAGAGAGAGGTCTTGGGCCCCGGGACATCCTGGAGATCCTTTCAGGGAGTCGGCGGGGTTAAAACTATCTTAGTAACAATACTAAGACATACCACCACCAAAACACTAGAAACAACCCAAATGTCCTCCAACTGTTAAGTAGACAAACATACTCAAATGTTTGTCTATGTATGAACATAAATATTCATACACTGGAGTAAGACAGTCATAAAAAGGAACAAATTAGTGATACACACAACAGCATGGATGAATCTCAAATGCATTATGTTAAATGAAAGAAGCCAGATTCAAAAGGTTACAAACTGTATGATTCCATTTACGCGATATTTAGGCAAAAGCAAAACCACAGAGCTAGAAAACAGGTCAGAGGGAGCTGCGGCTAACAGTAGCAGAACATTTGGGGGTGACAGAAATGTTCTTTATCTTCATTGTGGTTATACAGCCATACTAATTTGTCAAAACTCAGAGAACTGTATACTAAAAAGGGTGGCCTACACTGTAAGCTTTTTTGTTGTTCAGTTGCCAAGTTGTATCCGATTCTTTGCAAACCCAAGGACTGCATGCAGCACACCAGGCTTCCTGTCCTTCACTATCTCCCAGAGCTTGCTCAAACTCACGTCCATTGAGTCAGTGATGCCATCCAACCATTTCATCCTCTGTCGTCCCCTTCTCCTCCTGCCCTCAATCTTTCCCAGCATCAGGGTCTTTTCCAATGAGTCAGCTCTCCTCATCAGGTGACCAAAGTATTGGAACTTCAGCTTCAGCACCAGTCCTTCCAATAAATATTTAGGGTTGATTTCTTTTAGGATTGACCAGTTTTATCTCCTTGTACTCCAAGGGCCTCTCAAGAGTCTTCTCCAGCACCACAATTGTATCTCTATAAATCACACTTTCAAACAATAATACCATGCTCACGAGCATTTTCCAGAAGCTGCATGACTTGATGACGTCATCATATGGCACAATGAAAATGTAAGCTTGTACATTCTTGTGTTTTAAACTTTTCTCCATTTTAATTTCTAATACAGTATATAAGAAGAGATATAATCAACAGAAACAAAAGTTCCCTGGGATCTTTAACAATTTTTAATAGTATTAAAGATGTCTTGAGTTTGAAAATCACTGCTATAGGTAATAGGGAGGCCCTAGAGTGTTTTAAATGGCACCCCACTCCAGTACTGTTGCCTGGAAAATCCCATGGATGGAGGAGCCTAGTGGGCTGCAGTCCATGGGGTCGCTAAGAGTTGGACATGACTGAGTGACTTCACTTTCACTTTTCACTTTCATGCACTGGAGAAAGAAATGGCAACCCACTCCAGTGTTCTTGCCTGGAGAATCCCAGAGACGGGGGAGCCTGGTGGGCTGCCATCTACGGGGTCATACAGAGTCGGACACAACTGAAGTGACTTAGCAACAGCAGCAGCAGCGGAGTGTTTTAAGCAGACAGTAACAATCCAACTTTACTACAGGGCTTCCTTTGTGGCTCAGTGGTAAAGAATCTTTCTCCCAGTGCAGGAGACACAACTAAGTCCTTGAGCCACAACTACTGAGCCTGTGCTCTAGAGCCCGGGAGCCACAACTACTAAAGCCCGCACAACCTAGAGCCTGGATCTGCAACAAGAGAAACCACTGCAATGAAAAGTCCGCACATCGCAACTAGAGAGTAACCCCTGCTAACTACAACTTGAGAAAGCCCACGCAGTGACAAAGATCCAGCACAGCCATATATAAATAAGAACTTACTATAAAGGTCTAGGGAAGGCTGATCCCAGGATGCACTTGGAAGGAATGTTGTCCACACATCTGCAGCTTGTTTTAAATCCCAAGCCAGCGTCTTTCTACTGAGCTGCTGCTTTGTTGGTATGTTAATGTTTTGCAAACTTTCTTTTAACTGGTAATATAGTTAGGAAACTGAACCTGGACCAAAAGCCACCCTACAATGCATTACTAAGTGATTTTTGCATTATTCACTCAATTGTCTTGTTCCTCTTCAAACGATGCCAACAACTTAAAGGTGAGTTTTAAATATTTTAAACATAAAGTAACCATTCTAAATAGGTACAAAAATTAATTTAGAACTGATTCCATACCTCAAAATCAATTAGGTAAATTAAGTAACAGATTAAAAAGCCAAATTATTGATCTCAGAAATGCACTTTCACTGTGGCTCAGCTGGTAAAGAATCTGCCTGTAATGCGGAAGACCTGGGTTCGATCTCTGGGTTGGGAAGATTCTCAAAGGCTATCCACTCCAGTATTCTGGCCTGGAAAATTCCATGGACTGTACAGTCCATGGGGTCACAAAGAGTTGGGCAAAACTGAGCGACTTTCACTTCACTTCACTTTGCATCCAGAACCACTACAACAATCCCAACTAAGCATATTTTTTTCTAGGCCATGTGACTTTTTTGGATTTGGGTTGGGAGGGTCAGAGGGATTGTTTCGGTCTGCACAATTCTCTTTCTTCCTAGGGAACACTCAGTCCTAAATACTAGCCTTATAAATTCCAAATTATTTTGAGTATAGATCTTTTTCGATACTATTCTCATGCCCAAAACTATAATAGTACTTTGGGATGCCACAGAGATAGAAAAATTAATCTTAAAACCATCTATGTCTTTAAGCTTTAAAATAGAAAACAGACAGACAGACCATAGATTGATCCATCAATCCGAGGAAGGAAGTGGTAAGTAGCAGAAAGATGGTTTCCTCCCCCTAAAAAAACTTAAAAGTTTTACAAGCCTTTTTAAATGAACACGCGTGTGTGTTTTAATCACCATTACATATTGCTTCTCTAATTGCTCTAAGTAGTCAGCCGACTGACACCTCTTAGGTCATCACAAACAGGTGGAAACCTGTCTGTAGAACTCAATTTGCCACCTTTAAAAAAGTTCACCTACACTTCTATTCATGTGAGGAGGGTAGGTAGGAGAAAACTAAACTTCAGTCAAAGGAGCTGTGTATTATTAAGATAAAAGTAAAACTAGATACTTACCTGAAAGTACAATCTTTTTCATCTACCTCTTAGACAAAAATCCTGGGAAGTTAGTTTATAGTCTGTTCTACAGGAGATTCAAATTTAACACTGAACCTATGGATTGTAAAGGGGAAATAATTAACGTGAAACATGCACCATGAAGATAAAAACATCAATTTGATCGAAGATGAAATTTCCGTACACTTGTTAAAGCCAAATGGTTTCTGCAGGAAACCTGTTCTCTGTGACTCAAATCCAAAATGGAAAACGTGGGTGGTTCTTCCTGCCTTACCCTAAGAGTCAGCCAATTGGCTGCTGAAGTTTTCACACAACTTAAGCTCAAACGCTCACTCCCATCTGCTCTAATACAGTCATACCTTAGTGAAATGAAAGGGGGAATAAAGGCTTTCTTCAGCCTCAAAGTCAGCCTTTGGGGAACCCTGGACTTATTCTGTCCAGACGATATTTTAGCACTCTGCCAAGTTCTTCAAAACTTCAAATCAAGAAGATGTGAAAAATGCAAACGAGATCACAAAATAACTCAGGAGCTGTATAGCTCTCTCTCACTTCAGAGGTATAATTTCTGAAAAGTGACTCTCCTGGGTACTAAGCTATAATTGCGTATTTGGGAGTAGGGACCACAGCCTGGTTATCTGCACTCGAAGTGCAATTCTTGCCCACTCACTCACTAGCTGTCGAGTCATGCCTGCCAACAGATACCATAGTTGAACTTCTAAACATATACCTCTGCCAGAATGGGATGTGAATTCGTAATTCTGTAGGGGACTGCTGCCATTCCACCTCGCACTAGTAAACTCTCTAGTGTGACAGACTTAACTGAAAACCCACGCAACAGCACGCCTTTCAGGTGGCACTAGCATGGCAAGACCATCGTGTGCACACCTGTCACGCAGGCCTCCAGACACCGACACCTGCAATTAACGAAAATCAAATAGAAATTCAGAGACTCCCAAGTTCCAGTTCCTTGAGATTGCAGGCCAGTCTGAACGTGCCTTGTGTTTCAGGAGGTGGCCTAAAAATTGCCAAGAGGCTCACAGAATCCACCTTGCTTAGCAGAGACGAATTTGCTATAAGCCACCAGTGACCAACCAGCAAGTTCTGGCATGGTGATGCCTCTGGAAGTCAGATAGGAAAACCCCCTGACCAGATGAAACCAGGGAGCACTGGCTCTCAAAATACTCATCTTGAGAGAACTGTTTTGTGTGGAGACAATGAACAATTTGAAATGTGCGTGCTATTTGTACATTTAAATTTTAGAAAGAACGTTTTTGGAGATACTAAGCAGCTTACAAGCTAATAGAGCTCATAAACTCTTGGGAGCCGGAAGAGACCCCAATATCCTATCATCACTGTAAAACTCTCCCTTTACCAATAAGATTAAGTCACTATCTCCTGAATGCCAGCCCTGTGATCTTTCTTTTACATCCTGCTATCTAATTAGTTGTAGAAACAATATTTTGGAGCATATTAAAATCAAGTTACAATTCGGCTGCATAATAAATATCTCATTTAACCTTGTGTTACAAAAGAAACAATTAACGTTAAAGATCAAGAACTAAAAACCTTCAGAGTATTCCCTGCTGGGGAAGGGTAGGGTGGAGTGGGATCGGCTGTCTTTTTCTATGTAAGTGCAGTCTAATTTTATGGTCAGGGAAAAAATATGTTCAAATTCTATATACAAATCATCTCTCTCTTTTTAAAAACTGATCCCTTCCAAAGCAGTATCTTTAGCACAAAGATACAAATCCTATCTGACGGCACTTACACAGAATGTTGAAACGACAAAAACAGCAATCCAATCTTCTCAAGTTGAGGTTTAAAATATTTTCTAAATAAAATATTTCCACTGCACTATAATTAATTTCCCCATATATTTGCCTTCAGAACAGATCAAGTAGAGCTACTTCCCTGTTAGTTTTCTTTAAAACTCTGATTTTTTAACACTTCTAAGTCAATAATAATCTAAGGTGTTCTTTCATTCTGTTCATATCCTCAAATTCCAAATGTCGATTCCTCAAATAAGCACATTTTTGCACACACGCACATACACACAAAGCCGACACACATTAAGAGAAAATAATTTGTGAAAGTTAAAATGTCTGCATAAATTTTTGAAATTTTTAAGAAAAAAATATAAATCTCTAAACAAATCCATAATAGTGTTTCCTGGGTTACCTCCAAAGAAAGATTTATACACTCCTCTCTTATTAAAGATACTTCAGTGAAAATTGGTGACCAAAATTATACCAATTCTGCCACTCCTAAGTTGTATGATATTGGGCAAATAATTCAGCCTTTGGCCTTAAGCTTATATAAAAAGTCAGAATACTCGATTTCTAAGGTATTTTCTAGATTCCTTAACAACTTCCTGAGATATTAATTACCATCTTTAATATTTATTTTAAATTGACTGATGATTGCTTTACAATATTGGTTTGATTTCTGACTATATCAACATAAATTAACCATAGGTGTACATATGTCCCCTCCCTCTTGAGTCTACCCTCCCACTTCCCACCCACTCCCACTTCTCTAGGTTATTATAGAACCCCCATTTGAGTTCCCTAATTAACATCGTTATTTCTCTTGAATTTCTAAAGTCAAATATCTCTTCAAATAACAAAAATGAGCATTTATAAATGACACAATGTCCTAAAAATTCCCAGGAGGCTACCAGCAATTACTAGGCTATCTGAGACTCTGAAACCTGCCCCCCTTTTTCTGGCTTCAGTGTTGAAAATGAAAACCTTTTAAGTTAATCATGTTTAAAACCAGCTACTGTTCAAACCTACATTTGAGAATTTCTGTGTGCAGTTTTATCAGTTATCTAGATTCTAATATGTAAAGAATTTGTTTCACTGATTCAAGCTGAAAATGTAATGATTTTTTTTCATCTGAATCTAAGCTCCTTGTTTATTGCCAAGCAAGAAGGCTTCAGAACACTGTATGTAACACAACTCACACACTTAAAATAATCTATTTTCTTTATATATCAACTGAAGACGTTGCCATTCCCAATGAGTTCACAAATGAAATAATCACTGGGATTGAGGCTCTGTCATTTTACTAGTAGGAATCCTAAAGAGTAGCTGCTTTTGCCAAATTCATTCATTCAACACATATATACTGAATATATACTATGGTTTGTTGTTGTTTACTCGCTAAGTTGTGTCCCACTCTTTTGCAACCCCACAGACTATAGCCCGGGAAGATGCCCTGGAGGAGAGCATGGCAATCCACTCCAGTGTTCTTGCCTGGAGAACCCCATAAATAGTGGAGACTGGTGGGCTATAGTCCATAGGGTCGCACAGAGTCAGATACGACTGAAGCAACTTATCACGCACAGAGTATAGCCCACCAGGCTGCTCCATCCATGGAATTTCCCAGGTAAGAAATACTGGAGTGGGTTGCCAGTTCCTTCTCCAAGGGATCTTTCCGACTCAGGGATTGAACTTCTGTCTCCTACCAGGCACTATTGACTCTTCCTACTGGGGATATACAATCTGACAACAGTCTGCCTTTGCAGAGCTTGTGGTCTAATGGAGGAAGTACGCAACAGGCAATAAACACAACACAGAGACAAATTATACGGGAGATATACATTTACTATCAGAGGGGATCTGTAGTCTTAAAAAGAAAAAGGCCAGGATAGCAGAGTAAGGGATTCAGGAATGAATGAAGGGAGGGAGGCTGTGTTGCAACCTTAAATAGGATGGGTCAGGGTAAGACTCATTACACAGACATCTCTGAGCCAAGACTTGAAGAAGCTGAGAAGTGAACCATATTCCATTTTACTAGTAACTTTCACCTTGTACAAATGATGTATGAAATACGCTCCTTATCAGAGAGTTGTGTATGAGCAAACTTACACAGAAGAGTAAGCAGAAGACAGCTATTTGTAAACCCCCTTCACTTTTGCAGCTCATTCTACGAGCGAAACTGACATCTTCAGTTAGGCCTGTTCGCTGTGTGCTCCCCTCCCTCACAAGGGCTGTTCTGAACGAAATGCTTATCTCTGTGATTCACATTCCTCGAAACTCAAGAAGAAATTTCCAAGTACTCATTTGACACATAAAAAAGCACCAATGTTAATCAACCGAACAACCCCACTGAGATGGCCTGGCTTCAAGCCAGGACTTAAACTTCAGTGCAGGAACCCAGGAGGCACTGAGCTTGTCCTGCCATGGTGGGACCCCTGCTCTTCCCCCTTGAGCAAGGCTCTGCACATGGTTTTCTCAACCGATCCAAATCATTTCTAAGTCCCCTCTAGGGATAAGTCCATAAGTCCATTTTAGGAAAAAAAAAACATTTGGTAAAGAACCCTACATCAAAAAGTATAATAATGCTATGCTTTGTGACTCTGTTAACCCACTATCACAGATCCATACACTTTAATTTGTTCCTCTAGTTACAGTGTGTGCTAAGTCACTTCCGTCGTATCTGACTCTTTGGGACCCCATGGACTGTAGCCCGCCAGGCTCCCATGTCCATGGAATTTTTCAGACAAGAATACTGGAGTGGGTAGCCATTTTCTCCCCAGGAGATCTTCCCAACCCAGGGATTGAACCCAAGTCTGCTGGTTGGCAGGCAGGTTCTTTATCCACTAGCACCACCTGGGAAGCCCCTAGTAACAACAGTCAATTCATACTGACCTGTGTATAAAATCTCCACTCTCCCTTTCTGATCAAAATATCTATAATGGGTCTTGACTAGTTCACCAAGAGCAAAAGAATCTGTAAAAAGATAATATACTTGTCCCGAGTTTACTTATCTACAGATTCTTGTTAGACCAGACTAATAAAGAAATTCTAAAATAACACAAGAGTGAAACCGTGAGTTTTATGTATTCTTTATGCATCACTCCCCTCAATTTTTAAAAGCAGGTTCTTACCACAATTCTAAAAGACACATACTCAGTGCAGCACTATTTAAAATAGCCAGGACATGGAAGCACCTAAATGTCCATCAATAGATGAATGGATAAAGATGTGGTATGCACACACACACACACACACACACACACACATACACACACACACACTAGAATATTACTCAGCCATCAAAAAGGAATGAATCTGAGTCAGTTCTAGTGAGGTGGATAAACCCAAATTACGCAGAGTAAAGTCAGAAAGAAAAACAAATATCATATATTAACGCATATATATGGAATCGAAAAAAATGGTACTGATGAACCTATTTGCAGGGAAGGAATGCAGATGCAGAGAACAGACTTGTGGAGGAGAGTGTGGCTGACACAGAAAGTAGCATCAGCATATTTACACTGTCGTGTGTAAAATGGACAGCTGGTGGGAAGCTGCTGTATGACCACAGGGAGCGTGGCCTGGGGCTCTGTGATGACCTCGAAGGGTGGGGTGGGGGGAGGGAGGCTCACCAGGGAGGGGATGTGTGCATAATTACAGCTGATTTGCACTGCTGCCTGGCAGAAACCAATGCAACACTGTCAAGCAATTTTCCTCCAATTAAACAAAAAGTTATGTTTTTAAATAGTAGGCTTCCTTGAAAGTTATTTGGAACCCATTAGTCTAGTTGCTATGATATTATTTCAAATAGGTGCTGTAATGAGCATTTGTTATTCAGGAGGGCTGAAATCTCTGCTCCATTCTCACCACAGTTTAATAGTTCCCTGAAGAGCCCACCTTCTCACTGCAGAATTTTAAAAAGCAAATAAACAATCCTGGGAATGGAGCACTGTTTCCTGCATCCTCTTCCCCTGGTACAGGCGGACTTACTAATTAGTTCTGAGACAGGCTGGGATATACTTAAACCTGGACAGAAGTCTCCTCCAGCAAGAGCATACAAAGAAACTATAACTAAAAATAACTGCACATATGTGCAGTTGGGGCAATTATGAACAATAATACAAAAAGCCACAAACCAACTGCTATTTCTGAGGTGCAAGGAGCAAAAGCAGGGCCCTGCAGGATCCCTGCATACTGTGCCACCAAGGGAGTGAGCAGACCGCCTGAGACAGCCCTCCGGCCTGACACTGCTCCACCCCTACCCTCACCCCTGCCCTCCTTGGACAGCAACCAAGGGAACCTTTTCCTTGTTTCTGCACCTTCACAAGTCCCAACAAAGCCGTGCCTGAATTTCTCTTCTGGCCTCTTATCAACTTATACTGATTAAAGAGTCCAAAGACTCAAGTCAGTAACCATTCCATCAACCACACCACATGGAGCTCCTTCAGAACGGAGTTTCGGAGTAATATGGGGGGAAAAGGAGATCAGCCTGGGTGTTCACTGGAAGGACTGATGCTAAAGCTGAAACTCCAATACTTTGGCCACCTCATGCAAAGAGTTGACTCATTGGAAAATACACTGACGCTGGGAGGGATTGAGGGCAGGAGGAGAAGCGGATGACAGAGGATGAGATGGCTGGATGGCATCACTGACTCGATGGACGCGAGTCTGAGTGAACTCCGGGAGTTGGTGATGGACAGGGAGGCCTGGCGTGCTGCGATTCATGGGGTCACAAAGAGTCGGACATGACTGAGTGACTGAACTGAACCGACTCAAGCGGGGGCCTCCTGGGAGGACAGGTTTCACAGTGCAGGACGGACAGCCAGCCATACCCAGTCTCTTTCTTCAGCTCGCCTGATGATTTTCTAAGTTACCTAGCACCCTTCATCAACCCCTTTCTGCTTAACACTAACTAGAATAGATCTCAGAATCTGTAACTAAAAACCCTGACCAATTCACACGGCACATATTCCTTTCATTATTTCCCCATACAAGAGCTGAGACTGAGAGACACAAGGAATCCACAGAATATTCCACTATAAATCAAAAAGAACTTTGCTCTGAGCCAAGGCTCAAATCCACAATCAACACCTCCAACCTTTCCTTATATGTACTTTCTCTTAAATTTCATCACCTCTGCCATGCAAAAAGAGGAAAATGATTTTTTACCTAACTAATTTTCTATCAATAAAGAGTCTGATGACAGTAACCTGGCCAGCTATTTGAGAACAAATATAATAAACATCACTTCCTATACCAGCTCAAGTTTATGGAGCATCCTATAGGGTTAGGTAGCACTTTGAGAACATTCCTAAACTGCAGACAGGTGATCCAATGCTGTGTTTGAATGCCAAAGCGATCAGCACTTGGTGCCAAGGCACAACTTAACTCACAGAGCAGCAATGAGCTTTTCACTTATTTTCTCCCATCCCTCAGGGGGCCAGATAATCATGTTAAAACCACAGGCACGTCAACTAACTAAAATACATTATTACCTAACACCAAAAGCAGACTGGAAATGCTCAGAAGTGATCATGCATGCTAAAATTCTCTTCCTGGTAGAAAGACATTAAGTCCCATAAAATCAGTTAGCAAAGAGGGGAAATGTAATCAGTTGTTATTAATACTGTTCTTTAAGATGGCCACGGGATCTCACAAAGGACATTCAATATCCTTGAATAATCAAATTACTGTATATGAGAGTGTACAAAATCTTTCTCAGGTAAGAGTCACAAGCAAAACTTTCATATAAAAGATCACTTACACACTGATACTATTCACAAGGTGTCTCAACGCTCTGCTAAATAGAAAGTGGGCTTCCCTGGTGGCTCAGATGCTAAAGAATCTGTCTGCAGTGCGGGAGACCCAGGTTCAAGCCTTGGGTCAGGAAGATTCCCTGGAGGAGAGCATGGCCACCTCAGTATCTTTGCCTAGAGAACCCCATGGATGAGGAGTCTGGCGGGCTAAAGTCCACAGGGTTGCAAAGAGTTGAACATGACTGAAGCAACTCGACATGCATTCAATTCAAAGCAAAGCACAAGATTCCAGACAGTCCACCAGCGTCAATGCCAACATGGCTCTGGAGCACAGGTACACAGGCACTCAGAGCAGCCAGCTTCAGCTCTGTTACTACAGGGCCACATCCCCCTCCCGCTGCCCCGAGCTGCTTTCATCAAATACTTTATAGACACTTTTGTTAACACTTCTGGGAGGAGGAATGGGTGGCCTCTCTGGTGGCTCAGACAGCAGAGAATCTGCCTGCAACGTAGGAGACCTGGGTTCGATCCCTGGCTCAGCAAGGTCCCCTGGAGAAGGGAATGGCAACCCACGCTAGTATTTTTGCCTGGAGAATTCCATGCACAGAGGAGCCTGGTGGGCTACAGTCCATAGGGTCACAAAACATGGGACACGACTCAGCAACTATCACTTTCACTTCACTTCAGGGAGAATGGGCATATAGAAAAGTTAAAATGTAAGTCTAATATTCCCTCAGGACAAGGCAAGTCAATTAGCTTTAAAAAAAAAAAAAAAACATTACAAACCTTAAGAGTTAGGCTACTTCACAACAAAATCTTTGAAACAATCGTTTCATAGTCTATGAGCAAAGAAGTTACTATGATGAGTACCAAGCTTTACTATGATTACACATGAGCCATATGTGTCTTCTGGATGCAGCTGGTTCTCCCTCTTTAAAGAAAAAAAAAAAAAAGAAAGAAAGTCTTTCTGGGCTAGAAATGACACATGGCCTACTTTGATGTTTTTTATGATTTCTCATATTTAGAGTCTGCGTGTGTGTGTGCTAAGTCACTTCAGTCATGACTGATTCTTTGCGACCCCATGGACTGTACAGCCAACCAGGCTCCATGAGATTTTCCAGGTCTGAAGTGGGCTGCCAAGCCCTCCTCCAGGGAATCTTCCCAACCCAGGGATAGAGCCCACATCTCTTATGTCTCCTGCACTGGCAGGCGGGTTCTTTACCACTAGCGCCACCTGGGAAGTTCATTTAGAGTCTAACCCCATTTAATCTTTACTGCAAATTTAAGGACAGAGATACAATGTTCAGTTAGTAACACTATCAATATCAAGGGATGTGTACCTAATACCACAAATCAGTGATTCCCAAAGCAGGCCTGCAAAACTATACTGGCATTTGTAAGTCCTCAGAGAAATGAGGGGATAAAAAAAGAACTTGTTCATGAGTCTTACATAATCTATCTTATTTAAAGGGTTGCCCTTTATTCTGAAATTATGTCCTTCCTATTCTTTTTGTATATAAATGGCCTTTCTTTATAAAATGCTAAAAATAAAATCCTAATTACGTGTTGTTGTTGTTCAGTCGCTTGGTCACGTTCGGCTCTTTGCAACCCCATGGACTGCAACACGCCAGGCTCCCCTGTCCTCCTTCATCATCTGGAGCTTGCTCAAACTCATGTCCATTACATGCATAAAATGCCAAAGTCTAGGTACCAACTGCTTCAGATACACACCTTTCCCATCTCCAACATCTCAAGTCCCCTTCTTCCAGCTGCTCAGGTGAAAAGTAAAGAAAATAAAACCCAATGGCATTCCTGACTCCTCCCTCACACTCCACATCTAGGCCACGAGCATAAGCCTATCAGTCTTGATCATAAAATGTGTCCTTGAAAAGTTGCTCAGTCATGTCCGACTCTTGGGACCCCATGGACTGTAGCCCACCAGGCTCCTCTGTCCATGGATTTCTCCAGGCAAGAATACTGGAGTGGGCTGCCATGCCCTTCTTCAGGGCATCTTCCCAACCCAGGGGTCGAACCCAGGTCTCTGGCATTGTAGGCAGATTCTTTACCAAGGTTGGTGAAAATAAGAAAAAAAAAGTCAGTGAGATTGGAGACTGCTTGGTGATGATGGAAATGGGGGCTGACGGGAGGTATCAAAACTCAGGGGAGGACTTCCCCACTGGTCCTTATTCAACCACTTCTCACCATCACAACGAAGACACAGTTTCCATCACCCCTAAAAGTGACATCAAAACGGTCAAATAACACATGAAAAAGTCCTCAGCTGCTTTAGTCTCTGGGGAAATGCAAATTAAAGCCACAACGAAATAGTTTTACACACCCACCAGAACAGCTCAAGTTAAATGGCAGGAAACATCAAGCGTTGCCAAGAATGTGGAGCTCTCGGCCTCCGCCGATGAGACATACAAACTAGGGGAAAACTGCTCTCGGTATCAAGTAAAGTGAATATACTCATACCCCACGACCCAACAATTCCACTCCTATTACATCCCCATAGAGGTCTTGACAGACAGACATATACGGGAATGTGCACGGCAGTGCTAGCCAAAGACAGGAAAACAAATGTGGTAACGTCATACAAAGGAATGCTCGACGGCAACCGGAATGAATGAGCTGCACATGCTTGGATGGATGCGTTTCACAAACACAATGCTGAGTGACAGAAGCAAGAAACAAAAGAATGTATTATGCATGACCATATTAACATAAAGCTCCGGGGACCTCCCTGGTGGTCCAGTGGCTAAGACTTCACTTTCCCAATGCAGGGGGCCCAGGTCTGATCCCTGGTCAGGTAACTAGGTACCACATGCCACAACCAAGAGCCTGCATGCTGCAACCGAAGACAGAAGATCCTGCTGCAACTGAGAGCCGGTGCGGCCAAATAAATATTCAAACAAATGAATAAAATAAAGCACAGAAACTGGCCCCAACAAAGTAAGCTACAGTGTTAGTAGTCAGGGCAATGCTTTGACTGGGAAAGGGAAACCAGGACTTCTGAGAGACGAATAATAGTCTGCTCTTAATCCGAGCATTGGCTACATCGCTGTATCCCCTTTGTACAAATTCATCCCACTGCAAGCTTGTCGTTTTTCCACTTTTATCTATATGGGAGTGTTTCTTTTCAGTCACCTTCCCAATAAGGCCTTCTCCAGCCTGACTTCTCTATCTAGAATTTCCACCACTCCCCAATATTTCACATCCTTCTCCCTCTCTATTTTTTTTCTCCTTTAGGACTTGTCCGTATCTAACACACTATCTTACATACCAGGTCTGTTTTACAAACTTACCTTGTTTACTGTCTGTCTCTACTCATTAAACTATAAATTTCATAAGTACAAAGGTATTTTGTCCTTTTTACCGAGTACTGAGCCCCCACTGTCTAAAACAAGGCCTGGCAGAGAGCAGACACTCAATAAACACTGATTTAATTAATATATTAATGATACGGCTTTGCCCAATTTAATTATGCTTGTGGATTCAAGCCATAAATTCTTATAGTCATCATGGTATACTTAAGCAACAAGCCAGCTGCTACTCTAGTTGTGTACTTCTCAACCTGGTTTCGAGACCTCCCATCTTTCTGATCACCCTTTGGATGTTCAAGGTTTTTACATCTCCATATCAGGTTCCAGCCAGTGTTAAGTACAACAGAACACTGAACCCATAACATCTGTTTTTACATATGAAGCCTAAGGCTAACATCAACTTTTGTCTTACGATATCAGCCTGTAAACTCAACTTATACCGAGTTTAAGGTCAAATAAAATTACCAAAGAAACTTAACTCTAATTTTTCTCCCTTCACATAAACATATACATCAAGAAATATTCCCATCCTATAATGAGGTCTTCAAGTTTCTGTTACTAAATGTACAAATTCTAGGGTATCTCTACATACCCTTCTCTGTAAGATTTTGCTTACCATTCCAAACCTCGAATTCTCTTTAAAGCAGTGTTTCTCAACCTTTTCACTGTCACTGACAAAAGAGATTTTTTTAGACATTTTTTCCCTAATCATTCTCCCACATGAAGCTTTTAATATCACAGATAGACTGCTGCTGCTACTGCTGCTAAGTCACTTCAGTCGTGTCCGACTCTGTGTGACCCCATAGACGGCAGCCCACCAGGCTCCCCCGTCCCTGGGATTCTCCAGGCAAGAACACTGGAGTGGGTTGCCATTTCCTTCGCCAATGCATGAAAGTGAAAAGTGAAAGTGAGGTCGCTCAGTCGTGTCTGACCCTCAGCGACCCCACGGACTGCAGTCTTCCAGGTTCCTCTGTCTATGGGATTTTCCAGACAGGAGTACTGGAGTGGGGTGCCATTGCCTTCTCCGACAGATAGACTATATATCTATTATACTGTGTATCTGTTATGTACTTATGTATTGTGTGCTTTAAACATTAAAGGATAAAACTTCTGCCTTCCTCCCACTGATTTCACTTCTTTGAATATGCATACTTTAAAACCTTGATTCTGTCAACTACAACATTACCTACCTTTCTAGTTTTACTTCATGAGTATATTTGTCAACAAGAAAACGATTTTAGTCAAAGATGAAAGTTGAGGACTTCCCTGGTAGTCCAGTAGTTAAGAATCCACAGCCAATTCAGGGGACATGGGTTCAGTCCCTGGTATGGGAAGATTCCACATGCAGTGGGGCAACTAAACCCATGTGCCACCACTACTGAGCCCATGCTTTACAGCCTACGAGCCACAGCTACTGAAGCCTGAGCACCCAGAGCCTGAGCTCCTCAACAGGAGAAGCCACCACAATGGGAAGCCCATGCACTGCACCGAAGAGGAGCTCCCGCTCATTCCAAACAGAGAAAGCCTGAAGACCCAGCAACGAAGATCAAGCAGCAGCCAAAAAAAAAGCTGAAAGTCATAACCAACAAAAGGCAAGTACAGAATGCAACATCACAGGAGGAAAAGCTCCCTCCCAGCTGATACAAATCTATTAAATCTACCATTTTTTAACCTGACTCATTCAATGAGCTCGGAGAAGGCAATGGCACCCCACTCCAGCACTCTTGCCTGGAAAATCCCACCGATGGAGCAGCCTGGTAGGCTGCAGTCCATGGGATCGAGAAGAGTTGGACACGACTGAGTGACTTCACTTTCACTTTTCACTTTCATGCATTGGAGAAGGAAATGGCAACCCACTCCAGTGTTCTTGCCTGGAATCCCAAGGACGGCGGAGCCTGGTAGGCCGCCGCCTATGGGGTCGCACAGAGTCAGACACGTCTGAAGCGACTTAGCAGCAGCAGCATTCAATGAGCTGCAAACCCATCAAATAGCCACTTCATATTCTCCATCTTTTTCACCAGAACAGCATTTTGTTAAACTGAACACTCTGCTGCAATCAAAAGACTGCAGTCCCTTGACTAATAACCTATCAAACCTTCCTAAAATCTATTTTAGAGAGAAAACAAGATTAGCACAGAATGACTTGCTTCAGTCTCTCCAAATTCCTCAAAAATCTGCTCCTTTCCTTGGTCTTCTGGTCCAGCTAATCCCTAACCTCACTCTTCTAAGAACTGACTGTCTCCCAAGGTTCAGATGAGTACTTTTATTTTCCACATTTGAAGAGTTAGTCACTCAGTCATGCTTGACTCTTTATGACCCCATGGACTGTAGCCCTCCAGGCTATGGAATTCTGTCCCATGGAATTCTCCAGGCAATAATACTGAAGCAGGTAGCCATTCCCTTCTCCAAGGGATCCTTCCAACTCAGGAATGGAACCAGAGTCTCCCGCACTGCTAGAAGAGTCTTTACCATCTGAGCCACCAGGGAAGCCCTTTTCCACATTATGTGTTAGCAAATGTTTTAAATGCAAATCTGACCATTCTGCTTCCTGGATATTCAAAATCTTTCCAGACTTTCTTCTGACAGTTAAATTCCCAACTCTTCAGCATGATATGCAAAGCTTTCCACTATGAGGCCGAACAGTGGCAACACCTTCCCACTTCCAGAAAGCTTTTTCATAATCATTTCATTCTGTACAGCAGAAATTCTCTTACACCCAAGTCTCAGCATCCACCTGCCCTCCTCACCCCGTCCACTTCCCCTCCGTCTGTGCAGATCTGAGAAGCAGTACCACCTCCTCAAAGATGTCCTCCACTCTCCATCACAGTGTCACAAAGCGTCTCACCACCAGCTTTAGAGGCACTCTCCATACAGCTGACAATTACTTATCAGACTGTTTCCTCCACAACTGAGCCATTCAAAAACCGTGGGAGAAATCTGCAGCAAGTGGATGGACCTACAGATTATCATAGTAAATGAAGTAACAGAAAGACATAATCATGTGCCATCACTTGTAAGCGGAATCTTAAAAAAAGAGAAATACAAATGAATTTATTTACAAAACAGATTCACAGGCACAGAAAACAAAGTTAAGGGTGGAGAGAGATAAATTAGGAGGTTATGATTAACATATATACACTAAAACACAGATAAATACCAAGGTCCTACTGTATAACACAGAGAACTAGATTCACTATCTTGCAACTATATCCACTATCTTGTATAATGGAAAAGAATCTGAAAAGGAATATATACATATATATCTGAATCACTCTACTGTACACCTGAAACTAACACAACACTGTAAATCACCTATACTTCAATAAAAAACGTATATATATATATATATGTTTGTGTGTGTGTGTGTGTGTGTGTGTACAAAGAATACTTGCTGCAAGCTGACCTCCTAAACTGGGAACTTGACATTCAACTTTGTGCCCCCGGCATCAAGAATGCCACAACCCTATGGGAACTGAAAGCCCAATATTTTTGAAAGGACAGAAACCATTCTCACTCTGGCTGAAGTGAAAAAGTGAAAATTTAGTCACTCGGTCATGTCCAACTCTTTGCAACCTTATGAACTGCAGCCTGCCAGGCTCCTCTGTCCATGGAATTCTCCAGGCAAGAATACTGGAGTAGGTTGCCATTTCCCACTCCAGGGGATCTTCCTGACCCAGGGATCAAACCCACATCTCTTACGTCTCCTGCACTGGAAGTGGAGTCTTTACGACTAGTGCCACCTAACATTAAAAAAGCCAAACAGTAAATACAGCAACAAGTGCTGGCAAGGATGTGGGTAAACTGGAACCCTCATGCACGCTGGTGGGAATGTAAAAGGGTACAGCTACTTTGGAAAACAGTCTTAGCAATTCCTCAAAAGGTTAAACGGTTACCATATGATACAGAAATTCTACTCCTAGGTATAGACCCAAAAGAAATGAAAACATGTTCACACAAAAGCTTACACATGAATATCAGCATTAGTTTTAATACCTTAAAGGTGGAAACAACCCAAATGTCCATTAACTGATGGATAAACAAAGTGTTATATATCCATACAATGGAATATTATTGAGCAATAAAGTACTGACTCATGCTACAAGGTGAGTGAATCCTGAAAACATTATGGTAAGTGAAAGAAGTCACAAAAGATCATGTACGATTCCATTTATAGGAAACATTCAGAACAGACAGATCTATAGAAACAGAAAGTAGATTAGCAGCGCCTTAGGTCAGGGGCAGGGAAGTCGGGGAGGTGGCTGGATGATTACTGAAGGGCAGGAGGTTTCTTTTTGAAGCAATGAAAAGGTTCTAAAATTGACTGTGGCAATGGCTGCTCATAGCTATGAATACACTAAAAACCACTGAATTGTATACTTTAAATGGGCTAATTGTATGGTATGTGAATTATATATCAATAAAGCTGGTTTTGTTTTGTTTTTAATCTGGTTTCTTCTGCAATGGCCTTAAACAGATGTGCTGACTTGTGAAGCGGGTCTCATTTTGGCTTATCAGCAAGATTTGAAATCCTACAATCACAACTTTTGTTTCCTGGAGCTCCCCACCCAGCTGGATGTAACCATACTCCTTTTTATAGTTCTACTGGCCTTAGAGGTATACTATCTGTTCTCTGAGCTTTGTGAAATCTCTTCCTAAAAATCCAGGCCATAAGATTCTCTTCATCATGGCAAAACCCCAAGACAAAATAGCCACTTTCACCGAAAGTATGAATCAGTGACAATTTTCATCTTCTATCTTCTAAAAAAAGAACTACCAATAAGTCAAGTACTTATTCATAGGGTTGAGATGTCCACGAATATACAGAGAGTTGAAATGCAACGTTCATAAACTATCTTATCCCAGCGTCAGCTTTGAACTTACATATATTTATTCAGGGATGCATTTAAGATTAGGTTCTGGGAATGCAAAATCACAAAATACACAGCCCTGGCCTTCAAGGTTTAGTAAAAGAAGCAAACACAGAAAAATGTTAAGATGTTTTGACAAAGCTCCCTATATCCTGGCACTTAAAACCTGTGGACTGCCCTAGTGGCACAGTGGATGGAGTCCATCTGCAAATGCAGAGGACACAGGTTCGATCCCTGATCCAAGAAGATTCCAAGGAGCAACTAAGCCCATGAGAGGCAATTACCGAAGCCCGTGCACCTAGAGCCAGTGCTCCACAACAGAAGCCACCGCAAGGAGAAGCCCTGCACCACAACTAGAGAAAGCCCACGTGCAGCAATGAAGACCCAGTGCAGTCAAAAAAGATAATTAAAAAAAACTACAGAATACTTAAAAAAGAGAGAGACTTGTGATTTTCTGTTAGTCATCGGTTAGCCTAGCTTGCTTTCATGAAAACGGATGCTACCTTTGAACCCAAGGACAGACAGGGCCCTAATACATGCTAGTTTCAACCAAGTGTTTGTTGACTGATGATGTGAACGAAGCATGAGTATGCAAGGAGAACCAAGTGTGTCCCAACGAGTTCCCATCCTGCCCTCTCACACTCGGCTCACTGTCGGAAATCCCAGCCACACGTGGCTACAATACGGACCTTGCTGAGGCTTGCAAGGAGCAAATTCAACTGAGAAAATAAGCAAGCCGATTCCTCCCTCTGTTCACACTCCCCTCCTCCCCGACCTGAGCTCTTAGCTTTCCTAACCCTAACCTCCCCACATCTGACACCAAGGAGAAATGTTCAGGATGACCTTTCCAAGACTACTGGGGACTTCCCAGCTGATCCAGAGGCTAAGACTCCGTGCCAAGACTCGGTCTGATTCCTGGTCAGGGAACTAGATCCCATATGCTGTTTGTATGTCTTAACCAAAGATCCCATGCTCCATAACTAAGATCCAGCGCAGCCAAATAAATATTAAAAAAAAAAAAAAAAAAGACAACTACTGGTGGCTCAGAGGTTAAAGCATCTGCCTGGAATGCAGAAGACTGGGGTTCAATCCCTGGGTTGGGAAGATCCCCTGGAGAAGGAAATGGCAACCCACTCCAGTACTCTTGCCTGGAGAATCCGATGGAGGGAGGAGCCTGGTAGGCTACAGTCCATGGGGTCACAAAGAGTCAGACACGACTGAATTACTTCACTTTCACTTTCACTGATGAAATGGGATTTTTCTGTGTAATGCACATGAAATTAATTATATTTTATAAACCCAAGAACCCATCATTACAACCCAAGTGAAATGTATCTTTCCATAAGGTATTTAAAAATCCAAGGGAAACTGACCAGCCAAACAGAAAGGCTGGGAGGGTTCTAAGAAAGGGTGGGTAACTAACATCTCTGGACATCTATTATGTGCCAGTCGCTGTATGTTCTGCCACCCCATTGCCCTCCGAAGAGCTCCCTACTGTTGGTACTAAATCCCACCTCTGGGAAGGGTGTTACATAAAGCGTCTCATCTCATCTTGACCTTGTGAGTTAAGCATCAGCACTGTCCCCTTTTCAAACAGGAAGAAAGAGGCTGAGAAGCAGCCCTAAATGACCTCTAACAATGGTTTGCTATTCTTGAGCTCACCCTGCCACACTGAGATGAGCCTTACTGAAAAAGCAGATTGCTTCTAAAACAGAGAGGAAGTTGCACAGAAGAGAAAGATATCCCCAAAGAAACAAGAACTTATGGCCTGGGAAGTAAATGACACTAAAATATATATATATATGCAAATAAAAGTAGGGGGGAAAAAAAAGGAAGAGGTTGAGAAATTACCAGTGGTCACACTGGTAGGATGGAACCCAATATCCGCTCCCAAAGACTATATGAACCACTGCCACTTACTATGAAACACTGTGGATCACAGACCAGCGCCTGAGCCTCTGAATTTTCTAAATCTCAACTATAAAAATGAGGAAAACTCCTTCCTCAAACCTTAACTAGGAAATTTAATGAGACAACATATCCAAAAGAAGACCTACTACATAAATGACCCTGGAAAAGAACACTGTTTCTTTCTTTGCTTCTCCTGTTATACACTCTCTCAGCCTTAAACCCTGGGCAGGCAGTGGACACACTGTAATTTGTAAATCATCTCTCACATCCCGTCCTAGAGAGTAGGTTCTGCCTTGCCGGGTGTTCAGTTCAGTTGCTCAGTCGTGTCCGACTCTTTGCAACCCCATGAATCGCATCACCCCAGGCCTCCTTGTCCATCACCAACTCCCGGAGTTCACTCAGACTCAACGTCCATCGAGTCAGTGATGCCATCCAGCCATCTCATCCTCTGTCATCCCTTCTCCTCCTACCCCCCATCCCTCCCAGCATCAGAGTCTTTTCCAATGAGCCAACTCTTCGCATGAGGTGGCCAAAGTACTGGAGTTTCAGCTTTAGCATCATTCCCTCCAAAGAAATCCCAGGGCTGATCTCCTTTAGAATGGACTGGTTGGATCTCCTTGCAGTCCAAGGGACTCTCAAGAGTCTTCTCCAACGCCACAGTTCAAAAGCATCAATTCTTTGGCGCTCAGCCTTTTTCACAGTCCAACTCTCGCATCCAAACATGACTACTAGAAAAACCATAGCCTTGACTAGACGGACCTTAGTCGGCAAAGTAATGTCTCTGCTTTTGAATATGTTATCTAGGCTTGCCAGGTGTAGAACAGATTAAAATGAAAATGTTAGGAGAAAAGATTCTGGAATGCAAACTACCACCTTACAAAATGTCAGAACCCAACACGCTTGTACCTGGAAACCATTCAAAAAGAAATTTAAGGTCAAAGCAGCTCTGATTTTGCTCCCCAGTGTTTTCTTCATGAGGACTCCCAGACACCCCTCTCCAAGGCTGCTGTGTTGTTCCATGTCACAGCCCCAACGCGGGAAATCCTGTGGTTTTCCCAAAGCCTCTTTTCCTACTCCCCATCAAACTGCACCCCAAAGTCCTCTTTTACTGGAAAAATCTGTTTTACTTGTTTTCAGAAGCCACTTTTTAAAAGATAGGGACCAAGAAAAAGTTAACGGTGGTTATTTCTGGGTGGCAGAATGATGGATGACTTTCCTCTGCTTCAAACTTTCTTGTACTCTCCCAATTTTCTACTAAGCTTTCAAAATAAAAAAGGAAGACTACGCATTGAAATGATTTCCTTCGTCTCCTGCTGGACATTTTCTTTTATTCTTTCTGAGCTCCCCAACAAACTGGCAGCATCTTGAGAACAGGACTGATAAGTTATTTGCATAACACTCACCACAGTGCCTGTCCACGGCAGGTGCCTGACACAAAAAAAGCTCAAGCAGCAGTCGTGGAGTGAATGGTGAATATTTGGGTAATAGTTAGAAACAGACTCTGTCAACTGATGGTGAGCAAATCAAGGTGTGAATGCGACACGTCCTTAGTGAACTTCGATTACTGCAGTTGTGTATCATTATTTTAAAGGTGGTTAAAGTCAAAGTGGTTAAGCATGAGAAGTCTGTAACCTGAAGACAAGGGGAACGACTGCAGGTGATTCACTGCAGCAGCGGTAAACCAAGACGGGGATGGTGAACAGACCTAAGATCCTTGGGCATCCTGCTATGAATCAGAGCACCAGAAACCGACTTCAATAAACAACCTTGGAGCTCTGTGATCCACTTGGTAAGCATATTATGGCCCTGGTAGAACCAAAGCTCAATAACACTCTTTAAAATGAATCTTTGGCCTTAAGATTAAATAACAAGCCTAAATACAAAAGCAAACAGGGGATTAAGATAAACCCACCCCAACCACCTTATTATACCACCCCAAATCCTTATCAAATAAACCAAAGCAGAAAATCTTGCAGACTGATTTAACATGAAAGAGAAATATCAAATATTTAGTTTGGAGAAATGACCTGAACACAAAGTTTAAAGGTATGTTGGATTCAATAAACATACAAAGCCCACAACTCAACAGAAAAGTTATAGCAGGGCAGTGAAAATGTTCCCCCCTTTCACCATGACCTAAGTTAACTAAATTAACTTCTACTAGTGACTTCAATTGTTTGATCAATTGAACGTGTGTTTCTCAGAAACACACTTGATTGCTAAGATTGATCGTACATCTGTTTCTGTATTTTCAATTAACTTCCGTTCCATTAACCTCTCTTTAATCTATGTATTTGTAATATGTCTCCAGCCTCTTAAAGGACACTTATTTCAAAACAAAACAGATGCTGACGTGATGATAGCATGATAATTTTAGGGAAACAGGCGGAAGTCAATGACAGGATGATGACTTCCCAGCAGAACTCATGCTGAAAGATGGGAATGAAAGCATTTCACCCAGAAAATATATTTCTCACTTTTTCTGGTCATGCCTTCAAGTTGGGAAGTAAAGTGAAAGTCTTCTAACTAGAAAAAAAAATCATGTGTGATTACAAACTCTGGGCAGATTTATATTTATTTCACCACAACCCAAATATTTACATTTCCTCCAGAAACTTGTACTAGACATAGAAGGAACCCTGAGCCTGCAACTTCTCTGGCAGGTGGGAGGCCCTTGTGAGGTGGCTTCTCACATCTCAGGGAACTGTCCAAAGAGAGAATATTCAATGACAACTATTATCTTGACTCCACTAGAAGGGAGAGAATTTGGACAGGAGTTGGAGATACTCGCTCTTTTTCAACTGCTAAAAGTTCACTCATGCACCACCCAAGTTTTCTTGATGAAGCAATAGGAGGAAGTGAGAGAAATGGAAAGAAATGGTGTAACTCCTATGTAAACCAAGCCCGAGTCACTTAGAAAAGTGCAAACAGAGGAAAGTCTCAAACAATACAAGTTATTTAAACATTCTAAGCTCCAGCTTCATCATTTGTTAAATATTGATCATACCTACCTCAAAGGAATTCCAAGAGGATAAAATGATATGGAATCAGTAAAGAACCCACCATAAAACCAGTTCGTGGGCAGATTTCAGCTAAAGATATTCATGAAGTGAAGTGAGTCGCTCAGTCACGTCCGACTCTTTGCCACCCCGTGGTCTGTAGCCTACCAGGCTTCTCAGTCTATGGGATTTTCCAGGCAAGAGTACTGGAGCGGGGTGCCATTTCCTTCTCCAGGGGATCTTCCCAACCCAGGGATCGAACCCCCGTCTCCCATATTGCGGGTAGACGCTTTACCCTCTGAGCCACCAGGGAAGCCTTGGAGATATTCATAACCACTGTTAAAGGAGCACTGTGGAGGTGCCCTCGACAGGCTAACGTCCTCCAATGGATACAGGGAAAGAGGCCACCAAATGGGTCACATGCCAATTCGAGGAAACCCAGACCACTGCTTAAGATACAAAGAACTATCCCTGACTCTCTACCACAGATGAATGATAAACTATAAACTACCTACCATACTTAAAAATTACACCAGCGGGGATTCCCTGGTGGTCCAGGGGTTAAGAATCCGCCTGCCAATGTAGGAGATGGGTTTGATCCCTGGTCCGGGAAGATCCCACAGGCCATGGAGCAACTGAGCCTGAGCCCCATAACTACTGAGCCCACATGCCACAACCACTGAAGCCTGCGCACTTAGAACCCACGCCCCACAACAACGGCAGCCACCACAATGAGAAGCCTGCACCCCAAAACTAGAGAGTAGCCCCCACTCAGCACAAGAAGCCCACGCAGCAATAAAGACCCAGCACAGCCAAAACTACGTGATTTTTTTTTTTTTAATTACACGAGAAAAACCAGCCTTTCATCAGAGACAGGGGTAGGCAGATTCCATCATCAGCGGGGCACAGTGTTTAAAACAAATTACAAGTTTAACTCACAGAGTGATGGTCACAGCAACCCTATTACATGCAGACAGGCTTTCTAGCATTCCAACAATAAAATACTTATTACTCACACAGCCAAATCATGACTACAACGACCTGGTCCCAAAAGATGACTATACAAGACAATTCCTCAGTTCAGTGGATGCTGCGGTGTCTGTTGATATGTGTAGGAAAAAATTCTGTAACAAGAACTCAACATCTTGGCTCCCACTCAGAGTCCTAATATCTATCTTGTAGGCTTGTTATGAAGATTAGCAATAGTGTGACATGAAGTGTCTGGCACACTGGGTACTCAATAAATGGTAGACAATGTAAATTGCATTACTGGGATGCAACAAAATCAAAAGGCTGAACCTGCCATGATGCAACTGGGAACAGAGGGGTTCCTTTTCATCAGAAGAGTTAAGCTGAATGGAAACTATTGGTTAAAAGAATATAACAAATTTTACAACAGGGGAGTAAATCAGTAAACAGCAGGTGAATCCGTTTACCACCTAAGAATGAATCTCAATGGGCCCATTCCACTGGGACATATAAACAAACAAAATGAGAAATGGTCCCTATCTTCAAAGAATCTACACTTACCTGAGAAGGCAGTGTTTTTCAGTGTCTGTCTGCACACGTCCCTTGACCCAATGTCCGATAAAAGCAAAACTCACAATTTTACACTGCCATACAATGCGTGCATTCAATAAAAATTTGGTCAACAGATGCAACACTTGTTGGCTCTTAGGCCTAAAGCTGTTATCTACCTCAAAGGTTTCCAAGACTGGCTTCACAACTCAATCTGAACTTTCCAAAGGCTGAGAATCCATGCACTTAAAATGCTGTCCAGATGGCTCTGATCCTCAAGGGAGACTGAGAACATGCATCTCACTGAGCCCCTGTGAAATGTGTGAAAGCCTTTACAATGACCCTATCCTGAATGATCCCACCTACACACGCAACGGTGTACAGACAGCCTGGCCCACTTGCACGCAGTTCCACTAGGAACTAGGAGTCTTTTCTGATACTCATTCAAACACCTGTATTGACTCACTGTTCCACTGTCTGGGGTCTGAGAAGACAAGGGTAAATCTCCCCCTACCCTATGACTCATTTTGAATCCCTGAGACAGGGATGACTCCTCCTGAGTCTTCTCTGGGTGTATGCGTTAATAATTAAACTGTAAGCTCGTTAAATATACAGTACAGTAGAGCAGCATTCCAGACAAGGGAGACAGCAAGGTAACAGCAACCAGACAGACAGCAAGGAAGGAGGTGGCTCTGAAGAACGAGAAAACTGCAGATAAAACTGTTCAGAGGGTAGAAGAGTTCAGAGGGTAGAACTGCCTGAGGGGACAGGAGGGTAAGATAATGGTGAGGGGCAAGATATGCAGGGATCGGGTAGAGATAAAGCTATGGGTAAATAAACCTGCATGCTAAGTCACCTCAGCACACTGATTTCACCTACCTTGTGAATTGAATGGAACTAAAATCGAAAGTGACAAAGGCTCAAAGGAAGTCAGGGTAGCCGGGAAGTGGAGAAGGTAGAGGTCCCGTGTGTGAAGGCAGAGACAGAGTCCTGGAGAGGGCAAAGAAATCAGATGAACAGGGAAGGAGCGACCCAATAGAAAGGTCATAAAGCAGGCAGGACAGTATATGTTTGATGTACTGGAACCACTTAAATTCCTCCAGGGTGGCACGTGTACCTGAATGGTCCATTAGAAAGAATAATCAGGCAAGATGCCGGGAGTCTAGGGCAGCAAGAGTCAAGCCGGTCAGAAAGGAGCCTGCTACAGCCACCCAGGTATAAAAGTCAAGGGCCTGAGGGACTTCCTGGCAGTCTACTGGTTAATATTCTGTGCTTCCAGCGCAGGGTTTGCGGGTTCAATCCCTCGCTGGGGAACAACCCGCATGCGTGTACTGTGGCCAAAATAAATTAATTTTTTAAAAAAGGTCAAGGGTCTGCATAAGATGGTGGCAATAAAACAAAAAGGAGAAGTAGAAAACAGTTCAAAAGGGGGGAAAAAGGCAAGGCAAGGCTTGGTCCTGGACCAGACCCAAGGTAAAAGAAAGGCAAGAATCCAAGATGACTTCTAAGAGGTATCAGAAAAAGTCATGAAAGAAGCAGGCAGCGGTCAGGCAGAGGCAGGGAATGGAGAGCAGTGAGCACAGTGGTGAATTAGCACAGGGCGGCTTTGTTTACAGAAACATCAAAGTTCACTCCTCACTCCACAAACACACACAGCTAAGGGAGGGTTTGCTATTTTCCCTGGTCCCAGCACAGGCTGTCGTTTCTGTAGATCTGAAATCTGTACCATTGCCACCAAAGTTAAAGAGCTTTGATAAAGCGAGGTGAAAGCAGCCAGGCACGTGGGACTACACGTTGGTGACAGAAAATGTCCGGAAGAGGCACATCTAGAAAAATGGACAGCATGTTAGTGGCAGCCTAGGGATGCGCGGAGAGGTGGGTGGGACTGTGGAGAAATGGGGCTAGAGCTTCTTCCGGGGTGAGAAAGAGCCTCTCAAGTTGTTTACAGTGGGGGTTACCTTACGAATTACTGACTAACCTGTACACTTCAAGTGGGGAAACTGTACAGTAAGTGAATTATAACACAATAAAGGTTATTAAAAAAAAAAAAAAAAAACCCTTAGTAGTGCATACATAGGTACTGTGACTTTAGAAGCTTAGAGATTATCTCCCCAGTAAAAATGATTTTGAAACTAGGGTCCAAATAAAAAGCCATTATATACGATTTGGAAATCCCAAAAGTTCTGAGAAAGTCTTAAGGAAGTCATGTTCCTTCTAGGAGAAAAAAATTAAGCATGGAAAAGATACAGAACTAAATATACAAATACTATTTAAATTATTTCTTACAATTGATCTAAGCTTTCTAACATGAATGTGAAGTCGCTCGGTAGTGTCCGACTCTTTGCAACCCCATGGACTGTAGCCTACCAGGCTCCTCTGTCCATGGGATTTTCCAGGCAACAGTACTAGAGTGGACTGCCATTTCCTTCTCCAAGGGATCTTCCCAACCCAGGGATCGAACCCGGGTCTCCCGCATCATAGACAGACGCTTTACCATCTGAGCTACCAGGGAAGTCCAAGCTTTCTAAAATGTACTTCAAAAGGAAAGACAAAGACTGAAGGTTTTATGAGACAATGATGTCAAGTGATTCTGTACTGAATACCTATAGTTCAGTTTCTTAGACGCTAAATCAAATAATGTATAGTAAGCAGATGCAAGGAAAAGCAAAAAGATTACATAACAATTATTGAGCAGATGCGTCAATTTATGTTATAAATCTGAAGACCTGATAAAAACTCTAACATGGAGAGATGTCCTCTTGCTTGAAAGATAACCAGAGAACTACCCAAATAATCTCTGCCTCCACAGTACCTACCGAAAAACAGTGTTTGTCCCGATGCCTTGGCTGTTCAGTCACGAGGTCATGTCCACCTCTTTGCAACCCCATGGACTGTAGCACGCCAGGCTTCCCTGTCCTCCACTATCTCCGGGAGATGGCTCAAACTCATGTCCATTGAACCATGCCATCCAACCATTTCAACCTCTGTCTTCTCCTCCTGCCCTCAATCTTTCCCAGCATCAGGGTCTTTTCCAGTGAGTTGGCTCTTCGCAGCAGGTAGGCAAAATATTGGAGTTTCAGCTTCAGCAGCAGTCCTTCCAATTTGATTTCCTTTAGGACTGACTGGTTTGATCTCCTTGTCTTCTCCAGCACCATAGTTCAAAAGCATCAATTCTTTGGCTCTCAGCCTTCCTTATGGACCAACTCTTACATCAGAACATGACAACTGGGAAAAAACCATAGCTTTGACTATAACAGATATTTGTTGCCAAAGTGATGTCTGCTCATTAATAGACTAAGTGTGTCATAGCTTTTCTTCCAAGGCGCAAGCATCTTTTAATTTCACTGTCCGCAGTGATTCTAGAGCCTAAGAAAATAAAACCCATCAGTTTCCACTTTTTCCCCAACTATTTGCCATGAAGTGATGGGATGGATGCCATGATCTTAGCTTTTTGAATGTTGAGTTTTAAACCAGCTTTTTCACTCTTCTCTTTCGCCTGATGCCTTGCTTCACTGTTAAACCCATTACTGCTCCCTTTCTATTGAACACCTAGAATATTTCTTAGACCAAGTTCCCAAAGACTGTCAGTTACTCATCAAGTTATATTCGCTACATGTGTCAGGCTTTCAAAGGCACTCTTTTAAAATGGCTTTACAAGCACACACCGCTGATGCCAAATGAAGTGTGTAAACCAGGAGGGCAGTGAAGAAACAGCAGTAGCGTTACTGCTCAAACTGCCTTATGGATCAAAAGAACCAAGAACCACCATCATATCTCTCAAATGAAGATGTTCCTAAACAACATCCTAACTGTTGGGAAAATATCAATTATCAGCAAATACTGTACTTCAAACCTACCACTATTTACTACTACCTCTAAAGAAAGATGCGTAATACATTCAGGATACCTCTCATTGAAATATACGACTGATGGTCTTTTTGTTGCTGTTGCTCAGTCCCCAAGTTGTATCTCCTTGAGACCCCCATGGACTGCAACACACCAGGCTTCCCTGTCCCTCACCATCCCCCGAATGGAGAGAGTCCCTCTCCAATGGGAATCCCTCCCAAACTCCCAAAGTTTGCCCAAGTTCATGTCCATTGAATCAATGATGCCATCCAACAATCTCATCCTCTGTCACCCTCTTCGCCTTCTGCCTTCAATCTTTCCCAGCACAAAGTCTTTTCCAATGAGCTGGTTATTCCAATCAGGTGGCCAAAGGATTGGGGCTTCAGCACGAGCCATGTTCAACACTTTTACTTAGATCCTAAACAAATTTTAATTCAGTGTATTCAAATATACATTTAACATATTTCACCTGACTGTAAGAAAATGTTAAGCAACCAAAAATATATGATTACATAAACAGGCATTCTGAAAGAAACACAGAGAATGGTCCCCCTTATAAATCGGGTCTATTAGACCCAATTTACTAACTGTTCAAAGTTATAGAAAGCATAAAACAATAAAGACTTTGAGAAAGGAAAGAGCTGGGGTTCTTTTCCACTACAACATCCTCCCACATATAAAGTAAAGTCACTTTTGCAGAAAGCTCTGTTAACTCAGGGGCAAGGCTGGCACTACACGCCCACTTACCACCCCAACAGCTCTACACAAAATGAAGCCCCCTGACACCAAGTTCTCCAAAAAGCTGCTCAGGAATCACAGAATCAAAGCGATCACAGGATCAAAGGATCGGAGATCACAGGATCAAAGTATCAGGAATCACAGGATCAAAGGATCAGGAATCACAGGATCAAAGAGAATGCTTTTCCACCTATCCACAGAGAAAGCCAGCCTCCGGAGGGAAAATGCCAACTTTCCCCAATTACATTCTGGCCTATGACATAAGTAGTTCCCCAAAGTATATAAGATGGTAACCAGTCTACTTTCCAGAAATAATACCACCACGAAAGGACATTACTTCAGCAGTCTGAGCTTCTTTTTTTCTCTCATTTGATCTCAAGAATTCTGAGACGGGCAAACACTTTCCCTTTTTCACACCGAAGAGAAAAGTGAAACTTGTGAGGATTAACAGGCCTGCCCAGCTGCCAACTTGTCTTGGTCCACACTATCTCATACCCAATACGTACCACTCAGCTCCCCACCCAAACCTGCTCCTCCAGCCTTCCCCATTTCAATACATGGCACCTCCATTATTCCAATGCTCAGGCCCCAAAACTTGGTGTTGCCCTTGACTCCGCTCTTTCTCTCACTCCACATCATTCACCCTTCTGTGAACCAAACCATGTTAGCCTCACCTGAGATGAGTCCAAAATCCAGCCACCTCTCATCGCCTCTGCTACTGCACCATCGTATCTCACCTAGGTCCCTCCTAGACCTTCTCCCTGTCTCCACCTTTGCCCCCACCCCTCATTCCATTCTCTACACATCAGCGTTCTGTCTCTTAAAAATATGTCAGATCAAATCCCTTTGGACAAAACCCTCTAGTGGCTTCCCTTATATTCTGGGATGAGAACAGTATCTGCCATCTAGAAGGTGTTCATTGAACATTGCTGATTAGTAACTGAAGGGAAAATGGCCAAACTCACAGTGCCAGGGTGACACAAATCTTCCAATGTTCTTCGGTAAGATGGAGACCAGATTTATAATAGCCAACAATCCACATGAGGGAAAACTCTTAAATTTTAATCCACATAACTCAATCTTATCGGGTTCGATCCCTGTGTTGGGAAGATCCCCTGGAGGAGGGCATGGCAACTCACTCCAGCACTCTTGCCTGAAAAGTTCCACAGACAGAGGAGCCTGGCAGGCTACAGTCCATTAAGTCGCAAAGGGTTGGACACAGCAAAGCACGCACACACACACAAACTCAATTTTATAACACACAATCAATCCTATGCTGCATTTCTAACAACAAATTAAAACGAAAACATCATTGTATAAAGCCATGAAATCTCACACTAGGTTATCTGAATACTATAGATCTGGCAGCAAGAGCAACTGCCAGCTTATTACTGCAGCACTGGTCAGGAGACCTGCGTGAATCTTCTGCGTTCAGTGACATGATGCCACCTTATCTCAAGACCACCTCACTCAAAAGCGACAAGGGCTCCAAAAGACTCAGAAGTGAGCACCTAAGAGAAGAGGTGCTAAGCGTTCCTAAATCTCTACACACTGGCACTACACCAGTCATCTGAAACTGGAATTAACTTTCTAGTGTGTTACCAGTAACATCAGAAAGACTAGCTTCCGAATTGTCTCTTGCCAAAATGATGAAGACAGACTCTCAGCCGAGTTAAAATGTTGATTATTTTCAGAGTGAAACTAATACTAAAATTATTCACCATTATAGCATTTTCTCACTAAAATGTTTGAGTTAAAAACAAAAATGCTAAATTTCTCGTTAGCTCTTTCAAAAATATGTCTATTATCTGCAAAAAAGCCCTAATCTCACTAACTCATAATAATACAGTCTTCCCTGGCGGCTCAGATGGTAAAGCGTCTGCCTATAATGCGGGAGACCCAGGTTTGATCCCTGGGTCAGGAAGATCCCCCCGGAGAAGAAAATGGCACCCCACTCCAGTATTCTTGCCTGTAAAATCCCATGGATGGAGGAGCCTGGTAGGCTACAGTCCATGTGGTCACAAAGAGTCGGACATGACTGAGCAGCTTCACTTTCACATAATAATGCATTCACAGAATTTTAACATTTGATCTCAAAGGAAGTTTAATTCAACCCTCAACTTTCCTACTACAAATGAAATGGTTACCTGGTTCGTAATAAATGAACAATGAAGATTTGTTAAATGAATGAACAAATGACTGAAGACCCAAAAGGTGTATAGTAGTTCAGTCGCTACGTCGTGTTTGACTCTTGCAACCCCAAGGACTATAGCCTGCCAGGGTCCTCTGTCCATGGGATTCCCCAGGCAAGAATATTGGAGTGGATTGCCATTTCCTTCTCCAGGGGAACTTCCCGACCCAGGAACCAAACCCAGGTCTCCCGAATTGCAGGCAGATTCTTTACTGACTGAGCTACAGGGGAAGCCCAAAACGGGTATGTAACTCTTTAAAGATCTGACAATTAGTGGAAAAATCTAGAAGTAGCCAAAACTAAGTGTTTAGATTTCCTTGGAGTGGGCTTGGAAGTAGGGGGAAAAAAACAAGATTTGATTTCCTGGGTCCTCAGGAAAACCTTAAGCAAAATTCATTAAAGCCTGTTTCCTTTAGTTCTGTTACTTAGAAAAGCACTTGATAAAATAAATTTAGCCAAGACAGATCTCCTTGGAAACCAAGAGGCAGAACTGTCTAGTGTTTTTTCTTCCTCCACACAAAGAATATTTAATGTAGGACTATTTTCATAATAAACAGCTACAATTGTTTTGCATCAAAAGTAAAACAGGTGGCTTTTGGCAAAAAGGAAAAATCCAATCAGATGAGAGGACTGGATCACTGAGAAGGACCACATCAATCACTGGAAGATTATCAGCCACATGAGGGCAGGAGCTTGCATCCTTTTTCCACTAGAAGCACCCACTAGCCCCTGGCATGTGAGTGAATGAGTGAGTGAAAGTTGTCCAGTCATGTCCGACTCTTTGCAACCCCATGGACTATACAGTCCATGGAATTCTCTAGGCCAGAATACTGGAGTGGGTAGCCTTTCCTTTTGCCAGGGGATCTTCCCAACCCAAGGATAGAACCCAGGTCTCCAGCATTGCAGATGGATTCTTTACCAGCTGAGCCACAGGAGAAGACCTGGCATGTAGTAGGAGTCAATAAATACTTACGAATTAATTAGTAAGTAAATTACTCCTTCCAGACCCACCCATGCAGACTTAAGATTAATTTGGTCACCACTAAACAGTACCTGGTGCGTGCATGAGTGCATGCTAAGTCACTTCAGTTGTGCTCAACTCTTTGCAACCCTGTGTACTGTAGCCTGCCAGGCTCCTCTGTCCATGGGACTCTCCAGGCAGTACTGGAGTGGGCTGTCATGATCTCCTCCAGAGGATCTTCCCGGCCCAGGGATCAAACCCGCGTCTTTTATGTCCCTTGTACTGGCAGGCAGGTTCTTTACCACTAGCACCACTTGGGATACCCAAACAATGCCTTGCCTTGTATATGCAAGCATAGTACATCTTTCCCATAGAAATTCTACCAATTGTCCTCTCAAGGAATACACTTATCCAAAATATCCTTATACTTTTATTAAGAAGGTGAGAAAGTATGTCTTGTGTAGCCTAAATTATTCAAGTAGCCACTGAGTTTGCTGTTCTGGGTCCAGTCTCTCTCCATCAATTCAGCCTATACAACTCAGCCAGGTTAATTTTATGTTCTTTGTACATCCTAGAAAATATAACAATACTGTGGCTAAGTATTCTATTTTTGTGTGGCCCACTGCTATTCGTTGAGCAGATACGGAAAATCAGCAATTACTGGACTGGAATGGGAAAGCCAAAAGAGTGTCAATGAAAAAAATACCACATAGTGAAAGGTCTCATAATAACTGACCCCCTTTGAAAATCATGAGATTACTATCAGAGGCTTTCATTAAAAAGACTCTGACGGTAATTTTCTTTAGCACAATGCTAGAACTGACACAGATGGTTTGAGTATTTATATCCATTGAGGTAACACATTCAATATTCAAGATCAATTCAAGGTTCATCACCTTTTTGAAGCTTTCCCAAATCATAGGACTCAATATCTGTGAAAACACTTTGTAAACTAGGAAGTGCTAGACTATAGGTCTTATTATACTAGTTGCCAGTTGACAGCCTCACCTACATTCTACCATTTAAATCATCTTACTTAATTCTTCAAGTGGGTCTCGTCTCCTCCCAAAAAATGAAGAATTCTTTGAATTGTTTTCTCAATTTCTCTATTACATCTCTATTTCTCAACACCTACAACAGTGTAAGTTAAAAATAAGTATCACTCAAACTTCCTGACTTCAATATATGTTACAAAACTAATCTAAAAAGCTAAAAGTGGTACTGACATGGTGGTTTAGTCGCTAAGTTATATCCAACTCTTGCGATCTCATGGATTGTAGTCTGCCAGGCTCCTCTGTCCAGGGGATTCTCCAAGAAAGAATACTGGAGTGAGTAATAGCCATTTCCTTCTCCAGAGGATCTTCCTGACCCAGGAATTGAACCTGGGTCTCCTGCATTACAGGTAGATTCTTTACCAGCTGAGCTATGAGGGAAGCCCTGGTACCACAGAGACAGACAAATAGATGAATGAAACAGAAGTCAGTCCGGAAATAAACCACCAAGAATGTGGCCAACTGGCCTTCGACAAGGATAGTAAGACCACTGAAAGGGAAAAGCACAGTCTCTTCAACATATTCAGCTGAGAAAACCTGGTATCTGCACACAAAAGAAGGAAGTCAGATCCTCTTCTTACACTATATATAAAAATTAACTCAAAATGGATTAAAGACTGAGATGTAAGAAGTACAACTAAAAAACTTCTAGACAAAAACACAGAAAACTCCATGATGTTGGACTTGGCAATGACTTCTTGGATACGATGCTAAAAGCAAAAGGGATTGCTTTTTGATGGGATTACATCAAAATTGTAAACTCTCATGCATTAACTGACACAACATAGTAAAAAGGAGGTGTACGAAAGGGGAGATAATATGTGCAAATCATGCACCTGAAAGGGGCTAATATTCAGAATATATAAAGAACTCCTACAACTCAACAACAAAAACTCAAATAACCTAATCAAAAAATGAGTGGACTTATGACATTTCTACAAAGATGATATGCAAATGGCCAACAAGCGCATGTTATCAATAGAGAAATGCAAATGAGAACCACGGTGAGACATTACTTCCTGCCCATCAGAATGGCTACTATCAAAAAATAATAACAAAATAACAAGTGTTGGCAAAGAAGGGCAATAACACTGAAACGCTGCTGGTGGGGGTGTAAGATGGTATAACCGCTATGAAAATGAGTACAAATGAGTTACGGAGGTTACTCAAAAAAATTAAAAATAGAACGATTATATCATACAGAAATCCCACTTTTGAGTATATAGCCAAAGGAACTGAGAACAGGGTCTCAGTTCATAGCATCCTGTTCATAGCAGCACTATTCACAATAGCCAAGAGGTAGAAGCAACCCAAGTGTACACCTATGAATGGACGGGTAAACAAAGTGATACACACATAGAATGTAATATTCCCTGGTGGCTCAGCTGGCGGTGGCTCAGCTGGTAAAGAATCCACCTGCAATGCAGGAGACCCCAGTTCGATTCCTGGGTCACAAAGATCCCTGGAGAAAGGATGGCCCACTCTGGTATTTTGGGGCTTCCCTGGTGGCTCAGATGGTAAAGAATCCGCCTGCAATGCAAGAGAGCTGGGTTAGATCCCTGGGTTGGGAAGATTCCCTAGAGGCGGGCATGGCAACCCACTCCAGTATTCTTGCCTGGAGAATCCCCATGGAGAGAGGAGCCTGGTGGGCTACAGTCCACAGGGTCACAAAGAGTTGGACACGCCTGAGCACAAAGCACAATATTATTCAGCCTTAAAAGGGAAGGAAATCCTACCGCATGGCAACGGGAGTGAACCTGGAGGACACTATGCTAAGAGAAATAAACCAGTCACAAAAAGATACGATACCACTTACATGAGGTATCTAGAAAGGTCAAATTCACAGAAACAGAAAGTACACCGGTGATTGCCAGGGAAGGGGGAAGGGAAAGGAGAAGTTGTGTAGGGGGTATAGTTTCCAATTTGTGAGATGAAAGCAGTCGGAACTTCTGTTTCACAATAACATGAATATACTTAACATGACTAAACTGTATTCTTAACAACAGCTGAGATGGTAAATTTTAGGCTATGTGTTCTTTACCCCAGTAATCAAAGTAAGTGCCACAGGCAACCACCAAATTGGATTTACTTGTTCTAGCCCCACTGCAGGAGTTCTAAGCAGCCTGATCCTTTCAGCTGCTGGCAGTCATTTCCAAATTTCTTCCAAGTTGTCTTTTTCAACCAAGGGGACAGTACACATGATCGGAGGCTCTCCTATACTCA
The DNA here is from genome assembly GCF_014754425.2 of Oryx dammah. Classification (NCBI taxonomy): domain Eukaryota; kingdom Metazoa; phylum Chordata; class Mammalia; order Artiodactyla; family Bovidae; genus Oryx; species Oryx dammah. The sequence goes on from NW_024070210.1 coordinate 20,065,148, forward strand.
TCCAAACTGAAGTTTCCATATGCACCTTACGTCAAGTATAAATCCAAACATGATAGAAAAGTCATTGTGGTCTCAACTGAGTGGGGGGGAGCATAAAAGAATCACCTGTTGAGTTTCTTCAAACCACCCATCCACCCAGAGAAATACCCCACAGCCCACTGCGAGCCACCACCCTCCCCTACACACCTGATCCAAACCCTAGAAAAATCACTATTTTTAAATGCTCCCTTGAAGACAGCCTTCAGAACAATCCCATTGAAAGTGATTATTAGGTTGACGCTCTCTTAATAAGCCTTTTCTGTGCATCCTATAGCTCTCCAAAACCTATCAGGTACCTACTGAAACATTATTTTGTCATGCAATTATTATACCCCATTTCCTATTGCAAAATATCAGTGCTAAGATCCTAATTAAAATAAATAAATAAAGTAACACTGAGGCTCTTGGAAGAATCACAGGCACTTCTCTAACCAGAAAAGAGATGAGGGTCAGGAACCACATTCAGTCTTAAGCCTCCTAACGGGTTTCCCAAGGGCACATTCTGAGCCAGGAGTCAAACCCCATCCCAAACATATATATGCACACAGAGCACACTCTCTTTACACGTGAAATTCCAGCTACTCAGGAATTAGACTCTAGCAAAATATATTGGCAGAAGCTTCTGAGGTCTTCGTTGGGGCAGCCAGAAGTATGGTCAAGGGAAAGGGAGGAGTTAAATCGACTACACACTAGCCCTCATTTCAAGAGGAAGAACAACTTGTTTTCAGTCTCTGAAAGAAAAGGCAGTATGGTTCTCACAAGTCACATATTTACATTTCTTGCAAAAATATGGAAAATACTCCTTTCTATTTATTTCCCTAAGTATGGATAGGTGAAACAAGGAATCAGAGTTAGCCAAACTGGGTGAAAATTTTACAATATTCTATTAATGTATAATTATATATACTTCCTATAAGTATCTCCATGTAAGTACCCTCTGTTCTTAAAAACATGAAACATCACAGTTTAGTCATCAGTTGTTTCTCTGAAAGCATCAAAAAATGAAAAGAAACTTACAAAGACCAACAGTCAGTCAACTGTGAGAACTAAGACTATAAAAGGAAATGCAAAGATCTCAGAATATATCAAACTATAATTCCTAGCTAGGCAAATAATTGAGAATATCAAAAAATGAATTAGAAAAAAATAATATAGGCGCCAACATAAATGATACTGATCAGAGTCGAGTCTTGACTATAGGAATGTGGTCATTCAGCACACAGCCCTTTGCTTTTTACTTAACAGCTTCATTCTGAGAAGTCTGGACCTCATTCTAAAAGGGAGCAAGACGTTAAGTGGCAAAAGAACAATCAATGACTATAGACTATACTTACAGCTTTGGTAAAAGGCTTTCTGGAAAAAAATAGAGAAAAGAAGCATAACCAAAATTCACCCTCGTGTCTCTGAAAATCATTTAACCTGGACCTACTCTAGGGGAGGAGAAAGAAAAAAAGGAAGCCAGTGGCCACCACGGCTGGCTGGTCAGTCAGCTCCAGTCGCCTCTAAGTGACCCCTGTGTTTGTGCAAATCAGTAACTCTCCATCTCCAGGTCAGCATTCTCCAACAAGCAAACATTCTCCCCATGCCTCTCCTGAACTGAAAAAAAAAAAGGGAAATCTAACATTATGTAATTGCCCGTTTCCCACAGTTTAAAGTTAGGCATACTACAATTCTAATTAGAGGGAGAACTTGGTGCAACATGACAAGTAACAAATTAGGAAGCCAAAGGCTGAAAATTCTCATCCCAACCTGCAGAGACCGAGAAACAGCTTCGCCTGCCTCTGTGGCACTCCCCGCCCCAAGGCACTGCTGTTGACTAAAGTCCAACGAAAGAAGCCCCTGACGTTCCTCCGTGTCATTTGGTGTCATCTCCCTAGATCCTCAAGAAAACACTCACGTCCTCTTCACAGCTAGAGTTACATCACTCCTCCCAGGCAGAAATAAAAGGAGAAAGTGGATGTGGACCAGTCCCTAACCTCAAAAGATAGTCCCTATGCATTCTCTTACCCAGGTGATCACAAGCCCAGTCACACTTGTGTTATTCATCCTCACTCAAACCATCTGTGTTTAAGAGATCCAAGGTAAAGGGGATCTTTTCCATGTTTCTACGACTCGCTCCAGTGCTCATCAAAAACCCACCGAACGAATCTGAGCTATCATCTCAGAATAATTAACCTAGTCTGTATAAAACCCTTCAAAAACAAAGTGCTATAGAAGTGTGTGGGTTTTGTTTGGCTTTTTTTTCTTTTTCTTTCAATTAGCTAAGCATAGAAAAAAAAAAAAAAAAATCCAATGAGGCCAATTTATTTCCCAGACCCAAATAGTACAAGTGCAATAGATAGAAAGTTGTTAGATTGTCAATCTCAAGTGATAATGGAACACCCCTATTTTAAATAGCCCTGAATGTGGAACAGATACAAATTTTTGTGTGAGCGATGAAGCAGTAACACAACTCTTTACCCTCCTGGGGGAAGGGAGAGTTCCTCATCAAAAGGGCAGTCACCCCAGTGGCAGGGATGTTTCTTCTCTCCTGGCTCAGATTACCCCAATGGAAGTTGGGTGGGGCTATATATATATCACTCACATTTTCAACAGGAAGCTTCTACAACATTTTCCTGTTTTATGTGCAATTATACCTCCACCTAACAAATCCTCCGTAGCCTCACCTCCCAATAACCCTTACCTGTAGCTGAGAGACAAGGCCTGAAGTTGCCATGGTTACAAAAATAAGGGGGGCACAACAACTTTTTTACAAATGAAAAATGAGTTTAAGGAAAAAATGGTCAACTACAAAATAAATCTGGCTTCTCTAAAGTGTATACAAGTATATTATCCTCTGAGTTAGAAAAAAAAAAAAAAACTACAGGCGCTATGATGAAAATATTTTTTACTAACTCATAATTTCTTTCTCCACAACTTCGTAATTTGAGTAACCCCACTCCAGTACTCTTGCCTGGAAACTCCTATGGATGGAGGAGCCTGGTGGCTGCAGTCCATGGGGTCGCTGAGAGTTGGACACGACTGAGCAACTTCACTTCCACTTTTCACTTTCATGCAATGGAGAAGGAAATGGCAACCCACTCCAGTGTTCTTGCCTGGAGAATCCCAGGGATGGGGGAGCCTGGTGGGCTGCCGTCTATGGGGTTGCACAGAGTCAGACATGACTGAAGCGACTCAGCAGCAGTAGCAGCAAAGCTTAGTTACCGAACACTACATCAATGCAGTGTTTCATGGCTTTCCAACCTTCATGTACATTTTGTCTCATTAAGTTTTGGTTCTTCTCATTTTAGACATTTAATAAATACTGAATGCTTGAGTGGAGGGAAAAAGTAGTAAATAAATTTTAACATGATAGACTCTAAGAGCGGGGGAAGTGGCAAACAACAGCAAACAAAAGAATACAGTTGAATCTGAAGACCTGTCTTCCAGTCACTGCGTGATCACTGACTAGTTCTCCTATACTCTTCAAAAAAATCACTTCAACTTTCTGGGCTTGTTTCCTCATCTGGAGAATGGAGAAGGGCTAAATGATTTACGCTCAAAATCCCTTCTAACAATCTACGAATCTGTTCGTCAGAAAGTAAGAACATGTGATTGCAAATAAAACTATGGTTTACAAGTTTCTTTCATACACATATTCTCAATAATTTCTGCAGCAAAGAGATGAAGCTTCACTGCGGGAAAAAAATTTTTTCAGAAAGATAATTCAGGAAAATGTTTGATTACTTTTTAATATCCCGTAGCTAGAAAATTTGAAACCCAAACGTTCTTGCGACCCCATGGACTATAGCCCACCAGGTTCCTCTGTCCATGGGATTTCCCAGGCAAGAATACTAGAGTGGGTTGCCATTTCCTTCTCTAGAGGATCTTCCCGAACCAGGGATCGAACCCAGGTCTCCCACATTGTAGGCAGACGCTTTACTGTCTGAGCCACTAGGGAAGCCTAAACACAAATACTGGGCCCCATTATTTCCAAAATTAATTCAAATATGTTATAATTCAAAAATAATTGCCAGCTATGCAACACTTTTATAGGGGTCTCAGGGTATCAGAACATCAAACCAGGGAAGGTCACTACAAACACCCCACTGCACTGTTTCTTGAGCCCCAGAACACAGTTTTACCCACCACTGGAATCACAGAACTCAACAGCATGCCTCCCAGACAGAGGCACTCAATAAATACTGTCTGACTTACTACAAACCTCGAAAGATTAGGAATACAGTGATATTATGGAGATTAATTTTTTTTTCTGAACTGGAAATATAAAATTCTGTGATCTGAGTTGAAAAGAAGAAAGATGCATTCTATATCAGAGGACTAGCTCTACTCAAGACTTAGCAACTGAACAACAAAGCTCTATGTTATGGGGATAAGTTAGTCTGTCTTCTTTAGAGAAAGTCCAATTTCATCAGTTTACCAAAAGGCTCAAATCTGCAATGTCACCTGAAGATCTTCGGGCTAGGTATACTTCATATGTACACTGACATGGACCAATAGAAATGATGGCAGGACAGTGAGGACCAATAGGCAGCATATATTCATGTTATCGTCAATCACTACATACATTCCCCTAAATTGCAAAGATTGAGAGGATCTGTACTCTTAAACATGCTCCGCCTCTCCTCATGCTCCTGTTTCACAGCTCAAAGAGAGAAAACAGCCATTCACTGAAAAACTCTAACTGATAGAACAGATACATGGCCCAACTCACAGTCAACCAAGATCCTTCAAAGTCTCTGCAAAATCGCTCATCTCCAGCAATCTTCAATCTATGGCTTCAATAAAGTTACTAAAAGGTATTTCTCAATAGTTGTTTTTAAAAAAATTCAAGATGTGGCCAGGGATAGGGGTGGAGAGACCTACACCAAAATTACACATCTAATTCAATGCAAAAGCAAAGTAAGAAAACCAGGAAATCACAGTGAAAGGACAGAGTTAAAAGACTCCTACTATAAAATTGAGTGAGCTGCTTTGCAATTAGTATTGCAATTATTACTAGGAGTTCATCAACCTCATCACAGAATCCTATGATGAAGTCACAATTAATACTGCCTGACACTTCAGATCTAAAAAGTTCACTGCACCAGAACAGCAATTTCAAACTCAAGGAGCAGTACCAGCAACCACAGAAAAGCTAACAGCAACACCTGCTGACTGTCTTGAGCCACCTGCCAAACTTGTTCTCTCACTCAACTAGACAATAATAATATAGTCAACTTCAGGAGTCCTTTACTTAAGCATAATAGGATAAGAAAATAAGTTAACAGCCACAAATACCATTCACCCCTCAAAATCTCTTATTTTGCTCCTAACCATTTATGTGCAAATCATCACCCAAAGCATTTTAAATGCACTGTTAATTGCTAATGCCTAAGTATAAATAATTTATTTCATGGGAAAAATATTTTAACATTAATTTTCTCCTTAAGAATTGGCACATCATCTAATAGACACTTCAGTGACCATAAACTCCTTTAAGAAAACCTTTTATTTGAGACTACTCCTGTTACCACTGTTCTATATTATTTCCATCAGATTTTTTTTTTTTTAATTCTGGTAAAGGTGGCTTAATTGTAGCTCTGGAAAAAATGAAAAAGAGGAAAGTGAAGGTCATTAAATCCGGATTATACAGAAAATTAATACTGTTACTAAACTGGGTGCAGGCAATGATTCTACAGGACTTTATCCTGTACTTTTCCAAAATATTAAGTGAGAGAATCTTTGCCTGGGATGAATATTCCATATGAGAAAATGAGAGAAAGTTGACACTTAACTCCCACAGAGTACGAGTATAAAAACAATGGCTCTAAGAGTCTGAGTCAGAGTTTCAACATGAAAGGTTTGCTTTATAGAGGAAACGCCAACCCCAATTCATCCAGACAGACCTGGAACCTGATGAAAGTCGACACCTCTACTCTAAAATTTGCATCGCATCACAGGCTCCCAGTTTACAAATGTAATCGTTTAGCAGGTAGCAAGAATTTCACTGAGTGCTGCCTCTAAAATACCCGTCAAGAAAAATAAAATTTGTAAGATAAATGCATCCTAGGGTCCATTAGCTTTGCTTCTCTTCAAAACGAATACCAACAACTCATTTAAACATCTTCCTTGAAAGTGAGGCACTTTCCTCGTCTCTATGTTCTCCAAATGGTGAACCGATGAAATTTCAACCTGCCCAACAAGATTACTTGTCCACCTAGAAATGCCGTGGAGCGATAGGGAGCTTGGCAAATTTCTTTTAAGGTCAAGATCGAAGTTGGAAACAGATGGGGCAAAGAAGAAAAAGTTCTTTTTTGCAGTACCTTCACAACGCCTCAGCCCTCTCGTGGTTTACTTGCTCCAAGAAAAGCAGGTTAGAGCATCCTAGGATTTCGCTCCCCACCAGACCCCTGGGAGAGAAATGAACCACCCACGGGCACCGAGCTGCTCTACCCCCTTTCTCACGATCAAACCTCTCGGCCTGTCCCTCCAGCACAGCATGCAAAGCGCTCACCCAGGTGACTGAAGGGGAAGGGTCAGCCGGGTGGAAACGAGAGCGGCTGAGTGGGCGCAGCCGCCCCGACCGGGGCGCGGGTCTCCTGGCCTCTAGCACAGGCGCCTGGCGGAGAGTTGTGCAGATTCAGATTCCGAGGTGCGCGCGCGCGCGCGCGCCGGGCGCGGTGCAGCTCGGACTCGCCCCCGCCGGGTTGCGCTATCAGCACGCCACCAAATCGGAAATTAAAAACTTTGACCGGCCTCCCGGTGTACTGCTCCGTGCCCCGGACCCGCGTCCTAGCCAGAAATGGGGTAGGGGCTGTCAAGAGTCTTGCACCCCCCCCCAACTCCCCTCCCCGAATTCCGGGTGCCGGAGCCACTTACCGCTCGGCCCGGCCTCCCGGTGCCGCCGCGCGTCCGGGCGCGTCCGCCGCGCGCTCTCCCTGGGGGGAAAAAAGAGAGAGAAACCGTGTAGACGGTCGGCGCGCGCTCACTCGCCGCCTCCTCTGCGGATAACAGCAGGCTGCGAGGCCGGGTCGGGCGCCGCGCGGAGAGGGCGGCGGGGCGGGGATCGGGGAGGTGGAGGCGCAATCAGCCCAACTCCCGAGCCTTGATCCGAAGGGGACCCGGAATGCAGGCTGGAGAAAAGCCGGCGGGGGACTGCGCTCTCGGCGTAATCGGGGGGGGGGGGGAGATGCACCCCCCAAATCCCTGGGCATCAACTATTGTTTGGGCGCTCGGGGCCCCGCTCGCGCCGCCTCCGAGGTCCAGCGCCCCCCATCCCGCCCGCCTACCCCCCCGCCAAAAGAAAGAGCCGAGGGGGCGGCCGGTGCGGAAAGTGAGTGCGGAGTGGCTGGTGCGGGGGGAGGTCCGAGGTGGACGCTGGGGAAAGGGGAAGTGCGTGCCAAGTGCGGGGGAGGGGACAGGTAACTGCAAGACGGGGGGCGAGAAGGCCCGGGAGGGTTGGTGGGGAAGGAAATGGGGAGGGAGCCACGGATGGAGCGGCTTGTGGGGGGCCGGGGTGGAGGGGGGGACGGCCTTTGAAGCCCAGACCTGGCCCTCCCCGGGGACCCTCCTCCCGGGGACTCAGCGGCGCTCTGACTTTCGCTCACTTGCTCACGCACACAGTGAACTCGCTCACAAAGTTGCCGGCGGTGGCAGCGCCGCACTCGCCCTTCCCCTCCCCTTCCCTCCCCGCTCGCCCGCCCCATTTCTTCCCCTCCTTCGCTCCCTCCCACCGTCCCTCCCCAAGTCTCGGGTGAGATCACCGCTGTGCTGTTCAGCGCTGCGCTCAAATCTCGCGAGATAAGCGACAACTCAGCCCAGACGGCGGGGGAAGTAGAAAGAGTTAGAAGATGGGGGGGCGGGGGGGCAGGGGACCGCGGAACTACTAGTTGCTATGACGACGGCAAAGCCCTGGATTCCTGTCTTCTGCAGAGAGCCCAGGCTGCAAACGTGGGTGCAGGTTTCCAACCTGCACCTTCCCTTGCCCGACGCCCTAATAATGGTGGGGAAAGCAAGGGCTGGAAGCGGGGAAAGGACTTTACCAGCATCATGACATCTGGCCAAATTTGGCAAATTAGGCTAATTATTTAAGAGGTCCTGGGACAGATTTCTGCCACAGAAGTCAGCACATCTGTGAACCCCCAATTTCCTACCATATATTCAGTTTTTCAACCTCCCTGTCTTACCCTCAGCCCCCAACCTCCACCAACTCCATACTCGACTCCAACCACTCCATTCACGACTCCAACCACTCCATACACTCTTTCCCGCCGCACCTCTTCATCCCACTACCCCACCCCAACTCCTTTTCGCCACTGCCACGAGGAGGCTGAGCTCCTCGAGGATCTGCCTTATCCATCTGTGTATTTATCCTCAGCGCTTCCACAGGCTCGGTACATAGGTATTTAATGTCGGGGGCACGGGAATGAACGCAAAAAGCTATGCTTGTCCTCAGTACCCTCACCTTCCCTGGAAAGTATTTGGGCCTAGACTGTAAGTTTCTACTGCATAGTTTTGTTTTGACTTTGTTAAACTGTCCTCCTCTTTCTGTTATACAGAATTTTCTGTTTTTCAGTATTTATAATCACTCCTTTCTCTTTTTCCATCTTTGTCTCAAAAAAAAAAAAAACAAAACAACAACCCTATTCACCATGGAGAGGGGGAATCAAGCTGCTTCAGACGCCATCATCCCTACTCCAAAATGTAGAAATTTTTCTTTAGGGGAGTGTAAGAGAGAGAGAGAGAGAGAGAGTGTGTGTGTGTGTGTGTGTGTCTGTGTGTGTGTGTGTGTGTCTGTGTGTGTGTGTGTGTAAGTGTGTGTGTGTGTGTGTGTGTGTGTGTGTGTAAGTGTGCGTGTACGCTCAGTCTGTCCCAACTCTTTGCGACCCCCATGGACTGCAGCCCCCGGCAGGCTCCTCTATCTATGGAAGTTTCCAGGCAAGAATATTGAAAATGCTGTTCACCTCTCCAGGGGATTTTATATACTCACTCCTAAGTAAAATGGATACTGTAACTAGAAGTTAAGCTTAAACTTTTATTTCAAAATGAATGAGTAAAAATAGATTTCATGGTATGTGAATTATCTCAATTTTAAAAGTTCATCACTATTTACATAAATATGGGAAAACCATTATTTTTTAATCATTTTTAAGCCATTATTTAAATCAGTCCCTTAGAACTAGAAACCCATAAAGATTCTTTTAGGTTAGGTGCAAACCTAAATGTTATGTCACTGAAAGCTTTTATGTTAGAAACCTAGTGATATAGTGATAAAAAGTACTGGACAAAGACAGGAAACTAGGATTTGAATTTTTCTGTGTTGCTAATAATTGAGTCTCCTAGAGAAGTTATTTAATCTTTCTGATTCTTCATCTCTAAAATGAGATGTAGTCCACATGTTAGGTCATTACAGTTTAAAATTCTACGGCTCTTAGACCTATACAAATTTTCAGTAACAAAAGATATTTTCCATTTATGTCAAACAATTTTTAAAATAAGTGTTTCATTTTAAAGTAGCTGAGTTTCACCAAGTTCAGCTACATGCTGACAGGTTACTTTTAGAGTTCTCTTTTCTCAAGTATAAAAAAAAATATTAACCATGTTACAATAATTTCAAAGGGGATCCATTGTTCTTTATTTGCTTTTACACTAACTGAAAACAGATTTCTTGTTATTTAATAAATATACCAACTCAAAACAAAAACCCAAACTAAATACATCCACACCCCCTCCAAAAGTAACCAGAAGAAGGAAAGATGGAGGGAAGGAAGGGAAGAAGGAAGGAACCAAGGAAGGAAAACTCGAAGGAAGAAAGGAAAGAAGAGTGAGTCTTAAATTCACAGACCAGTATTTTTAACATCAAATTTTTACAAAGAAACACATTGGCGCATCACCATCAATCCCCTTGATCTGTTTTCAGGAACTGTCTTTCATAACATAGCACTGTATCGTAAATAGGCTGTTCATTCACCCTGGCTCAACTTTTAACATAATTTTGCCCTTAAAGGATGGCTGCCAATCTGAATCCACAAACAGTACAATTTCAAGGCCACCTGTTTTATGACTCCCGGATAGCCATTTGATACTTTTGAAATAACTGACCCAAGTGCTAGCCAAATCTATTAACTTTTTTCAATGTTTCTTACGAGGCTCAAGGGATAGGTATTAGAGTCAAATTACAAAGATAATTTCCCTAACCTTCATGCATAGTGGAATAGTAGAGATTGTCCTAGGGACCAGAAACTACTCTTTCAAGACCCTAGGCAACTATTTACCCCTAAATAGTTCATGGCAAAACTTTCACCAGTATTTCTGAGAAAGATAAAAGGCAAAATCCACCAAAGCTGAGGTTCCAGCTTCATGGCTCTCTGGATCAGGCACTCCGTCTGCATCTTCCCTGACCTTCCTGGAGTCTCCAAATGGCAGACAAGGGGCAGCAGGAGAGGGAAAAGAAAAGAGAGTTTGTCAAGCACAGGTTAGATCTCAATCACTTCCTGTCCACTCCTTCCGTTGGCTCTTTATCCACCTCTGCCCAGCCCCCTCCCTGACATGCTCCAGGGATGTGTAACCTTTCCTCTGATAAGAACTCCCTCCCTGTTCATTTCTTAGTTTGTTTCAACTCTATGGACAGTTGAATTCATTTCCTCTGGTTATTCACTTCTACTCAACAACATGCCCTAATATACCAAATATGGAATGAATTTTAACACAAAAGTCTTACCAAGCGAGGAAAATATATCTTTTTAATATTATAAACATGGATTCACATTTGTATGTTTTACAGTTAAAATGTAGTTTATCCAGCCTATTATCATTTCACATGATAACCTCTGTTATTGGTTATACATCTACAAGTTATTACTAACTGATATTCAGAGAAATGACTCACCCATAAAAAAGGACCAAAGTGTCCCTCAAATCACTCAAGATTAAATTATATCTAATGCTATTTCACTCTTAGGGTTTAATTGTTTCAGCCTAGGTGATATAACTCTGTAGACCTGAATACTAGGTGTCTTAGAACATCTAAGCAAGGGAATTCCAGAAAAACATCTTCTGCTTCATTGACTACGCTAAAGCCTTTGACTGTGTGGATCACAACAAACTGTGGAAAATTCTTCAAGAGATGGGAATACCAGACCACCTGACCTGCCTCCTGAGAAATCTGTATGCAGGTCAAGGAGCAACAGTTAGAACTGGACATGGAACAGTGGACTGGTTCCAAATTGGAAAAGGAGTATGTCAAGGCTGTATATTGTCACCTTGCTTATTTAACTTATATGCAGAGTACATCATGCGAAATGTCAGGCTAGATGAAGCACAAGCTGGAATCAAGATTGCCAATGAGAAATATCAATAACCTCATATATGCAGATGGTACCACCTTTATGACAGAAAACAAAGAGGAACTAAAGAGCCTTTTGAAAGTAAGAGAGAAGAGTGAAACAGCTAGCTTAAAACTCAACATTTGAAAAACTAAGATCATGGCATCTGGTCCCATCACTTTATGGCAAATAGATGGGCAAACAATGGAAACAGTGATAGACTTTATTTTCTTGGGCTCCAAAATCACTGCAGATGGTGACTGCAGCCATGAAATTAAAGGTGCTTGCTCCTTGGAAGAAAAGCTATGACCAACCTAGACAGCATATCAAAAAGGAGAGACATTACTTTGCCAACAAGGTCCATCTAGCCAAAGCTATGGTTTTTCCAGTAGTCATGTATGGATGTGTGAGTTGGACCATAAAGAAAGCTGAGCACCAAAGAACTGATGCTTTTGAACTGTGGCATTGGAGAAAACTCTTGAGAGTCCCTTGGACTGCAAGGAGATCCAACCAGTCAGGACTGATGCTGAAGCTGAAGCTCTAATACTTTGGCCACCTGATGCAAAGAACTGACTCATTGAAAAAGACCCTGATGCTGGGAAAGTTTGAAAGCAGGAGGAGAAAGGGACGACAGAGGATGAGATGGTTGGATGGTATCACCAACTTGATGGCCATGAGTTTGAGCAAGCTCCAGGAGTTGGTGATGAACAGGGAAGCCTGGTGTGCTGCAGTTCATGGGGTCGCAAAGAGTTGGACACAACTGAGCAACTGAACTGAACTAGAACACCTCGTTCTCCCATTCAGATAAAGTATTTATTACGTGTTTGAAACATCAACTACTTTATAATCAATGAACATTCCTTAGCAAAGCTACTACACTTCCTGTCTACTCTCTTACTCTTCTAAAGGATTGTTTCACATTTTCTCCTCCTCCTTCAAATGTCTGGCTTATTACTTACAGATAACTACCACACTGCTTCTTTTTTTTTCTCCACATTTTGGCCAAGTAGCACAGCTTGTGAGATCTTAATTCCCTGACCAGGGATCCAACCCTCACCTTCTGCAGTGGAAGCACAGCAGAGTCTTAACCACTGGATTGCCAGGGAACTCCCCAGCCATGCTTCTTTTCTTAGTATAATAGAGGCAATCAGAAGAGAACTTAGCACACACTCCATCCCTCCCTATCTACCAACCCACCTGCATCTGTCTGCATGTACTCTCTGTCCTCCTGGTACCTAGGATAAATTCTCAATATTCTTAGCCAAGGCTAACCTCACCACCTATATACCCGTTCTTTGACTCCAGGACATTGATTCAGCAATTGTCACCTCTGTGTCCTGCATCAGGAAAATTTCCCTCTGTAGAATCATTTCTGAGTGCTTATAAACATGCTGCCTGGTAAAAAAATAAAACATGTCCTAGATTCTGTATCTTTCCACTGCTTCAGTTTACCACTGGAGTCGTCAAAAGTGTTTCTCACACTTGCTATTCCTCTCCTCCCATTGTCTGGAATCCTCTCTTGAGCAGCCTTACTCATTCACCACTCCAGGAAAAAACAGGTCTTCGCAGGGTCCCTGGTGACTGCCTCATTGCTAAATCCAGTAGGCAATTCCTATCCTCACCTCATTTGACTTATCCTATGAGGAGAGGTTGATCACGCTTATCCTTGGAACACTTCACATGGCTTCTGGATTAAGTTTGTCATGAGTGATTGTCATCAGTGACGTATACACACTACTATATGTAAATTAGATAACCAACAAGGATCTACTGTATGGCACAGGGAACTTTAATCAATATTCTGGAATAACCCACATGGGAAAAGAATCTGAAAATGAATATATGAATATATATAACTGAATCACTTTGCTGGATACCTGAAACTAACACAACATTGTAAATCAACTACACTTAAATTGTAAAAAATAATAATGTGAGGGGAGGGATAAATTAGGATCCTGGGATTATATACACTACTATATATAAACTAGATAACCAGCAAAGATCTACTGTATAGCACAGGGGACTCAATATTCTTTAATAACCTATATGAGTGAAGAATCTGAAAGAGTATGTTCATGCTAAGTTGCTTCAGTCGTGTCCAACTCTTTGCAACCCTATGGACTATAGCCCATCAGTCTTGTCCATCCATGGGATTCTCCAGGCAAAAATACTGGAATGGTTTGTCTTGCCCTCCTCTAGGGGATCTTCCTAACCCAGGGAAGGAACCCAAGTCTCTTATGTCTCCTGCATTGGCAGTTGGGTTCTTTACCACTAACGCCACCTGGGGAGCCTCAAAAAGAATGAATACATGTGAACATATAACTGAATCACTTTGCTATACACTGAAACTAACACAACATTGTATATCAACTATAAGCCAATAGTTTTTTTTTAATAGTCTTTTCTACATAAGAAATAAATTTAATTTTTTTAAAAAAGAGTTTGTCTTGATTTTTCTCCTACCTTTCTGGCCTTCTCAATATTGAACCTCTAAACATAGATGTCCCCAGAACTCAGTCCTTAGACAGCTTCTCATTGTGGTCTCTTAATAATTCATGGCAATCTTACCAGTCCTATAGCTTAAAAACCATGTACATACTGACACTTCCCAAATTTCCAATCCAGCAATTTCTACTCACATCTCCAGTTCAGACACCTTCCCAGACTCCGGAGCTGAACATCCACCTCTAACTCAACATCTCAGATTGGTTGTATATCTCGTTGGTATCTCCAGCTTCACATGCCTAAAACTTGGAAGCTCCAGACATTCCTCCCAAACCAGTGCCCTCCTACAGGTTCCCCACCTCACTTAAGGGCAGCCTTCCAGAGATTCAGAGGGTTTTGTTCAGAGCAAAAGTCTTAGAGTCATCTTGACTCTTCTCTGGCTCTCAGAGTACACATTAGACCTGCAGCGAATTCTGTTGGCTCTTCCTTCAAAATATGTGCAGGATGCAATCGTCTTCCTTTGCAACACTCCCTCTCTGATTCAAGTCATTTCTCACTTGGATTATCACAAGAGTCTCCCTCACTGATCTCTCAATTCCTACCCTTTCTCTCAATATTTTATTTGATACAGAGGACCAGAATGTGGAGCATAAGCAACTCAGATCAGATCATTTCTCTGCTCAAAAGCCTTCTAGATTTTCTCATCACACTCAGAGAAAAGGTCAAAGTTCCTGTTCTGGCCTGGAGAGCTGTTTATTCTCCCATCTAGAGCTCTGACCTCAACTCCTTCCTCCCACCCCCAGCAACCCCATGCCAGCCACACCTGCATCTCTGTTCTTTGAATTCACCAGGCACCCTCTTGCCAAACTTGCCTTTGCTCTTCCCTCTGTCCGGAACACTGTTTCCCCAGGTGTCTGCTTGACTCACTTTCTGAGTTCTTTAGGTGTCTGTTCCAAGGTAACCCACTTGGTCGTTGGCTGTCTTGCTCTTGGCTACTGTCTTTCCTCCTGTGATATCTTGCTGGGAGTGGACCCCCCTTCCCCTGGGTTGTCTCTCGCAGGCTTCTTTGTCTGGGCCCTTCAGCTGGCTGGGTTCATCCGCTGAGAAGCAGGAAAGGAACTAAGAACATGGAAAGGGCAGAACTTTCTCCTGTTTGTCTGCCTCAGGCAGTGTCTTAGTAGCAGATATTAATGTATCTTTTCTTTGGCCCCAGGTTGTACTGGGTAAGAACTATCCCTAACTCTGGTGATATCTTTAGCCTAAAGGTGACAACAACCTTCTAGTTAAGAATCTCTGCATTGCCTCATCATCCTGGTTGGCCTTTCAGCCCTCCTATCACCTGTATAACAGTTCCCCAATGTTAAATTCCGTTGTTTTTTTTTTTTTTCTGAACTATCAATTCTGGTTTCCATTCTCCTAACTGGAACTTGACCGTTACATCACTCACCCTTTATGAAATAGCAGCCACTCCAATCTCATACTCCCTAGGCTCCTCGCTCAGCTTTCTTATTCTCTGGAGTCCTTATCACTCCCAGCCACATTTAATTGTTTGCTAGTTTACCGTCTATCTCTCATCTAGAATGTCTGCTTTGTTACTGCTGTGTTTCGAGCACCTAGAACAGTGTCTGCCACATAGTAAGCACTCAATGCATGCTCCTGAATGAGCAAATAGTGCTATTGTAAAGACAAAGTAAAAGGGCTAACAGAGTAAGGTAGGCAAACTAGTTCTCCATGTCGGAATGCCTGGAACCTGTGACTGGATTACCTTCCATGGCAAAAGTTACTTTACAGGGCTTCCCCAGCGGTCCCGCAGTTGAGAATCGACCTCAATGCACTGGACACCTGTTCAGTCCCTGCTGCAGGAAGATCTCACAGGCTGTGGAGCAGCTGAACCCGGGCATCACAACCGCTGAGCCTGTGCCCTGGAACCTGGAGCCACGACTGAGCCCACTTGTCACCTCTACTGAAGGCCAGGTGCCCTAAAGCCTTGTTGCTCCACAACAAGAGAAGCCACCACCATGAGAAGACGTCGCACCACAGCTAGAGCTGTGTGGGTTTTCTCTAGTTACACCCTACCTGCCGCAACGAGAGAAAGCCCAACGAAGCAACGAAGACCCCCCACAGCCAAAACATTAAATAAATCTTAAAAAGACAGTTACTTGACAGATGTGGTTAAAAATCTCGCAATGGGGAGATTATCCTGGATTATCCAAGTGGGTCTAATACAATCCTAAGAGGAAGGCGGAGAATCAGAATCAGAGGAGTACCGACCGTGGAAACAGAGTCAGTGGAGAGAGGTGATCACACTCCACATGGGAGGATGGCGCCATGAGCCAAGGAGTATAGGCAGCCTCTAGAAGCAAGAAAAAGGCAAGGGAAATGACTTCTTCCCTAGGGCCTCCAGAATGGTTACAGCCCTGCTGCTGCTGCTGCTAAGTCGCTTCAGTTGTGTCCGACTCTGCGCGACCCCACAGACGGCAGCCCACCAGGCTCCCCCATCACTGGGATTCTCCAGGCAAGAACACTGGAGTGGGTTGCCATTTCCTTCTCCAATGCATGAAAGTGAAAAGCCCTGGTGACAGCTTGGTTTTAGCCCAGTGAAACCCACTTTGGACTTCTGACCTCTATAACAGCAAGACAATACATTTGTGTTGTTTTAAGCCAGGAAAATTGTAGTAATTTGGTACAGCAGCAACAGGAAACTAATACACAGAGTCTTCTCAGTGTATAAACTCTTAGGCAGGCTATGTGTCTTGTCTTGGTTACTCTTAAATCCCCACTTTCTAGCGTAGTTTCTAAGACAAGCAAGGCATTTAATAAATGTTTATGGAATAAATGAACAAGGTTTAACAGCAAAGGCGAATTAGGGCTGCATCCTGATGGAAAGGCCAAATTGCTAAGTGACTTTACCTGATATTAGGGGAAAAAAAGCATCTTGCTGTTAGGAGGCTTCCTAAGGGAGCTTTTTGAGCCATAAAGATACTGGGGCCTGTGGTATGGAGACAATCTAGGGTTTAGGCACCCATGTGAGCGAGAGAAAAGAAAGGCTAGTCACAAGGGGCTCTGTGTGACATGTTCAGGAGCTCGTGCTTTATTCTGTAGGCAACAGGGAGCCATTGAAGCATTTTCATCAAGGCAGAGACATATTCAAATTTGTACCAGGAGATTATAGCATGCTTAAAGCTTGAGATTTAGAAATCCAAGGGTCAGAGAAGAGGTCAGAAATACAGTCATAAATGGGGCAGTGGCTTATAATTGCTGATATATCATATTAAATCACATTTTAATTAAAATTACGCTCACAAATTTTCTCATCCCTCTCATAGGTATCTTCTTTTGAAACATACTCCACTGGGCTGTTCACACCATTCCTGGTTTTCTGATTTTGTTGTTGTTGTTGTTGTCACCATGGCTCAGTAAAAATCCCAGGAGAACTCAAAGTCCTAGTTCCTCCATCCTTTCGACCCTTTTTTGTATAGACATCAGCACATATGACTCCAGCAGTCATTTGTAAAAGAAATCATCTCTGGATCATTTGAAATGTTTTTATTCACCTCTCCAATTGCATTTTCTTTCAGGGAACTCTTTGCTCTTTTAAATAACTTGAATATTCTCTTAGGAGCTGGAAATTTCCTTCCACTCACCCTTGTCTCTTTAGTCCTTTCATCAGATTTCATGGTTGAGGATGTGTCAGTGGAAGAAGGTGGGGGGTAAAAAAGGTCTCTCTCCACTCCTGTGTCTTTTTTAAATCCCTAGAAATGAAAAGAGCTTGCTCATAACTTGGAAGTGGTAGGCTGAGGCCTCCTAGAACCATCTGGCTTGTTCCCTTGCCAGCCTGAGCTGAAGCAGCATTCACAAGGACCCAGGAACTGCAGGGTCTCTTGAGCTTGCAGCTGCCTCAAGGCTTGCAAGGAGAGCGCACCGAGATTCTGCAGGAGGGATCACACTTATGTTTCTGAGTGCAGGGGACATGTGTGATGAGCGTATCCCTCAGTGGGCACACCAAGCAGCACAGCTGGATCATAAAGTCATCTAGCCTTTACCGAAGAGCAAAGAGGTAAGAAAGAGCAACACTGCTAGTTCATATATACTCAGGACCTTAAAACAGCTTTATTTTCTTGGACTCCAAAATCACTGCAGATGGTGACTGCAGCCATGAAATTAAAAGACACTTGCTCCTTGAAAGGAAAGTGATGGCCAACCTAGACAGCATATTAAAAAGCAGAGACATCACTTTGCCAACAAAGGTCCATATAGTCTAAGCTGTGGTTTTTCCAGTAGTCATGTAAGGATGTGAGAGTTGGACCATAAAGGCTGAGCACCAAAGAATTGCTGCTTTTGGACTGTGGTGCTGGAGAAGATGCTTGAAGATGTCCTTTTCATTATAGGGGACTGGAATGCAAAAGTAGGAAGTCAAGAAATACCTGGAGTAACAGGAAAATTTGGCCTTGGAATGCAGAATGAAGCAGGGCAAAGACTAATAGAGTTTTGCCAAGAAAATGCACTGGTCATAGCAAACACCCTCTTCCAACAACACAAGAGAAGACTCTACACATGGACATCACCAGATGGTCAACACCGAAATCAGACTGATTATATTCTTTGCAGCCAAAGATGGAGAAGCTCTATACAGTCAACAAAAATAAGACCAGGAGTTGACTGTGGCTCAGATCATGAACTCCTTATTACCAAATTCAGACTTAAATTGAAGAAAGTAGGGAAAACTGCTAGACCAATCAGGTATGACCTAAATCAAATCCCTTATGATTATACAGTGGAAGTGAGAAATAGATTTAAGGGCCTAGATCTGATAGATAGAGTGCCTGATGAACTATGGAATGAGGTTTGTGACATTGTACAGGAGACAGGGATCAAGACCATCCCCATGGAAAAGAAATGGAAAAAAGCAAAATGGCTGTCTGGGGAGGGCTTACAAATAGCTGTGAAAAGAAGAGAGGTGAAAAGCAAAGGAGAAAAGGAAAGATATAAGCATCTGAATGCAGAGTTCCAAAGAATAGCAAGAAGAGATAAGAAAGCCTTCTTCAGCGATCAATGCAAATAGAGGAAAAGAACAGAATGGGAAAGACTAGAGATCTCTTCAAGAAAATTAGAGATACCAAGGGAATATTTCATGCAAAGATGGGCTCGATAAAGGACAGAAATGGTCTGGACCTAACAGAAGCAGAAGATATTAAGAAGAGGTGGCAAGAATACACAGAAGAACTGTACAAAAAAGATCTTCATGACCCAGATAATCATGATGATGTGATAACTCATCTAGAGCCAGACATCTTGGAAAGTGAAGTCAAGTGGGCCTTAGAAAGCATCACTATGAGCAAAGCTAATGGAGGTGATGGCATTCCAGTTGAGCTATTTCAAACCCTGAAAGATGATGCTGTGAAAGTGCTGTACTAATATGCCAGCAAATTTGGAAAACTCAGCAGTGGCCACAGTGCTTTATTGACTATGCCAAAGCCTTTGACTGTGTGGACCACAGGAAACTGTGGAAAATTCTGAAAGAGATGGGAATACCAGACCACCTAACCTGCCTCTTGAGAAATCTGTATGCAGGTCAGGAAGCAACAGTTAGAGCTGGACATGGAACAACAGACTGGTTCCAAATAGGAAAAGGAGTACGTCAAGGCTGTATATTGTCACCTTGCTTATTTAACTTATATGCAGAGTACATCATGAGAAATACTGGGCTGGAAGAAACACAAGCTGGAATCAAGATTGCCGGGAGAAATATCAATAACCTCAGATATGCAGATGACACCACCTTTATGGCAGAAAGTGAAGAGGAGCTAAAAAGCCTCTTGATGAAAGTAAAAAAGGAGAGAGAAAAAGTTGGCTTAAAGCTCAACATTCAGAAAACAAAGATCATGGCATCCAGTCCCATCACTTCATGGGAAATGGGGAAACAGTAGAAACAGGGTCAGACTTTATTTTTCTGGGCTCCAAAATCACTGCAGATGGTGACTGCAGCCATGAAATTAAAAGACGCTTATTCCTTGGAAGAAAAGTTATGAGCAACCTAGATAGCATATTCAAAAGCAGAGACATTACTTTGCCAACTAAGGTCCGTCTAGTCAAGGCTATGGTTTTTCCAGTAGTCATGTATGAATGTGAGAGTTGGACTGTGAAGAAGGCTGAGCGCCAAAGAATTGATGCTTTTGAACTGTGGTGTTGGAGAAGACTCTTGAGAGTCCCTTGGACTGCAAGGAGATCCAACCAGTCCATTCTGAAGGAGATCAGCCCTGGGATTTCTTTGGAAGGAATGATGCTAAAGCTGAAACTCCAGTACTTTGGCCACCTCATGGGAAGAGCTGACTCATTGAAAAAGACTCTGATGCTGGGAGGGATTGGGGGCAGGAGGAGAAGGGGACGACCGAGGATGAGATGGCTGGATGGCATCACTGACTCGATGGACATGAGTCTGAGTGAACTCTGGGAGATGGTGATGAACAGGGAGGCCTGGCGTGCTGCAATTCATGGGGTTGCAAAGAGTCGGACACAAGTGAGCGACTGAACTGAACTGGACTGCAAGGAGATCAAACCAGTCAAGCCTAAAGGAAATCAACCCTGCATATTCATTGGAAGGACTGATGCTGAAACTGAAGCTCCAGTACTTTGGCCACCGATGCAAAGAGTCAAATCATTGGAAATGACCCCAATACCTGGAAAGATTGAAGCCAGGAGGAAGAGGGGATGACAGAGGATGAGATGGCTGGATGGCATCATCTACTCAATGGACATGAGTTTGAGCAAACTCAGGGAGATAGGGAAGGACAGGGAAGCCTGGTGTGCTGCAGTCCATGGGGTCACAAGGAGTAGAACACAACTGAAACTGAACAACAACAGAAAGACAGCTCGGCACTCACCCTGAATTTCCCAAATCACTTTTTAGTGATGAAGCATTTGAAAGTCTCTTTCTGTTTCACTGATTCTTTTCATCAATGGGAAGGTGGGGTGAGGAGTAGTGATTAGTACATTTACTCAAGTATGAGAAATGGCTGAGGATAATACTTGTAATTTGTTATTTATTCTGTAGATCCACAAAGAAATTATCACCCAGTGAAGGAGAGGAAGATCTACTAGACCCTGGATTCTGGTGTAGATTTCTGGACTCAAACTCAACTCTAATACTATTTAATTTTCCTGGACTTCCATTTCTTTAAATTCAAAAGGAGAGGGCTAAGGGCCCATCCCTTTGAATTAAATGTTTATGTGTTGATGCATTATCCTCTTTCAGGAGTCTCTATACTCCTTGACTAGAATCTTTTGTTTCTGAGAAAGAAAAAACTTCCTGAAACTCTCTTCATTCCCACTGGTTTTGCCCTTTTAAGCGTGGTCTCCACCTTCCCCTCATCTCTCCTATCTCCTACCGTCACCCCCATTCCACAGCCCCATCTCAGATTTCTGCTGCTGCTGCTACTAAGTCGCTTCAGCCGTGACCGACTCTGTGCGACTCCATAGACGGCAGCCCACCAGGCTCCCCCATCCCTGGGATTCTCCAGGCAAGAACACTGGAGTGGGTTGCTAGGGCAACCTTAATTCCTCTGGTAGGGCAGACCCTTCTCACAGTCATCTCCCGCTGCACACTCATGGTGGCTGAGGTCGGCACTGTTAGAGTGGATCCTGGCCGCCTGACTTGAGGGACTCCTGCTGGCAGTGGAACTCTCAGGACTGCTGCCCCCAAGCTGGGCCTAGGGGTGCCGGGAAGTTATGCGTTCCTTCGTACTTCCTCTAGAGGGCAGCACAAATCACAGTCCCTGCCAAGTGAAGTGAAGTGAGAGTCACTCAGTCACCTCTGACTCTTTGCCACCCAGTGGACCACACAGTCCATGGAATTCTCCAGGCCAGAATCCTGGAGTGGGTAGCCTTTCCCTTCTCCAGGGAATCTTCCCAACCCAGGAATGGAACCCAGGTCTCCCGCATTGCAGGCAGATTCTTTACCAGCCCCTGGGGATAACTCAAAGATTCAGGATTGATCTGTAGAATTCATTCACATTCTCCTAGCCCAGAATGACATTAGGGGAGCAAAAATGAAAGTGTCACACCCATTGGTTCCCACCTAAAGGCACTTCAGCCTGGTGGAGACAGAAGGATCTAGCCTGAATCCCACCTCCACCTCCACCCTCAGTAATCAAGTGGCTTTGGGATAAATCCTCTAAGCCTTTGTTTTCTTACCTTTAAAACAGGAGTAGTAATAAGGGTGGATTGAAAAAAAAAATCACATGATTGTTTGTGGGATTAAATGAGACAATATGCATTTTGTTAGAGCTCATGGATTGGCTACCTAAAAACCTTCCACAAATCCCTTTTCCCTTGCCCTCCTTGTTTTTCCAGACTTCCTGAAGCCTCCACAACTAGCTAACAAAATAAGAACTTTATTCCAAAAACTCTGTGTTCCAGAAGATAACCCAGGGGTAGTAATACAGTTGACCCTTGAAAAACCAGGTTTGAATTACAGGGATTCACTTACATGTGGGTTTATTTTCAGTAGTAGACTACAGTACTACACCATCTGTAGTTGGTGGATCTGAGAGATAAGGAGCAATTGCAGCTATCAGTGGGTGACTATAAACTACACTTGAATTTTCAGCTGCTCAGAGGGCCTGCACCCTTAACCCCTGTCTTGTTCAGGGGTCAGCGGTACGGTGTCATCCATGCTCTCTCCAACACTCACGTGCTTCCCTCTCTGCATCTCCCTCTAGAGGATCCTTCCCTCTTTCTGGGGGTTGGTTCCTCAACTTCTTTGGTCCACATAGGGAAGTACCTTCTGGGTAAATTCAGAATTCAAGTATCTCCTGAGTTTACAAAATACCTGGAGAGAGAAGGATCTGGCTAACCCAGTTTTGGACCGGGTGCCTGCCTCTAGCCCAATCAGGTGCGACCAGGAGCCCAGGGTCATGTTGCTCAAATTGTCATAGAGGAGCCATGACAAGCTTGTAGAGGTGGCGGTTCCTGTTGAAGAGGTCCTTAGGCAACAATAAATATTCAGGATAGAAGAGTTTTGTAAGAAGTGTTAAGTCTAAGTTTCAGCCTTTAAACACATTATTATGTACTTGGGGAGAAAACAGAAACATTAAGTCTTCAGTTTCGATTGATTTTCATGCTGAGGAGGATAAGGTAGGGATAAAAAGCCCTCCAGAACAATCAATAGTGATGGAAGAAAGCTTGTACTTCTTGAAGTCCAATCAATGAAACCCAGTGCCATGGTGGGGGTGGCATGTAGGCCCATCCTTCCTCTGTCTTGGAAGACAAAAAGTAAAAGCACTTATGCAAAATAAAAGATGGCTGGGAGGCAGGTCTTGTCAGAGAAGGGGAATTATTTAAGGTGAGATCTTTCTTCCCTGGGCATGAATTAATGGAATTAGGCCATAAAGGGCAATTTGCTATCCATATCAAACAGGTTACCAAATAAGATAAAACAGGATTAAGTAGCATAATTAGAATTTATGGAAAAGAGAACAAGAAGCTGGGGATAGCTTCATGAAGTCAGTGGATCTTGGCCCACATGGTGAACAAGTGGATGGAGGAAGTGAAGGATGGGAAGTTCCTGGAGGAAGGAACTGCAAACTAATGAACCGAGGCTAGAGTGCATGCAGTGTGTGTGGGGACAGACCCATGAACGGAGCTCAGAGCAGTGGGCCTGACGCTGTGGGATGAACAGAGGCAGCACCCAGAGTGCCTGTTAAATGTAGGTTCCCAGGCCCCGGGGTCAGAGATTCTGACTTAGGTGGCCTGGGTGGCCCCCAGGTTTGGACATGCTTAGCACCCTACAAAGCTAGACAGAGTGCAGTCTGAGACTCACTGCTGTATCCACAGGCACTGCCTGCGAGGTGAAAGAAATCACTTCTTTTGAGGATGTGCTTAGGAATCTGAGCTCAGTGACAATAGCTGCCTACCAGCCCAGGAGAGCTGCTCTCAACCATTGCCACTGTGGCCAATTCCTGGGGCTCCTTTGTGTCCCCAAACCCCAGAGGGGCAGCTGGCCTGACCTTCATCTCATTGTACACCCAGTCCGAGATACAGCAGAAACGGTCTGACTGTTGAATTATTCTTAGACAGTATTGCGGTTTATGTGCCTCTCCGGTTCATTTACTGTCTTTCATTATCTAACCACAGTTATTTTTTTCTTTTTTTTTGGCCATCCCGCATGACATTATTGTTGTTGAGTTGCTTAGTCTTGTCCAACTCTTTGAGATCCCATGGACTGCAGCACACCAGGCTTCCCTGTTCCTCACTATCTCCTGGAGTTTGCTTAAACTCATGTCTGTTGAGTGGATGATGCCTTCCAACCATCTCATGGCATGTGGGCTCTTAGTTCCCTGACCAGGGACTAAACCCAGGCCCCTTGCAGTGAAAGACCACTGGACCGCCACAGTTAATATCTTATATAAACTTAATAGTCAGCATTCAGTTCAGTTTAGTTCAGTTCAGTTGCTCAGTCGTGTCCGATTCTTTGCAACCCCATGGACTGCAGCACACCAGGCTTCCCTGTCCATCACCAACTCCCAGAGCTTACTCAGGCTCATGCCCATAGAGCTGCTAATGCCATCCAACCATCTCATCCTCTGTCGTCCCCTTCTCCTCCTGCCTTCAATCTTTCCCAGCATCAGGGTCTTTTCAAATGAGTCAATTCTTCACATCAGGCCAAAGTATTGGAGTTTCAGCTTCAACATCAGTCCTTCCAATGAATATTCAGGACTGATTTCCTTTAGGATGGACTGGTTGGATCTCCTTGCAGTCCAAGGGACTCTCAGGAGTCTTCTCCAACACCACAGTTCAAAAGCATCAATTCTTCAGTGCTCAGCTTTCTTTATAGTCCAACTCTCACATCCATACATGACTACTGGCATTATATAATAGTAAAAGAGTGATTTATCTTAATTTTTTCTTAAAAAAGAGGTTATTGAAGAGTTTGTATTCCAAACTTCTCAAGAGTTGATAGATATTTCTTAATCCTACCTTATTTATTTTTCTTTCTAAGCCACTTCTTAATTCCCTCTCCCACAATTTAGCCCTTATAAGTTCCCTTAAGGCCCCATCTTACAATAATAAAATAGAGTTTAGAATAAGTCAAATCATTTGCAAGTTTGGGGGACTGAAATGGAGATTTCTTAATACCTTGCCCAAGGGTTTTCTTATTAAGCCACTATCCTGTCATTATTTTACCCTTGAGTTGTTTTCAGAAAGGTTTTAAATGCTGGTAGGATGTTTTCCAGTTACTTGAACCAGAGATTCCAAGTACACAGAGAATGATTAGATCCTCTTCATTTTCTGCTCAAATTTCTCTTATTCTTCAGCCCATCCCCAGTGGATATTTGCAGCCATCTTTCTCTGGACCTATCTTTAAGATGAGAAAGGAACAGTATCTGCCTTCTGTCATTATGTTCATTTAGTCCAGAGGCTCTCACTCCATCATCACCACGAATAGCCTGGGTCTTCTGTCTAATTTCCATCTATCCCATTCTGGTAGACATGTTATTTCTATTCAGTGGCTATCTCTTCCAACACTTAGAAGAAAAACCTAGGATGACTGAGTCCTCTTGGGCTCCAAATGCCAGATATAATCCTATTTGCAATCTCTGTATCCTGAGGTTGGTCTGGTTCTCTGTTCCACATTGTGGCAGCCCACAAGATGAGAAGCAACTTTTATTGAGCCGTATAAGTAGCTGGAGTGAATCAGCCCAACTCTTCTCGGATATATGCCACCCTGCTCTAGCCAGGTGAATGACATCTATAAAGACACGAGTTGATGTCTGGGGAGCTGAATAAACTCTGTGGAGCTTCCTCCGGGAGTCCACTCTGGTTACTATGGTATAACAAGTTATTATCCTAAAATGTAAAGGCTTAAAACAACCATTTTTAAAAATATCCCATGATTTTGTGGGTCAGGGAATTCTGAGAAAGCCTAGCCAGGCTATTCTCTGCTGCAAATGGTACCCAACCGGTAGCCTGGAGTGTTCATTCACAAGTTTGTACCTCAGCAGGGATGGCTGGGAGGCTGAACTTTGCTGGGACTGCCAACTGGCTTCAGCTTCAGCAAAGCTGTCTCAGGGTAGTGGGACTTCCCTGACAAGGCTTTCAGTGTGTTCTGGGGGACAAGAAGTGGAAACCCCTGAAGGCCTGGGCCTGGACTTGGCATGATGTCACTTCTGCCATATTCTATTGATCAAGAAGTCATGTCACTTGCCTTGACTGTAGAGGAGAGGGATAGCAAAGAGTATGTGCCATCTTAATCCATCCCAGAGGTTATACAGCAAACATCTGTAGAGCCCAGGGCCAGTGTAAAACTCTGGGAATATAGAAGAAAGTTAACACACTCCCTGCCATTAATAAGCCCACAACCACAGGGGAAGCTGATGTGTTGTATAGTTCCTCCTCCCAGCCTTTCAGGAACTCTCCGCGATAGTAAACCAGGTATACGTTTTAGGAGGAGATAACTCACAATGAAAAAAAGAGGAAAATTCACTGCCTAATAGTCTCCAGTTGCTCATAATTCAAATGTCTGTTTATCTCACAACTCCTGGCATACAAATAAATCGTGATGTGGAACTGAAGCTTGAAGTGTCTGAGGGGAAAATAAATAGCAGAGATGACTTCTTTGAGAAACATATCTTGCATATGCTAAGAAGAAATTGTGATCCAGAGCTCAGTGATAGTGGGATAAATTCCAAATGACTTCTGTTCTCATCTGTAAGGCAGCCGTTAGGCCAGCTATCTCCCTGGGCAAACCTGTCAATCACAAATCAGAGAAGGCTTCCGGATGTAACAGCGTGTTAGGATCATAAAGGAAAGGCAGAGCCGTCATCCATCATCTTCTAGGGGGAAGAGGGAAGAGAATGTTTCTGGTTCAGCTGCCTTACAGCTAGGAGGCTGCCTCACCCTGAAGCAGACAAGTTAGGCATTTAGGCACTTAGCTTAATAGACTGATATGTCACAATCGGTTAAGGTTTGAGATGTCTAGCAAGAGCAGGAAAAGATAGTCACACTGTAATAGGATATTGTGTTCATGGAGCAAAAGTATGGCTATCATTCTGATCCTGGAGAAACTGATTTACACTCTGCTTTTTAGGGTTGTTTCCTGGTGGACACAACCATCAAGTCATTAACCCACAAACCTGAATTCCAGATTCTTTAGGGCCTCTGGGCTTTGCCTGCATTGTTCTTCTCTGATGCAACTGTCTCATACAGAAAAGGGAAAGGAAAACTTGAGAAAGGAGCTGGGGCCAGAGAAGTGGGTCCTCAGTTCAGTTCAGTTCAGTCGCTCAGTTGAGTCATGAATCGCAGCACGCCAGGCCTCCCTGTCCATCACCAACTCCCGGAGTCCACCCAAACTCATGTCCATCGAGTTGGTGATGCCATCCAGCCATCTCATCCTCTGTCATCCCCTTCTCCTCCTGCCCCCAATCCCTCCCAGCATCAGGGTCTTTTCCAATGAGTCAACTCTTTGCATGAGGTGGCCAAAGTATTGGAGTTTCAGCCTCAGCATCAGTCCTGAAGCCCAGTATTTGGAAGACATGTGTTCCCAATCATGACAGAGATGGCTAATGCTGTCGTTTGGAGAAGAGAGAAGTCAGTGATGACTCTTAGGGAAGGAAAAGGCCTCTTACGGGGTTTTTAAGTTTTAGCAAAATAGAGATGTCCAAGAAGAGGAGTCCAAGCTGGCAAAACAGCACATGGAAAAAAATGGGTGTGGTTCCTGCCAGTGGCACCTTCTCAAGGGCAGGCATTGGCTGCTAATGAGCAAAGCAGGGGACCAGGAGACTAACCCAGTCCTGGCATCTATGGGTGTTTGAAGGAAGTTGGGAGATAAGGTTAGCCAGATAGGCATGGCCAAGTTAGGAAGTCCTTGAGTCCTCTACCAAAGTCTTTGCAGCCAGTACTCTTTATTCCAGAAGTGGAAGTTTCTTTGTTTGGTTCAAAGAACTCTTGATAGATTCCTTTCCAAAGTTATAACCCATACTTCACAGAAAAAAGAAGAGCAGCTGTATGCTTCGCGTTTCTCTGTTATCATCGGCGTTAAACATCATTTACACATGTGGTCAAAGTCCTATTGGTTCTCCACACCATCCCTGAGCTCTGTGACTCCTTGTTCTTATGTTTCTTAGGCTAGATATGATCTGAACTGTGTGTTGTATGATGACTTAAAAAAAAATCACTGGCTGTGCTTAGATGAGCAATTGTGAAATAAGAAACTATTTCACATGCTGTGTTTTTCTAAGGCACATTATTAAAACATTGTTTATTCCAGAAAGATGAGGCTGGGGAGGAGGAAAAAATGAATCATGTATATAAAGTAGTCTCCTGAAAATGAAGACTGCTGGTAATTCCCCATCCTCTCTCCATTCCCTCCACATCCACTCTGCCCATCACAGAAGACCCACCTGAAATCTACCTTCCTCCGTGGTTCCCTCCAACCTGGCCAACCTCAGCTGATTACTTCCCTGCCTGATCTCTTCTTGCACATGCACCAATATTGAATTCTCTCATTAGTTTTTAGAAAGTAAAATAATGAGCATTTTGAGAACAAGAATTCAATCCAGTTTTTATATTGCTCAAGGTATAGCTAATAATAATAATAAGAGCCAATGTTTATCAGGCATTTAACTGTGCTCAAAACTTCACTTCCACTATTTAATTCTTATAATCATCCTCTGATGGTTGTGGCTCTTATTATCCCCATTTTACAGGTAAGGAAACAGACTTACCTATGACCACAAAATGATGAATTTACAGTTTGAACACACGTATTCTGACTCCAGAGTCCATGTACTTAACTACTTCTGAAAATAATACCAACAATATTTCTTGAATATTCACTGTGTTCCAGGCATTGCGTTAAATGTATGACATGGATTATTTCATTTATTTTTCACACATATCTACGAGGTTGGTACTACTATTGTCTTCATTTTAAGGATGAGGATATTGAGGTTTTGGGGTATGAGACTGTGAGGTTTTCTTGTTTGTTTTTGTGAGAGCATTTGAGTTCTACTCTCTTAGCAAATTTCAGTTATACTGGGTTGGACAGAAAGTTTGTTTAGAATTTCCTGCAACATCATATGAAAAACCTGAACAAACTTTTTGGCCAATCCAATATGCTAAGTATAACGTTATCAACTATAGTTCATGTTTCTGTTAGAGAGGTAGTGAGATTTAACAGCCTTGTCAAGATCATATGGCTATTAGCGGCTCTAACCGGAATTGGACCAGTGATGAGTGAGTCTAGAGATTGCTAAATTGTTGGTAAGTATAATAAAGGTGAAGTATATCACATGCTTCACCTAATGCAAGAATGCCTTCCACTTGTCAACATCTTTGTTGCTAGAATTTTCTTATTTCCATCTTTTTTATTATGATATATTTCCCTATATCTTGATTATCCAAGGTTAATCTCAGATAATGACCATCTTAAGGCATGGTCTTCTGAACTAGAGCAGATATTTCAGATGGGATCTGATCAGACTATGTAACAAATTTGGTCTCCCAAGCCCTATTACAAGGTTCTTAAACCAGAATCACTGCTATTCTCCTTTCCATGGCCCTGGCCCCAAGCTCAGTGTGCCATGTCTGTACCCATCTTCTGCCACATGTACACTCAACTCCAGTCTCTGAATGTGATAGTGATTAGGATTTCCATCTTCATAGTGAGTGCGGTATCCATTAGGAATGTTTTCCATTGTGAAAAACAGAATATCTATCAATAGTTTGTACAAAGGAGTTTATAATTCTTACATCACAGCAGTCTGGACAAAAATGGGTGTTGGCATTAGTTTATTGGCTCAATTTTGGCAGGGCTGGCCTTCCTATGATTCTTTTTGCCTTTTATTCTAAGTTGTAAGTTGCAGGCAAATCAGGAAGAAGGGCTGTGCCAGTCCTGTTCCTTCTAAAAGAAAAGCAAAAGTTTTCCCCACAGCATCTTCAATAAATTTCTCCTCTGTCTCATTGGCTATGACTGGGCCACGTGACAAACTGCTGCAAGGGAGTCTAGGAAAACAGGGAACAGGACTGCTCTAACTATCTTCTTAGACCTTTCAAAATCCACTGTCTGGGGCTGGGTTCATTGCTGGCCAGAACAAGGAAGAAGGAAGAAAAAGATCCTGGATACCAGAGAGGCATGTAATAGTGTCTGCCACATGGAGCATGAACGTCATCTATGGCCCACGTCTAATTTGTTTGAGGATGTATCCAATGACTAATTTGCTTGGCGATGAAATTAGTCCTTGGGCAGCAATAGATACATCCAGCTACAGCCTTCCTCCCTACCTTACTAGTTTCTAAACCAGTTTCCTGCTAGAACTGAAATCCAACTATGAATAGAAGCTGTGAACTCAGCTAATTCCGGCTAATCTCTCTGAACATTGCACCAGTTATAACTTCCAGCAATCTGAACAGATGGCCTGATCTCGGACTCAGACTTGACCCCTAAGAACTAGTGCTGTCTGTTGCTCATGAAGGTCTGCATCATTCTACCTTTCCAAATCAGAATTTTTGATTTTGGAACTTAGACCAGGACTGTGTTTTGGTCTTGGCCTACTTTTAGCTCAAATCCTCTTTCCATCTGGGAACGCCCAGAATGCGCTGAAGCTCAAGCCATGCCATTTACGACACACAATAGATTGCTAAATAAGTTCACGTTGAATTGCTTTGACTATTTAAATTCCCAGGATGTTAATGGCTGTTACTAACAGCAATAGCCATCTGTCAGAAATGCTATTAAGGAAATGACCTCATTCAATGAAGATTTGTAGTGAGCTAACTTCAATTTATTAGGCAATGTGGTCAAAGATAAACGAAGTTCCATTTTTAAAAAGGCAACTTTTCAAAGTTTCATACACTGAATAATGCCACAACAGTGATAAAATAGGACAAATCTTAACATGGGTTGATCTCGTGCTGTATGGCCATCTACACTGAATATTGATGACTAAGCTTTCAGGTTTACTTTAAAGAAGTAAAGAGAGAAATTTCTGTCAGAAATATTAAAGAATAACAGGGTATATACCAAATTGGGTAACATCGTGTGTGAATTCTGATACTTATATTCCAGGAAAGCATCTCCTCTGAAGAGTGGAAATATCGTGCTTTATACTGATAATGTGAATTGTTTAAACTACCATATTTCTCTACAGCTCAGAGCCAAGAGTAATGCATAACCACAACAACCACGTTAGCCTAGGGTCATAGTATTTGCAAAGGCCTGAAATTCTACAGAGTTTTTGATTTTCTATTTTTTTCTTTAATTGGTTTATCATATATATGGCCTACTGAAAGCCACCTCAAAGTCTTTTTTCTAAAGATAGGATTTTTTTTTCAAGGATTTTTTTTTTTGACAGCAACCCAAAGGGATCGAAGCTAATCAGGCCACAGTATACAAATTTTTGGTCATCTACTTTTCAGGAAATGTAGCATAGTAGCAACTAGATAAATAAGTAGATAGCATGTGACTTTCATGCTGTGTCCATTGGACATTTTAACATGGTCTGAAAGGAGTTGAATGGCAGTTACACCACGGCTGAGCTTTCTGGCTACAGACATTGTGCCTGTGTTGCTAATTGGGGGAAATTTCTTATGTTGTGGTTATTGAGCATGCATATGTCAGAGAGGATAGTTGATTATGAAAGCTCAAAACTTATTTTCTTGTTGTCCTGAGGGTCTTCAGATTTCTTAAGGTAGAGCCCCAATTTTCCCTCCAGGGAATTCAAATCATTGAACGAATGCTTAAGGACTTCCCTGGTGGTCCAGTAGCTAAGACTCCACACTCCTAACGCAAGGAGTCAAGCCCTGATCAGAGAATTAGATCCCATATGCTGCAACTAAAGATCTCGAGTGCCACAGTGAAGATCAAGGATCGTGTGTGCTACAACTATGAACCAGTGCAGCCCACCCCCCGGCAAAAAAAAAAAAAAAAAAAAAAAATATATATATATATATATATATGTATATATATTAATGCTTAATCGAGACCTCAGAGTACTATCTCCTGACCAGTCATGCCAACTCAGTTTGATCTGTAGTGACTGGGGACACTGTATTGAAAAGGGCTCTAAGATTTCATCCAGACTCAATGGGAAAGATGCTCAGTTTTGTTAATGTTATCTGTCAGAGATGGAGGGAGATACGAGTACAGTGGGGCTACTTCTCTGGTGGTCCAGTGGTAAAGAATCTGCCTTAAAATGCAAGAGACATGGGTTTGATCCCTGGTCTGGGACGATTCCACATGCCATGGAGCAACTAAGTCCATGCACCACAACTATTGAGCCTGCGCTCTAGAGCCCACACACCACAGCTATGGAAGCCCATACACCCTACAGCCCATGATCTGTAGCAAGAGAAGCCACCTCCACGAGAAGCCTGTGCACCGCAACTCGAGAGTAGCCCTGCTCACCGCAACTAGAGAAAAGCCCAAGCACACTAACAAAGACCCAGTGCAGCCAAAGACTAAAATAAAAATAGTATTTTTTAAAGAGCACAATGGGGAATATGCGGCTATATGCCATCATGCTATAGATCAGTGCCACCTGAGCCTTTGTTAAGCCATAAATCTAGGATGGGGTCCAAAATCGTGCATTTCTAACAAGTTCCCTGTGATGGTGCTGGTTCTAATCTAGGGACCACTCTTTGAGAACCACTTGTATAGGTTACAACAGAAATAACTTTCCCCAGGATATCTAAAAACCTACCATTGTTTCCAATTGTCTTAACCATAGAAAAATCTTAATACACCACTTGAAGATTTTCTAATTTTAATTAACAAGCATCTCCATAAAGTCCCCTGGGGGAGTCAATGGCCCTTTGTGCCTTGCAGAAGCGATGTGCTGGATGAGCTGCTTAATGTTGATCATTTGAACTTTAAGGAGATATTAGCTGAAGATAGCAGTTTGGAATGTCATCTAACTTTGCTGACAAACGTCTGTCTAGTCAAAGCTATGGTTTTCCCAGTAGTCATGTATGGATGTGAGAGTTGGACTATAAAGAAAGCTGAGTGCTATTCTCCAACACCATAGTTCAAAAGCATCAATTCTTAGGCACTCAGAAAAAAAAAAAAAAAAAAGAAAGCTGAGTGCTAAAGAATTGATGCTTTTGAACTGTGGTCTTGGAGAAGACTCTTGAGAGTCCCTTGGACTGCAAGGAGATCCAACCAGTCCATCCTAAAAGAGATCAGTCCTGAATATTCATTGGAAGGACTGATGCTGAAGCTGAAACTCCAATACTTTGACCACCTGATGCAAAGAACTGACTCACTGGAAAAGACCCTGATGCTGGGAAAGACTGAAGGAGAGAGGGGAAGGGGATGACAGAGGATGAGATAGTTGGATGGCATCACTGACTCAATGGACATGAGTTTGAGCAAGGTCCGTGAGCTGGTGATGGACAGAGAAGCCTGGCCTGCTGCAGTCCATGGGGTAACAAAGAGTCAGACATGACTGAGTGAACTGAACTGAAATGAACTAACTAACATAGTATTGTTCTCTCAGGGCTAATTTGATATCAGGAGAAACTGCATATTGAGCCCTCTCTTTGTTCATGGATCACGTAATCAGAACAGAACGGAACACTTCTTTGCTGAGCTTGAGGAAATGGCATCCTACTAATCTAACAGTTATTAACAGTATTTAATAACTTAGTACGTACCTGGCAGATTGGGTTTTACATATATTATCATATTAAATATAGTATCACACTTAATCCTCAGGTGAACCATTTTCCAGATGAGAAAACAGAGGCTCAAAGAGGTTATATAAACTTTCCCAGGGTCACAGAAAGAGTAAGAGGCACATCTGGGACTTAAAGCCAGGCAGTCAACCTCCAAGGTTTATACTCTAAACTCCTACAGTTGACTGGAACTGCAGGCCAAATGGAATTAAAGAAGTATTCACTGAACAGATGAGCCCAAGGACAAAACCTGGTTTCATAACATTTGAGTCAAACATTGGGTATTCAAAGATTCTCTCTCTCCACTGTGATTCTAGAAACGCTATTTTAATGCAACCTTGATTCACCTGGATCTCCGTTGCTCTTGTCTGGCAAGGCCACTCTGATAACATGTGTGGGCTGTGTTGCCCAAAAGCTCCACTTGCACCATGCCATTGTCAATCATATCTCCTTTCAAACATACCAAGGAAATCGGTTATTTGAAGGAAACTACTGGCAAATTCTCTTCTTGAAAAACAAAAATAAAACTTCTTGTATTGAAAATAATCACCCCATGTTCCAGTTTACAAGTCTGAAATTTTTTTTAAGCACCAGAATTTTTTTTTATTTCTTGGCAGGTGGGAGGTGTTCGGTTTGAGTGGGAAGAATTTAGCCCAGAGGAGAAATCAGGAGCCAACGCCAGAAGTTCACTTGCTTTTAGAAAAAAAAAATTCTTATTCTTCTTAACACAAAGGTACTGGGAGTGAGCATGGTTGCCCTGGACATGAATTCCTCTGCCTAGGGAGCTGCTGCCCTCATGCCAGGGGACAGCCACCTTGCCCAGCAAGACACCCCACAGTGGACTCCACAGTAGCCTAGTGATCACACTGGACCAGACCACCAGCATCTGGAAGGCCAGCCTTATTCAATTTTTGGTGAAGATCAAGGAAATGAGAGAAAAACGTGCATCAGTCATTCTCATACTGAAGGCCAGAGATCCTCTGTTAACTTCCATATTTACATCTAAGGGTGAACTCTCCGAAAGTTACTTCAATGGCAGTTTCTTGCAGAAAGCCCTCATCTTAGGGATGTTAATGGGATTCTCATCACGAATGTGAGTTTGTCTGGATTTGTCTCGGTATACTTAACTGATTTACAGAGTCATTTTGAATTGTGAAAACTCTGGGGCCATGAATAAGAAAGGGGAAAGAAGACAAAAAATCCATTAAAACCTGTGCTCCCAGAATAAACGCTCTGCTGCACCAGCTTCATTATGACTCTTCACTTATTGTTATTTAAATGATGTTTAAAGAGCTGAAAGATTCCCCCTAATACCTGAACTATATATAGATCAATGCTTCTCAAACTTTTTCAACTGAAGTACCTCCAACAGCAGAAGGGTTGAAACCATGCTCTTTCTCGGCCCCCATACTCTCCTGATAGTGAAGTGTCCTGGGTGGAGCCTGTTTGAAAGCACATCCTCCTCAAGATCTCATGTTTTAGCTAAAAAATTCACATAGGTTTTGCATTCCTGCTTTGACCCTGGGGGTGTGAGTTATTCCAGCATAGGAATGGGTACAGGTGAGGCATCTACCCACTGAGCCATCAGATCAGCTCTGGATCATCCAGTTTGGGCTTTGAAGTCACATTTGTGACCAAGTGTCATAGACCTATTTACATTTTACTTAGAACAGTGTAAATAACCAGACTGTGCTACAGTCAGAATTTCAGATTCTTGCTTAAATACCGAAGTGTTAGTCACCCAGCTGTGTCTAACTTTTTGCAGTCCCATGGACTGTAACCCAAGGCTCCTCTGTGCATGGGATTCTCCAGGCAAGTATATTGGAGTGGGCTGCCATTCCCTTTTCCAGGGGATCTTCCTGACCCAGAGATTGAATCTGGGTCTCCAAGCATTGCAGGCAGATTCTTTACCAGCTGAGCTACCAGATCACCAAATACAAAATGATACACTGAAATCAGGTTAACTTTGCTGATTACGGTTAAGGACAGAGGAAATAGTAAAAGAAGAGGATGTCTGTAAATTTAGTCTGGCAGAAGGATTTGTAAATATATAAGCATCTTAAATGAGGGTTAGAAGGGGATGCAATGACTATATTCTGAATCATAAGCACAGATATAATTTTCAAGAGGGATTTTGGAATAAGCATATGTTAAGGGAAATACTGAAATTGCCCATCCTGGAAAGGAAGCTAATAGCCACTTGTATGAGTTTTCTTATAACAGAAAGCCCCAGTAAGGAATGCAGACCTAACAAGCTACCTCCAACAGGAAGAATTCGGGAAAGGTCAACAGGAGAGAGGAGATGCCAATCCATATGTCCTACCAACCTCCCAGAATCCTTCTGGCTGGAGTCTATCTTGGCTGAGCGATGAGTGCTCCACCACGAAGGATTCTGAGTCAGAATGACTGGCCAGAGACAGTGGGGAAGCTAATCCCAGCACCTTAAATCCCAAGAGTGCAAACCACGTGGCAGAGCAGTTCTCTTGGATTCCCTTACCCCACTGCTCTCTGCCCGGGCGTCCCTTCCCAATAAAGTTTCTTGCTTTATCACCACATGTGTTTCCTCGAACAATTCATTTCTAAGTGTTAGAAAAGAGCCCACTCGCAGGCCCTGGAAGCAGTCGCCCTTCCTGCAACACAGGTACAAAAGCATTTTATAAAACTCTTTTCAGTGATGATATTAGCAGTGAGAATATACATATTATTATTCTGAGTCCATTGTGTGTAATGTGGGATAAAGCTGTATCATCCATGAAATCGAGCTACTTTTTCAGATATCCTACTTCCTGGATACAGTTGATTGACAGCCCCAGCTTCCACCCTCTGGCCCTCTTACTGCCACGCCCCCTCCTCTCAGCCAATGAAAGAGCACTGCAGAGGAGGGCGTGGTGGCATATTAATGTAGGCCTATTTCTGCTTGAATGCAGGACTCCAACTCACATTTTTGGCTTGAGTCCCCATCTGCTTGGCCCAAACTCTCTTAGACTGAGCTGTTGTCTGAGGCTCTTCCCACCCATCCTCCTTCCTTTCCCAGTCCCTTTCCCGGGTCCTAGACTTGCATTATCTGGAGCTTGTCCCTGTTACTCTTATTTCCTCCCCTTCCTTCTTTCCAGGCTTTTCTTCTCCAAAATATTTTACATGTCTAATCCTACCTTAGTATTTTGCTCTTGAAAGACCTGAACTAACCTAGAAACAAAAGGGTAATTATGAAATAGCTCTAATTGCTAGGATTCTCAGTGTGAAAGAAAGGAGATATAATATAGCATTAAAAAAAAAATAACCCTGAGTCTTACATGTGAAATGGAAGTGTCACTGTTAGTATATGAGATATTTTATCTTCAAATATCAACCATGGTCCCCAGTGATTCTGTCCTCTGGATGTTCATGACCTTCTGTCTTCAGTTCTGCTCCCCTGACTCTTCCTGTGTCACTAAAAGAATAACTTGTGATGACAAAATGCGACTTTCAAGGCTAGATCATAAATGATATAGTGGTTTCTGCTTTATTCTCTTAGATCATTCACTCTGAGGGAAGTCAGCTGCCATGTCTTAAGGACATTGAAGCAGCCCTTTGAGAGGACCGTGTGGTGAGGAAATGGGGCCTCCTGCCAACAGCCAGCCCCAATTTGCTGGTCTGGAATGCCCTACCTTAGAAGTGAATCTTCTAGTCTAGTCAAGCCTTCAGATGACTGCAGGCTTGCCAGCATTTTGACTGCAACCTCATAAGAGATCCTAAGTCAGACCCACTTAGGTGAGCTCCTCTTAGATTCCTGATCCAGAGAAACTATTTGAAATAAGAAATGCTTATTGTTTTAAGCATTTGTGTCTGGGAATAACTTGTTACACAGCATTAGATAACTAACACACACACACACACACACACACACACCCCTTATAACTTTCTCTATTTACTGTAAAGTTCTAAAAACAATGTCTCACTCTAGTGAGCTCCTTTAGTGCTCCGACTATGGTCATGAAATACTATTTTACTAAAAGGAGCCAGGGCTTCTTAATAAGGGATTTCAGGTCCAAGGTAGGAAAGATACAAGATGGATCTGCTGCTGCTGCTGCTAAGTCGCTTCAGTCGTGTCCGACTCTGTGCGACCCCATAGACGGCAGCCCACAAGGCTCCCCGGTCCCTGGGATTCTTCAGGCAAGAACACTGGAGTGGGTTGCCATTTCCTTCTCCAATGCATGAAAGTGAAAAGTGAAAGAAGTCGCTGAGTCGTGCCCGACTCTTGGCAACCCAAGATGGATCTAGAACATCTTATTATTCCAGATAGTTAGGAAAGTATCAAAGTCTATTAGGTCCTCACAGAAGGACTCAGGAGTCAACTTAAAGTGACTCACACTGGCTCAAGATGGGATGATTTGAGTTTCAAAAATGATTGTAATCATAATGCATTAAAACCTATCAAATATGTGGAAATCCATGAGCCATAATGATATTAAAAAATAATTGATCACATTGGAGAATAGTGGAGAACAAACTTACTATCCTCAAATCTAATTTAAAAAATGGGAAAGAATCAAACATTTATTGCCTTTTCTATATAAATTGTACCTTCAGATTAATAGATGACAGAAATATCTATGTAAAAGTATTCTAGCTAATAAATAAAGAAACGAAAGCATTTTTCAGACCCTGATAAATTAATGGAGTTAGACATTATCATCAGCTGCCAGCATCACAAAAGGAGGGACAACCAGACTTCATATGACTCCTGATGAAAGAACAGAACACTCCCTATAAGCTTGCCAATGAGATCAAACTGAAGTCCAATTAAGCTCCTAGATCCAGCTGCCAATCCGAAGGAAATACAGAGGACGTGCTGTGTACGCTGCACTGAAGCATGAGTACTCATGTCTTTATCAGCAAATTCATGTGTTCAAATTCAAACTCATGCATTCCATCAGCAAAGTCCAAACCCTGGAAAATGTTACAGGTCAGATGGCTTGAGTTCTTTAACACTCAAATTGTAAGGAAAAGAAATCTTGGGATTGAAAGTAAAGGGCTAAACGGGAAACACTTAGATTAAAAGAGATGTAAAAGACATAAGTCTTAAAAATGGGCGTGACTAGGGGCCTCCCTGGTGATTCAGTAGTAAAGAATCCACCTGCCAAGGCAGGAGACATGGATTCGATCCCTGGTCTGGGAAGATCCTACATGTCGCGGAGCCACTTATCCCGTGCACCACAACTATTGAGCTTGTGCTCTAGAGCACATGAGACGCAACTACGGAGTCCAGATGCCACAGCTACTGAGGCCCAAGCGCCTAGAGCCCCTGGTCCGCAACAAGAGCAGCCATGGCAATCAGAAGCCCATGTACTGCAATTAGAGAAAAGCCATGCAGCAACAGAGACCCAACACAGTCAGAAATAAGTAAATCACTTTTTAAATGGGCGAGAATAAAGGACAGTATTGGGGGTGCATGTTTGTTTATGAAACTATTAAGAGAAACAAGGAAGGAATTACTGTAAAACTGTGGTTCTCAAACTTCTTTTAAAAATTTATTTATTGAAGTATAGTTGATTTATATGTTGTGCTAATTTCTGCTGTACAGCAAAGTAATTCAGTTATGCATATATATGTATACATATATATACATACATACATACACATATACATACATATGTATATATGTAAAGATATATATGTGTTCACACACATTCTTTTTCATATTCTTTTCCATTGGGTTTATCACAGGATATTGAATATAGTTCCCCAGTGCTATACCATAGGACTTTGTAGCTTACCCACTCTTTATAGAATAGTTTGGTGCTGCTAACCACAAACTCCCGATCCCCCCTCCCACCACAAGTCTGTTCTCTATGTCTATGAGTCTGTTTCTGTTTCACAGAGAAGTTCATTTGTGTAATATTTTAGATTCCACATATAAGTAATATGTGGTATTTGTCTTTCATTTTAAAAAGCTTTTATATTGGGGTATAGCCAATTAACAAACAATATTATGACAGTTTCAGGTGAACAGTGAAGGGACCCAGCCATACATACACCTGTATTACTCTTCCCCAAACTCCCCTTCCATCCAGGCTGCCACATAGCATTGAGCAGAGTTCCATGTGCTATCCATTAGGTCCTTGTCTGCTATCTATTTTAAACATAGCAGTGAGTATATGTCCATCCCAATATTTCCTCTTTGACTTACTTTGCTCAGTATGACAGTCTCTAGGTCCATCCATATTGCTGCAAATGGCATTATTCTTTTTTAATGGCTGAGTAGTATTCCATTGTAT
The DNA here is from genome assembly GCF_014754425.2 of Oryx dammah. NCBI lineage: Eukaryota > Metazoa > Chordata > Mammalia > Artiodactyla > Bovidae > Oryx > Oryx dammah. The sequence goes on from NW_024070210.1 coordinate 20,104,866, forward strand.
ATATGTACCACAGCTTTATCCATTCATCTGTCTGTGAACATTTGAACTGTTTTTATATCTTGGCTATTGTGAGTACTGCTGCTATGAAGCAGTGTCTGTATCTTTTTTAATTATGATTTTGTCTGGATACATGCCCAGGAGTGGGATTGCTGGATTATTTGGTAATTCTATTTTTAGTTTTTTGAGGAATGTCCATACTGGTTTCCATAGTGGCTATACCAGTTTACGTTCCTATCAACGGTGTAGGGTGGTTCATAGGAAAAAGGATTCCCTTTTCTCCACACTCTCTCCAGGATTTGTTATTTGTAGATTTTTAAATGATGGCCATTCTGACCACTGTGAGCTGTTACCTATTTCATTATAGCTTTGATTTTCATTTCTCTAATAATTAGTGATAATGAGCATCTTTTCATATGCCTGTTGACCATCTGGTCTTTGGAGAACTGTCTATTTAGGTCTTCTGCCCATTTTTTGATTGAGTTACTTTGTTGTTGTTGTTGATTGAATGAGCTATTTGTATATTTTGGAAATCAACCCCTTGTCCGTTGTGTCATTTGCAAATATTTTCTCCCAGTCCATTCATTGTCTTTTTAATTTGTTTATGGTTTCCTTTGCTCTGCAAAAGCTTGTCATTTTGATTAGGTCCTATTTGTTTATTTTTGCTTCTATTTCCATTGCCTTGGGGGACTGATTGAAGAAAACATCGGTAGGGTTTATGTCAGAATGTTTTGCCTGTGTTCTTTATGATTTTTGTGATATCATATCTTCTATTTCAATCTTTAAGCCCTTTTGAATTTATTTTACTGTATGGTGTATATGATGTGAGGGTATATTCCAGTGTCACTGGTTTACATGCAGTTGTCCAACTTACCAATCACCACTTGCTAAAGAGATTGTATTTTTTTCTATTGTATATTTTTGCCTCTTTTGCTAAAGATGAACTGACAGTAAGTATGTGGTTTTTCTGGGCTCTCCATTCTGTCCCATTCACCCATATGTCCACATATCCAATTGTGCCATTTGTTCTTGTTGCTGTTTAGTTGCTAAGTCATGTCTGACTCTTGTGACCCATGGACTGTCACCCACTAGGCTCCTCCATCCATGGGATTTCTCAGGCAAGAATACTGGAATGGGTTGCCATTTCCTTCTCCAGGAGATCTTCCCAACTCAGGGGCTGAACCTGCATCTCCTACTTTGACAGGTGGATTCTTTACCACTGAGCCACCAAGGAAGCCCTTTTGTGCCAGTACCACACTGTATGAATTTTAGGGTTATTTGAAAAAAGTCATGGATGATTTGATAGTGCTTGCAGAGAAGGCAATGGCAGCCCACTCCAGTACTCTTGCCTGGAAAATCCCATGGATGGAGGAGCCTGGTGGGCTGCAATCCATGGGGTGGCTAAGAGTCGGACACGACTGAGCAACTTCACTTTCACTTTTCACTTTCATGCATTGGAGAAGGAAATGGCAACCCACTCCAGTATTCTTGCTTGGAGAATCCCAGGGACGGGGGAGCCTTGTGGGCTGCAGTTTATGGGGTCGCACAGAGTCGGACACAACTGAAGTGACTTAGCAGCAGCAGCAGCAGTGTTAAATCTGTAGATTGCCTTGGGTAATATGGCCATTTTAACAATATTAATTCTTCCAACCCAATTGGAAGCATGGGATAGCTTTCTACTTCAATTGCTTTTATTAATATTTTATAGTCTTCAGCATATAAATCTTTCACTTCCTGAATCATCTTCAATTCCCTTTATTCATGTTTCATAGTTTGAAGCATATAGATCTTTCACTCCTTATTCAGGTTTATTCTGAAGTTTTTTTTTTTTATGTGATTGTAAAAGGGATTTATTTTTACATTTCCCTTGTGATAATTTCTTGCTAGTGTAAAGAAATGCTTCCCAGATGGCACTAGTGGTAAAGAACCTGCCTGCCAATTCAGGAGACATGAGGCTCTGGTTCGATCCCTGGGTCAGGAAGATCCCCTGGAGGACACAGCAACCCACTCCAGTATTCTTGCCTGGAGAATCCCATGGATAGAGGAGCCTGGAAGGCCATAGTCCATAGGGTAGCACAGAGTTGTACATGACATGACTGAAGCAACTTAGCACACACCCATGCACGTAAAGAAATGCAACCAATTTCTGTATGTTAATCCTGTACCCTGCTACTTGCTTAATTCAAACTCTAAAAACACAACTGAATCACTTAGAAGATTTCTCATAAAACAGATTACTGGTTTCCACCTTCAGAGTTTCTGAGTTAGTAGGTCTGATGGGGCCTAAGAATTTGCATTTCTATGAATTCCCCAGGTAGTGATGAAACCTCTGGTCCAGAGACCACTCTTAGAAAAGCACTGCTATAAAATTCAGGACAGTGATTACCTGGGATAGGAAAGTGAGAAAGAATGAAGAAACTATAATTAAGATAGGATACGTAGAAGGGTTTCTGAGGTGGCTGGTCAAGTTCTATTTCTTGACTTTGGTGTTGGATATAAGAATGTCAGCCATATAATAATTCATTAAACTATACATTTTAAGGCAGCTCTTTGGCAACTTTTTTATAATAGTTAAAAATTAAAATTCTTCAAAATTAAACAAATATATAGACTTCAAATCTTCACTGTCCAATTAAGTGATTTCCTTACACTCCAAAACCAGAAAGTAGGTGTGACATGTCTGTCTCTTATTTTGCATAGTCTATATTCTAGTTCAAGACTCAATATACTCTATATGAAATAGATAACTAATAAGGATCTTCTGTATAGCACAGGGGACTCTACTCAGTACTCTGTAATGACAAATATGGGAAAAGAATCTAAAAAAGAGTTGATACATGTATATGTATAACTATTCACTTTGCTGTATACCTGAAACTAACACATTTAAATCGTTATACTCAAATTGCTGTTTAGTCACTAAAAAAATTATAGAATAAAAAAAAAGACTTAATACAGGTTGTGATGTGCTTTACTACAGAGATTAGATAAATCATTGAAAAATGGAACAATCTTATATATGAGAGGCATTTGATAACTTATTCATAATTAGATACTTCTCCTTCATCTGTATTAGTAATATTTAAATTACTGATATTAAAGCATCAGTGAAAGTAAAGCCCTGTGCTCAATATAAACTATTGAGAGCAAAAAAGGAACACATCAAAACAAAACATAGATCTAACCTCAAGGCACTTTCAGTCTATTAGGGAGAAGCAGATTTTTTTAAAAGTTACAAATAAAGCTGCATACAGTTAGAAACATTGATTACACTTTTGGTTGCTCTCTTCAATACATTTTATTTAAAAAAAAAAGGCTTATGAGTATAAATTTAGAAATCACATTTATAATCCAAGTCCCTAAATATTTATGACACAATTAAGTTCTAGCAAAACTTTTATGGTGACGTCCTTACAGTATCTTACTTTTATTTCATCTTGCTACCATCAAATATAAATGCAGTATCTTCTCTTTGTAAGACACCATGTTGAAGCGTTTACAGTAGTTTGACTGCTGTGATTTAAATAGACAACCTGGGTATATTTACCCTGAGCTGGGGCAAGAGCACGGTGTTAAGTGACAGTCTTCCTTGTCAGTAAGATGGTCACGGTGTTTACCTTTTTCTTTTCTTTCTATTTTCTCCCTTTGCATTTGGTATTAAATGGACCATTGCAGATACTGTGAGATGGTGTCGATTTCTCCAGAACTCTGGCACTCCTTAGGAATGAATTAATTGTCTAATGTTGAGACAGAAGAGTCTCAGCTGTACGTACATTCATTCAATAAAGAGATATTAAAGGGCCTCCTTTATGGTTTTTAACTGTTTTTGTTTGCTTTTGGGGGGGGGGTTCTGTTTTTTGGCTTACACCATTAAAAACCAGATGAGAGCTCTAGACTTACATCTCAAAAGGGGTCCAAATGTATCACAAGGCTGCCCAGCACTTCCAGGCTACTCATCAACATGCATGGACTTCCCACTGGGTTCAAGGATCAGGCAGAGAATAACACGCTTCATTATACAGTACTCTGCCGAGTGCTGGGAATAGAAATATATAAACACATGGTCCTTGTTTTCAAAGAGCTTTCATGCCAGTGAAGAATAAAATAGACAAAAATATTTTTATTGCAGTAAGATCATGTTTTAATTGAGCTATGTACCGATAAAAACCTTCTGGTAAACAACACTATTATTTGTACATGCTTATACCTTTTTCGAAACAAAATGCCTAGAACTCTTTATAAACTGTATTATCCAGATGGATAAAATGGGAAAAGAGAGATTCTGAGCTTGCCAAATATGACTCAACAAGTCAGTGACAGGCCTAGAAATAGAAGGGAGAAATGAAACAGGTTTCTGACAATCTACCTTGAAACAAGAGCTCAGCACTGCAGTTGGGAGAGAGGCAGCTCTAACTCCGTGGGAGGAGGAAGTTGGTGAGTCAGCTCAACGTGGAGACCAGGTTTGAAGAGAATCATCTTGTGTAGAACTGAGCAAAACTCTGACTCCCTGCCTAGTCACTTCCTCCCTGGTGGCTGGAGATCCTACCAAGCTACACGCAGCCACCCATCCCGCCACCTGTGTTCTCTTTGATCCATGACACAGAACCCATCGCTGCTGACTTCTTACAACAGCTCTTGCTTCCTGCAGGTAGACCAATCGGCAAGAGGTTGAAGGTGAAGAGAGTTCCAGCCTGTGAACTCTGTCCTGCAGACTTTCAGAGGAAACATGAAAGCCCTGAGACCTCCTGGTGGAAAACTCTCCAGCTGAAATGATGTGCTTCTGTCCCCAGCCCTTGCTTAGAGTTCAGCTCGTATGTGGATGTTTAATGAAATGTGTTATGAAATTGAGTCAGGTCTTCATGACACGTAAAGTCAAGAAATAGTGTCATCATACTTATCAGATTGTGCTAGAGCTGTGTACTTAGAATTCTTTTTGAAACTGTGATTTCCCAGAAGACAAACATGATGTTTATTTATTTCATTTTTAATATCTAATGTATAACCGGGAGCATAGCAGAAGTCCCACCAGTTAATGAATTTGTGACTACTGAATTATGGAGGGTCAATATGATGCCGGTTCTTGATATAGTGTTGCAGAGAAAGGATTCAAACCAAATTGTTATGAATATTTTCATTAAAGTATTTTTTAAAATCCTAGCAATAACTGAAAGTACAAAGAATAAAGTAATTACCAATTGCTTCAATCTAAAAGTAACCATAATGAAAATTTAGTGGATAACGTTACAGGCATATCTGAGTGCATAGATTAACAGCCAATATTTTAAAATATGAGATTAATCCATTCTAATTTTCTTCTTAATTGATTCCCCAGTAGGCTTCCCTCATCAGAGTTCAGTTGTTGAGTTCCAATAACTTATTGCTTCTGGGGAAGAACATGTACAACCTGGATCAGGGAGAATTGATGACAGCTAACTTTCCTGACCTCTTGAGTTCAAACAAGAAAATATTCAGGAAAGTCAGAGGTAATCAAGAGAGAAAAGGATTTTTAAGCCATGTCATCTCCCCCTTTAACATGAGTACTAGATCACAGAGCTTCTTCTCTGGCATACAGGGGACTTCTCTCCATTATGCAATGGCTACCCTAGGAAGAATATGTCAGTAGATAGATGTGCTGCAGATAAAAAAGAAACCCAAACCTGCCCAATTCTCACTCCAGGAATTTTAGGAGAAGAAGGGTCAGACAGAATGAGAGGTCAGATACAAGGTTCTGGTTTTCAACCTGCCTTAGAACCAAACTTGTGTGCACAGAGTATCCAGATAGCTAACAGGAGTCCAAGAACCAGTGGGCTTCCCCATCCGTCCTGCAAAGACATTGTCAGTCTCTGGAGCAGCATCGCATGCCCCCGCCTCCAATGGGGCCCAGGTGGATGGTTCAACCTGAGGACATGCTCCTCCTCCCTCGTAGCCTGGTGTGTCCTGCAAGGGGCCCAGCAGTTCCTGCATGTCTGAGGGCAGGAGTACAGAAGACCTGTGGACTGGAGTCAGTAGACAGAAGTCTAGTTGTGTGGGACTTCAAGAGCAGAGGCAACAGGCCAGTACCACAAATGCCAGTGGTGGATGTCTCAGAAACCACAGTCTAGGAAAGAGCCTACAACTGCCAGTGCAGAGCAGAGATCCCTGGGAGCCAAAGAGCTGAGTGTGGATTGGAGGGCTTTGTCTTTCCCTCCCTGCTGATGCCACCATGAAGCCATACAATCCACAGACTACTCCACCCTGGAGAGGAGCGAGAAGTACTTGAGCGACTGAGACGTTACCTCAGTGAACTCCATAAACTTGTTCATTATATTAAGTTTACTAGACTGGAGTAAAATTTCAATGCCTCCTTCTTTGTATTCCCTCCACCACAACAGCCGTTACTATATAACTGAAGGAGCATTTATTTAAAAGAGCTTACAACCAACACCAGAGCATTTATTTAAAACAAGGTAGGGGAGTTCCCTGGTGGCCCAGTGGTTAACACTCCATGTTTCTAATGCAGGGGGCATGGGTTCGATCCCTGGTTGGAGAACTAAGAGCCCACATGCCTCATAGTATGACCAATAAATAAATAAATAAAATTACTTTATAAAAAAATTTAAAAATAAAACAAAGTGGTGTCTTTTCTTTGTGCATTGGAGTAGAGTGAATGATTAGGTCATCTGTGTAGATATACAGATAAAAGTATACAATCATACATAAACAATATATAAACAATCATACTAGCAGTTGCATGTAATACAAAGCTCTTGCGGTTTAAGCGTACAGGGAGTTGGGTACAAAGAGAATTCAGGAAAGACCCTGGGAGCAGGCTGCAGGCTTGGGCCTCTTAAGTATGACCTCCAGAACAATGCTTTAGAACTGGTGTGTCAGGCAGTGTTGACTTCTGCCACAATTAGGAGTCTGGAGAACCAGGAAGGTTCTGCCCCAAATTCAGGCTCCAGGATCATGACATTTATGGTATACTAAAAGACAGTCCTAAAATATATTCACATCCTAATCCTTGGAACCTGTCCATATTACCTTATTAGAAACAGACTCTCCACAGATGTGATCTTGAGAAAGGATTATTCGGGATTAGCAGGGTGGACCCTAAAGACATGGATACAAGTGAATGTATCCTTATAAGTAGAAGGAGAGAGAGATTTAACACAGACCAAAAAAAGGCAGCTGAAGACGGAGGCCGAGATTAGAGTGATGTGGCCACAAGCCAAGGAAGGCTGTCTGCCACCAGAAGATGGAAGAAGCAAGGAATAACCTGCCGCTACCTCGATTTCAGCTCAAGGATACTAATTTCAGACTTTTGGCCTTTAGAACCATAATACAATCATTTTCTTTTGTTTTAAGCCACCAAATTTGTGGCGATTTGTTACAGGAGCCACAGGAAATTAATATACTATCCCAGTGCAATCCAGCCACTAGGAAGTGATCACTTTGCCTCTCAGTTTTGGTTCCAGGAACCACAGGGTTGCCTTAGCTATAACGCAGGAGTCAGAGCCCCACCGGAATTGTGGGCTCCACGGCCATAATGCAACTGCTGAAGCTCCAGTGCAGCCACCTATCCTCACTGAACTCTGTCCTGAATTCATCCTATAAAAGTGCATCTGATTTGTGACTCCTAAATTTTTGTTGGAACAGGAGCTGCTAGAGTGTCTGAAGAGGGATTTCCCTGGCAGTCCAGTTATGCTTTCAACATAGGGGGTACGGGTTCAATCCCTAGTCTGGGAACTAAGATTCTACATGCCACATGATGTGGAAAAAAAAAGAGAGAGAGAGAGAGAAAGGGTCTGCAAATACACATCCACTGTATCATTCGAGCCCCTAAAGAATAAGAAGACGGAGTAGAGTGAAACTGAAGCGATGTAATAGTCCAAGCTACTGTATCTACCACACTATCCATGCTATTTTTAGCAAAGCATTAAATTTAATATTACTCAAAAAAAGGAAATAAATGAAATTGAAGTGAAAAGAGAAAAGCGCCAAACTTCAGATAATGTATCTTCACCACTCAAGATCATGCTTCCTCAAAGAATCCCTACAATTGAGATGAAAATATTATTCAAAACAAAACTTAACAGTTAAAGTGCTCTTAAACTGTTTTAATTTTAGATATCTTTGATTTCCTAGTATACATTCATAGCTTGTTCCTAGTTCCCCTCTGAATTTTGATTATATTAAATTTATCCTGTCAAGGTTTTAACATTTACATTGACATTTATAGAATAAATCCATAGGACTCAATGCTAATTTCTGATTCTTTTTCCTTTTTAAACTTTATTTTGAGTCCTCGTCTAGTGTCTTGCATTTCAACTTTATTGATCAGTAATTATTCAAGAAGAACCCATGGTAAAGTATATCGAGCTCTTGCATGCTTGAGACTATTTGCCTACTGTCTTTGTTGTTGAAGGATAACCTGGATAAAATTGTTAAATCACAAATCTTTTTTCTGAGAACACGGTAAACACTGTTCTATTGTCACTTGGCATTGAGTTCTGTGCAGGGGTTTGTGTGTATGTTTACTAGTTTAGCTATTCATCCCCTGGCTAACTGGATTTTATTCTTAAGCCTTTAAAAAATTTCTGGCAAGAAGTTGCACGTCTCCTTGTTTTGCTGTTGTTAGTGAAGCTTGATTGTTGTTTATTGTTTCGTTGGTTGGTTTTGTTTGGAACGGTAGGTTTTATTATTTGCTTATTATTGCATATTAATCAGGAAATCAGCTCTTCTTGCCATCTTTACCTGAAACTCTCCAAAGACTTGTCCAAAGTCTAGCTTTGGAAACTCCATCTGGTAGCCAGGTCCTGGGGCTCTTATTGGTCATAAGTGTTGAAAACATACAAAACCAAAGTGTCTCTAAGGCTGGTTCTCTCTACTAAAGCACAGAACACTCCTGTTGTAAGTAGCAACCTGAGCAAGTGGTCCTTTATATGCTTGAAAATAGCTCTCCTATTCCCACTGCCTACTTCTTTCTAAGATAAGTATTCCCAGATTACTTCCACACTTTTAACCATCTCAACTGAATTTCTAACACCATCCCTCTTATAATGTGATTCCCAGCACAGAATCCTGTAGATATGACAACGAACACTGCAGGTCCCAGCAGACTTGGACGTGCCTTGGTTGGGGACCCTCTAAGCCTATTAATATGACTCAAGTTCATGTTAACATTTTTGGCAGCTGTATTTTACCATTTACTCATAACAAGTCCGTCTGTAAATAAAACCCGTTATTCTTTTACACGCACTGTTGTTAAGCCATCTCTCTCTCATCTTGGATTTATGTAACTGAGTTTGTTTTGCTGTTGCTTTGTTTTGTTTTAGACCTTCAGTTATTCATTCTGTTTACATTCATTATTTTAAATGTGGCCTATCATTTTGAGCTGTTGACCTTCTGAATGACAATTTTATTATCTGACTTATTACTTATCATTGATAGTTTCACATCATGAGTGTCACCAATATCCTCATCTGGCTAATAGCCAAGTTTTTGGCAATCATTAGGCATAGTCCTCACTCTTCCGCTTGCTAGCAATGTGATGTTGAACAAACTAACTGTACATTTTACATGGGTGTACATGGGTGTACCTATGGCTGATTCTTATTGATGTATGACAGAAAACCACAAAATTCTGTAAAGCAATTACCCTTCAACTATAAAAAAATTTTTAAGTCAAAATCAAAAAAGAAAGAAAGAAAGAAATTCCCCCAAGGTTTGCATTAACCCATTAACCAACAAACTTTGGAGGATGGTCTTAATAGTGTAGCATCCACCCAATGGCGTCATCACAGAGACTTCACTTTGTAAGATTATCATGAGAGATGTTGTAAAGCATATTGCTCAAATCAAGATGAAATCTGCTGTAGCATTCCTCCCGTAGCCTATGGAAAAGGAAGTGAGGCTAGTCTGTCCTTATTTTCTCCTAGGCAACCTTTGCTGGCTAGCCTCCAGGGCCTGCTGCTTCCTCTAGAGGAGCTAACAAATGATTTATTCAGCAAATGTCAATGTTCCTGATCTAAAGAGGTGGTTTTCACTCTAGGGTTCATTAGAGTGCCTTGGGGTGTGCTCCGTTTCCAGGGAAAGAGGGGGACAAAATGGGGGTGTTCCTAGCTTCCTTTCCCTATAACACCCAGAGTATCTTTGCTTTGACTCATTTTCTATATTTGATTTCTGTAATTTCAAACTGCATTTTAAAAAAAAAAGCCTCAGGAGGGATCTGAGAAACATAATTTGCAAACAACTGGAGTGAGCTATATTGAGATCTCATATTTTTATTCTTTGCTCCTCTTGAGTTTAACAGCAGCATTCCAGGACTTCCCTGGTGGTACAGCAGATAGGAATCTGCTTGCCAATGCAGGGGACACAGGCTCTATCCCTGGTCTAGGGGGATTCCACATGCCACGGAGCAACAAAACCTGTTGCAACTACTGAGTACAAGCTCTAGAGTCTGAGAGCCGCAACTACTGAGCCTGCCTGCTGCAACAACTCAAGCCTGAGTACCTAGAGCTTGTGCTCTACAACAAGAGAAGCCATTGCAATGAGAAGCCCACTCAGCACAATGAAGAGTAGCCCCTGCTCACAGCAACTAGAAAAAGCCCTTTCAACAATGAAGACCCAGTGCAACCAAAAATAAACAGATACATCATTTTTTTAAAAAGCAGCATTCCAGGTCTTTGGGGCCTGTCAAAGATGACAAGATGAGGGCAGCAAGTTTATCTGCAATGAATTCCTTCTGACGTCTGGGATGACATAGCTTACTTGGGTTGAGAGATGCAGATCGACCTGAGATGCTCAGAGCTCTGGACTCCTGGCTTCCGTACATGCTCACCATCTCGTGCAGCTCCCCTTCCAGGACAAAGAACTTCCTCTCTGCGCAGGAGGCAGGAGGCTTGCACGGCCCCGTAGCTCTGTTTTCTCTATCATCTGATGTCATTACACACCTTGCCCCAAGCAAACAAAAGGATGTGTCTTCCTTGTTCTTTCTCCTATAACTGAAAAAGTCCTTTGCCTTCTCTAAACTTTTACACGGGACCCAGCTGCTCTAGGTTGCAGAATCCCTGTGGCTTTTACAAGTTGGGGGTGATTTCTCAATTTCTCTCTTTCTCTCTCCTGTCTCTCTCATTTCCATCCTTGCTCTCTTCTTTTGTTATTTACCATGTATTTATGGTGGTCTTTCTAATCCTCTTCAGTTTTTAAAGACATTCTTCTCTCCCTTGTTTATATGTTTTTGGTTTTTTTTTCTTATACTCAGTTCCTCAAAATGCTTTCCAGATAATCACATCTAATTCTTTGGTCATCTCCCCCATTTTTCCTCACCTGTCTCCATTCATTTAGAAAATATTTATGGAGGTTTAACTGTGCCAGACACTGGGCTGAATGCTGGGTGTATAACACATGGTTTCCATTCTCAAGAAGCTGGAGGAAATAGACAAACAGAAAGTTCCAGTACAATGATTGCTTTGTCACAACTCCATTTTTTATATTTTCACTCTCTTTTTAGCTACTTTCTTTTTAGAACTTGAGACCATAGGATAACTCTGGAGCAAGTAATGACCTCTACCAGTTGTGAAAGAGCACGACTTTATGCTGCTTGAAGCCTGAACAATGGGCTTATATGAAAGTCTTGAAAGAGAAAGGGAATTAGCAGGTACTAAGTGCCTACTGCATACTGAGCATAATGCTGTCCCCTCTAGTATACATTATCTTATTTATTCTTCACAATACCCAAGAAGAAGGTGTTATAATGTTTACTTTGCGATACAGGGAAGTCAAATTGAGAGAACCCACAGGACACAGAGCTGTAAATCAAGCTTTGGGATTCACATCCAAGTTTGTCTCTCCCGTTCATCATATTGCAGAACTCAGCCTCCTTTTGAGACAGTGTGAGGGAGGGATGGAGCAGCAATTTGGGGTTAGCAGATGCAAACAACGAAGTAAAGAACAAGCTCCTACAAGCACAGGGAACTGTGTTCAATACCCTGTGATAAGCAATAATGGAAAACATATAAGAGATGTATATACATGTATAACTGAATCACTTTGTTCTACAGTAGAAATTAACACAACATTGTAAATCAACTACGTTGCTGCTGTTCAGTCGCTAAGTCATGTCCAGCTGTTTGCGACCTCAGGGATTACAGCATGTCAGGCTTCCCTGTCTTTCACTATCTCTGGAGTTTGCTCAAATTCATGTCCATTGAGTCAATGATGCTATCTAACCATCTCATCCTCTGTTGCCCCCTTCTCCTTTTGCCTTCAATCTTTCCCAGCATCAGGGTCTTTTCCGATGAGTCGGCTCTTCATATCAGCTGGCTAAAGTATTGGAGTTTCAGCATCAGTCCTTCCAATGAATATTTCAGGGTTGATTTCTTAAGGATTGACTGGTTTTATCTCTTTGCAGTCCAAGAGACTCTCAAGAGTCTTCTCTAACACCACAATTCAAAACCATCAATTCTTTAGTGCTCAGGCTTCTATACTTCAGTTAAAAGAAGAAAGTCAACTTCCTTTGAAATGTTGCCTTAACCTTTTATCTCTCTCAGTGTACATTTCTCATCTCCTTCTCAACTCCGCCTTGCTCAGAGCTCACTTCTTCTAGCAGCCTTCCTTAACTGCTTAAAATATTCTTCCTTCTGTGTAATCCCTCTTTGGAGTTTTTCATTATTTTGTGCTAGTTGATTTTGCTTTACAGCTGTCTTGGCATTATTTTGTACTTGTGTCCTCAGCTTCCCTGAGTTGCTAATTCATGCAGGACTGAGTTGCTTCCACCTCGGCGACCAGCACAAGTTGTTCCCATTGTGAGTTTCATGCAGCCTCCTTCTATCTTTATCCCATCCTTTCCCTCTTCTCCTTCATTGGACTTTTGTTCTGAGTCCTTTTCCTCACATTTATTTATGGGTCTTTCAACCATCAGGCCTCCTTGGTGGTTCAGATGGTAAAGAATTTGCCTGTAATGCAGGAGACCTGGGTTTGATCCCTGGGTTGGGAATATACCCTGGAGAAGGGAATGGCAACCTACGCCAGTATTCCTCTTTTTTTTTCCACTCCAGTATCCTTGCCCAGAGAATTCCACAGTCAGAGGAGCCTGGCAGGCTATAGTCCATGGGGTTGCGAACAGTCAGGTACAACTGAGTGACTAATGTACTCCAACCATCTCTGATTAAAATCCAAGTCTCTTCCCCAAGTGGACAGAGTGATGGCTTCAGCGGTTGTCTTTACAGGCTCTGCCTGTAGTAGAGGCAGGAGAGGCCGGCTGTGCGCCCATGGCAGGGGGATGTAACCTGCCAGCTGTAAGGAGCAGCAGAGGCCCAACATATGTTTCCCTTCTCCCGCAGAGCTGGGGTCTTCCTGGAACGCAGCCTAGCATCACTCGTTCCCTTGGCTCTAGTTCATGCTGCCCTCTGAGACCACAGCTGGCACTCTGAGGGGCCCTGAGCGCTCCCTGATGCTCTGCAACCAGCCCCTCCCATTGAACAACAGCCAGAGCTTCTGCTGCCTTCAGGAGACATATGGCATTTTCTGATGGAAACTGTAAGCTTTCTTTTCCCCCTGCTCTTTTTTTTTTTCTTTATTCACAAACATTGTCCAGTCCTTGCCCAACAAGGAAGGCCACTGTTTTCATTGCTATCCTGTGAGCAAATTCTTCAGGTGGTTGGAGAACAAGTATTGGTGCCATAGGACAGCATGCTTGGGAGTTAGTTGCTTTTTTCTTCTTGTCTCCAGAGTGCACATATCCTGGCTGTAGTCTGGGAATCTTCATCTCTGACATGTGTGCCTATCTCCTGACATCGTCATGTGGCAACACTGTCCCTGCCCCACGCTAGGACTAAACGCGCAGTCAGGCCAAGGGTGAGCTTGCACACCATTGTCAAGCTTCTCTGTTGGTCCCTACACCTGCTTGGGAAGGCCCTTCTCTGCTCCCACTGATTCATTCCCACCCAGACAAGCCTCTGAGCAGGTGTGTTGGCAATGGTTGCCCATCATTTCGTAAAGACAGAAAGTAAAGATTCCGGATAAGAAGCTCATCCAGGGACACATGAGTTGGTGACAAGAACCACACACATGGCTTCCAGGATCCAGACTCTGCCTGTCCTGACATTGTCTGTCCCAAGTCTGCCCAAGGAGTCTGGAAGTCCAGACACAGTTCTGAGGCATCACTTAATCCTTCTAACAACCTTAAATGGTGGGCACATCCCTTCCTCATTTTATACATGAGAGAGTTAAATAACATGCCTCACTCAGCAATCTGGTACCTGACAGGCAGGATTAGAACCCCAGCTGTTGAGTTCTAGAGCCTGTGCACTTGAGCATTCCACTCTACAGAGTCCAGGCTGCACTTTACAAATTGGAAAGCAGAGCCTGAAGGACATTCAAGGACTTCTCCAGCCAAAGCAGCAAGTCAGAACAGAGCCAAAGTTTGACAAGGACAAGGGCAGTAGAATTGGCCCAAGAAGCACCCAGTCAGCCTCTGTGCAGGCAGTGGTTCAGCTCTAGGCGAACCAGGAGTTGGCATTTCTCATGGAAAAGTTAGAAATCAGATGCATCTGTTTCTGTCTTTGACTGGATTTCTCCCCCTTCCTAATGGACAGGAACCACCTCCCTCTCCAAATCTGATCTGCTTCTTTCAAGTCCTTTCAAAGGAACCCCGGAAAGCCACACCTACCCTCTGATACCCTCCTTTCCTTAAGACAAGAAGGAAAAAAAGGAAACTCTTTTGATTGGCTCACCCTGAGCAAAACAGGTGTGTTACTCTATTCACTTTCAAATTCCCCTGATGGGCTTCCCTGGTGGCTTGGTAAAGAATCTGTGCAATGCAGGAGTCTCAGGAGCTGTGGGGTTAGATCCCTGGGTCAGGAAGTTCCCTTGGAGAAGGGAATGGCAACCCACTCCAGTATTCTTGCCTGGAGAATTCCATAGACAGAAGAGCCTGGCGGGCTACAGTCCATAGGGTCACAAAGAGTCGGACACGACTAAACCAACTTAGCACGCATGCACTGATGGAAGTTACCTGGGCTGGGCCTGTTCTTTAAAAGTAATTTCTTCTGAGGGAAAGAAGATAAAATAAACTGTGCCTCTGACCTTTGGGATTAAACTCTTTTCTTCTTTCTCAGAGCCTGGCAAACCACAGGCAGGGTTTCCAGTGTCCCTGAACCTTTCCATTTTCTCTTCTCAAAAGCTGCTTCTAACTGTGCATGGTAAGTGCTAGAACTATGACCCGGGGGACTCTTTTTTCCACACAAAGAAGAAATAGTGGAAAAGTAGAATGACCAATGCTGGAAGGATTTTACCAGAAAGTACAAGTAAATGTATCACCCGAGGGCAGTGTAACTAAAAATAAACAGCAGTGTACCAGAGCCATTCTGAGATTCTCCCACGAATCTTTCCAGGATGCAGCAATTGCACACATCATTATAAGGAAGTACTATTAAGCCAGGTGCTGTTCTGGATGGCAGGGCCACAACAGTGATCAGAAATAGATGGACGTCCTTGCTCTGCTGGAGCTCATCTCCTAGAAGGGAAGGGCCAGCAATAAACAAATGAGCCAGTGAGTAAATCATTTGTCACGTGGTGATAAAGGCTTCCCAAGTGGCTTAGGGATAAAGAATCCACCTGCCAGTGCGAGAGATGAAAGAGGTATGGGTTCAGTCCCTGGGTCTGGCCCATCCCCTATAGTAGGAAATGGCACCCCACTCCAATTTTCTTCATCGGGAAATCCCATGGACAGAAGAGCCTGGTGGGCTACAGTCCATGGGGTCACAAAGAGTCAGACGTGATTGAGCAACTGAGCAACAGGCACGATAAAGGCTAAGAAGGTATAAAAAGCAGGGCGAGGAGGAGTGATACTGATGAGTTGGGATGTGGTATACTTAGAGATATATTTAGTCTTTGTTCCCAAGACCTGTCACAAAGCTCCTAAAATCCCTGGAATGTCATGAGTGATGGGAGTTTCTCTTGTATTCAAAAGGCAGCCCTCTTGTGTCCACCTGAGTTTATGCTAATGAGGTGACTTAGTGTGGGGCCCCTAGATAGGCCCTCAGGATGGGGATGGTCACCAGAAAGACGCTAAGATTGGAAGGTATGTAACTTTCAATCCCTCCCACTAACCTCTGGGACTAGGAAGAAGGGAGCTGTAGGTTAAGCTCTATAAAAACACTTGAACAATGAGATTTGGAACCTAGGGAGGAGCTCAGGTCAATATCCAATATTATGTAATAATCTATAGAGGAAAAGAAGCTGAAAAGACATATATGTGTATGTGTATGTGTGTGTGTGTGTGTGTGTGTGTGTGTGTGAACTGAATCACTTTGCTGTGTACTTGAAATACACACAATGCTGTAAATCAACTATACTTCAATAAAAGAGAGAGAGAGAGCTGATGGGTTTAGGAGTTGGTGAATGCATTCACAGGCCAGGAGGCTGCTCATCCCAGTTACATGGGGACAGAAGCTCCTGCACTTGGGATGTTTCCAGACCTCACCTTATGTACCACTTCATCTGCAGTTCATTTTTATTCTTTCCGTTATAATAAACCGGTAAATGTAGGTAAGTGTTTTGCTGCCTTCTGGGAGCCACTCTAGCAAATTAATTGTAACTGAGGAGGGAGCTGTAGGAAGCTCCAGTTTATAGCCATTCCGTCAGAAGCACCATCTGAACTTGTGACTGGCTTGTGAAGTGGAATCAGTCTCGTGGGACCGAGCCCCAACCCCCAACTGCAGACGGTTATAACACCGTCTCCAGTTAGATGGTATCAGAACCTAATTTAATTTGTAGGACACCCAATCAGTGTCTGCTAAGAATCAGAGATTCCTTGGTGATGTTGGAAAACACATATCAGAGTTAAGTAAGTTAAGCCATTAAGGTGTCTCTGATAAGGTAACATGTGAGCAGAGATCTAAAGAAAATGAGGGCATGAGCCTTGTGGTTTTCTTGCAAAAGAAACAGCATATGCAAAGGTCCTGTAGCAGGGTTATGTTTACCATAGTCAAGAAAGCAAGGAAGCCGGTGTGGCTGGAGCAGAGCAAGAGATGACGAGAGTGACAGATGTCGGACTCTGGTACAGACTTTGAAGTTTATGTTGAGAGAGCTGCAAAGTCATTCAAAATTTTGAACAGAGGAGTGACAAGAACCGACTTGCCTTTTAGAAGGACCACTCTGGCTGCTCTGTGGAAAATGCAATCTTCAGAGTCAAGCATTTTTCACTATAATCAGTGAGAAAGCTGATGGCCCAGTGGGGAAGACAGGTAATGGGTAACTGGAAAGCAGAAACGCAGGATGTTTTGAATCTATAACAAGAGGATCTGACCCTTGTCTGAGAATCCAAGGGCGGGCTTCCTGGAGGAGGCGATTTTAAGCCAAGGCTTAGGGGATGAGTAGGAATAGAGGAGATAAAGAAAGGAAGGGAAGAGCTTTCCAGGGAAGGCAAAAAAACACATATAACAACTCTAGGCAGACTTCCTGGATGATCCACTGGTGAAGAATCTGCCTGCCAATGAAGGGGACGTGGGTTTGAGCCCTGGGCTGGGAAAATTCCTCATGCTGCAGGGCAGCTACGCCTATGTGCCACAACTACCGAAGCCTCTGTACTTTAGAGCCTGTGTGGCCCCAACTACTGAGCCAGATGCTGCAACTGCTGAACCCCGTGTGCCTAGACTTCGTGCTCTGCAACCAGCCACCAGCATGAGAGGCCTGCGAATTGGAACTAGAGGGTTGCCCCTGCTTGCCACAACTGGAGAAAGCCTGTGTATAGCAGCGAAGACCCAGCATATACACACAACAGGCTCCAGGCATAAATCTAGGCATGAAAAAGCACAGACTCATTGCAGGGAACAGAACAACACAAAAGAGGCTGAAGCCTAGTAAGCTAGGGCCAGGCTATTTGGTTAATGCTGGTAAAAGAGGGGCCGTGCCTGTGGGGCTGCATGCATCTAGAGTGCTGAGGACTGGTCATAGCCCTAAAGCTACATGAGCCATTGGAAGTTCTCTTCAATGGACCAGCACAATCAGATCTGCATTTTCAGAGGATGAGTTAGGCACTATGTGATGACTACACTTACTCAGGGGAGCAAGAGCGGATGAGCTGAGAACAATTAGAAGGTCAGGTGTGCGAGGAAACCAGAACTGAAAGAGGCACATGTACTCCAATGTTCATCGCAGCTCTGTTTACAATAGCGAGGATATGGAAGCAACCTAGATGTCCATTGGGGATGATTGGATAAGAAAGCTGTGGTACATATACACAATGGAATATTACTCAGCCATTAAAAAGAATACATTTGAATCAGTTCTAATGAGGTGGATAAAACTGGAGCCTACTATACAGAGTGAAGTAAGTCACAAAGAAAAACACCAATACAGTATGCAGTTCAGTTCAGTCGCTCAGTTGTGTCTGACTCTTTGCGACCCCATGAATTGCAGCACGCCAGGCCTCCCTGTCCATCACCAACTCCCGGAGTTCATTCAGGTTCACGTCCATCCAGTCAGTGATGCCATCCAGCCATCTTATCTGTTGTGCCCTTCTCCTCTTGCCCCCAATCCCTCCCAGCATCTAAGTCTTTTCCAATGAGTCAACTCTTCACATGAGGTGGCCAAAGTACTGGAGTTTCAGCTTTAGCATCATTCCTTCCAAAGAAATCCCAGGGCTGATCTCCTTCAGAATGGACTGGTTGGATCTCCTTGCAGTCCAAGGGACTCTCGAGAGTCTCCTCCAACACCACACTTCAAACGCATCAATTCTTCGGCGCTCAGCCTTCTTCACAGTCCAACTCTCACATCCATACATGACCACAGGAAAAACCGTAGCCTTGACTAGACGGACCTTAGTCAGCAAAGTAACGTCTCTGCTTTTGAATATAGCTTTCCTTCCAAGGAGTAAGAGTCTTTTAATTTCATGGCTGCAGTCACCATCTACAGTGATTTTGGAGCCCCCCAAAATAAAGTCCGACACTGTTTCCACTGTTTCCCATGAAGTGATGGGACCGGATGCCATGATCTTCGTTTTCTGAATGTTGAGCTTTAAGCCAACTTTTTCACTCTCCTCTTTCACTTTCATCAAGAGGCTCTTTAGTTCCTCTTCACTTTCTGCCATAAGGGTGGTGTCATCTGCATATCTGAGGTTATTGATATTTCTCCCAGCATTCTTGATTCCAGCTTGTGTTTCTTCCAGCCCAGTATTTCTCATGATGTACTCTGCATATAAGTTAAATAAGCAGGGTGACAATATACAGCTTTGATGTACTCCTTTTCCTATTTGGAACCAGTCTGTTGTTCCATGTCCAGTTCTAACTGTTGCTTCCTGACCTGCATACAGGTTTCTAAAGAGGCAGGTCAGGTGGTCTGGTATTCCTATCTCTCTCAGAATTTTCCACAGTTTATTGTGATCCACACAGTCAAAGGCTTTGGCATAGTCAATAAAGCAGAAGTAGATGTTTTTCTGGAACTCTCTTGCTTTTTCCATGATCCAGCGGATGTTGGCAACTTGATCTCTTGTTCCTGTGCCTTTTCTAAAACCAGCTTGAACATCAGGAAGTTCACTGTGCACATATTGCTGAAGCCTGGCTTGGAGAATTTTGAGCATTACTTTACTAGCATGTGAGATGAGTGCAGTTGTGTGGTAGTTTGAGCATTCTTTGGCATTGCCTTTCTTTGGAATTGGAATGAAAACGGACCTTTTCCAGTCCTGTGGCCACTGCTGTGTTTTCCAAATTTGCTGGCATATTGAGTGCAGCACTTTCACAGCATCATCTTTCAGGATTTGAAAGAGATCTACTGGAATTCCATCACCTCCACTAGCTTTGTTCATAGTGATGCTTTCTAAGGCCCACTTGACTTCACATTCCAGGATGTCTGGCTCTAGGTGAATGATCACACCATCGTGATTATCTGGGTCATGAAGATCTTTTTTGTACAGTTCTTCTGTGTATTCTTGCCACATCTTCTTAATATCTTCTGCTTCTGTTAGGTCTATACCATTTCTGTCCTTTATTGAGCCCATCTAGGCATGAAATGTTCCCTTGGTATCTCTAATTTTCTTGAAGAGATCTCTAGTCTTTCCCATTCTGTTCTTTTCCTCTACTTCTTTGCATTGATCACTGAAGAAGGCTTTCTTATCTCTTCTTGCTATTCTTTGGAACTCTGCATTCAGATGCTTATATCTTTCCTTTTCTCCTTTGCTTTTGGATTCTCTTCTCTTCACAGCTATTTGTAAGGCCTCCTCAGACAGCCGTTTTGCTTTTTTCCATTTCTTTTCCATGGGGATGGTCTTGATCCCTGTCTCCTATACAATGTCATGAACCTCATTCCATAGTTCATCAGGCATTCTATCTATCAGATCTAGGCCCTTAAATCTATTTCTCACTTCCACTGTATAATCATAAGGGATTTGAATTAGATCATACCTGAATGGTCTAGCAGTTTTCCCTACTTTCTTCAATTTAAGTCTGAATTTGGTAATAAGGAGTTCATGATCTGAGCCACAGTCAGCTCCCGGTCTTGTTTTTGTTGACTGTATAGAGCTTCTCCATCTTTGGCTGCAAAGAATATAATCAATCTGATTTCAGTGTTGACCATCTGGTGATGTCCATGTGTAGAGTCTTCTCTTGTGTTGTTGGAAGAGAGTGTTTGCTATGACCAGTGCATTTTCTTGGCAAAACTCTATTAGTCTTTGCCCTGCTTCATTCCACATTCCAAGGCCAAATTTTCCTATTACTCCAGGTGTCTCTTGACTTCCTACTTTTGCATTCCAGTCCCCTATAATGAAAAGGACATCTTTTTTAGGTGTTAGTTCTAAAAGGTCTTGTAGGTCTTCATAGAACCGTTCAACTTCAGCTTCTTCAGAGTTACTGGTTGGGGCATAGACTTGGATTACCATGATATTGAATGGTTTGCCTTGGAGATGAACAGAGATCATTCTGTCATTTTTGAGATTGCATCCAAGTACTGCATTTCAGACTCTTTTGTTGACCATGATGGCTACTCCATTTCTTCTGAGGGATTCCTGCCCACAGTAGTAGATATAAGTCATCTGAGTTAAATTCACCCATTCCAGTCCATTTTAGTTCCCTGATTCCTAGAATGTCGACGTTAACTCTTACCATCTCTTGTTTGACCACTTCCAATTTGCCTTGATTCATGGACCTGACATTCCAGGTTCGTATGCAATATTGCTCTTTACAGCATCGGACCTTGCTTCTATCACCAGTCACATCCACAAGTGGATATTGTTTTTGCTTTGGCTCCATCCCTTCATTCTTTCTGGAGTTATTTCTCCACTGATCTCCAGTAGCATATTGGGCACCTACTAACCTGGGGAGTTCCTCATTCAGTATCCTATCATTTTGCCTTTTCATACTGTTCATGGGGTTCTCAAGGCAAGAAGCAGGCGGCTGTGGCTGGCGCAGTAACTGCGGCCAAGAGGAGCTACCCCACGTCCGAGGTCAGGGGCAGCAGCCTAGAGTGCTAGGCTGTGACGGCACAGGAACGGCCGAGAGGAGCTACCCTGTGTCTGAGGCCAGGGGCAGTGCCCGAGGCCAGGGGCAGTGGCCAGGAGGAGCAACCCACATCCAAGGAGCGGTGGCTGCGCAGGCACAGGAGGGCCTAGAGGAGCCATCCCACCTTGAAGGTCAGGAAGGGCGGCGGTGAGGAGATAACCCTCATCCAAAGTAAGGAGCAGCGGCTGTGCCTTGCTGGAGCAGCCATGAAGAGATACCCCACGTCCAAGGTAAGAGAAACCCAAGTAAGATGGTAGGTGTTGCAAGAGGGCATCAGAGGGCAGACACACTGAAACCATACTCACAGAAAACTAGTCAATCTAATCACACTAGGACCACAGCCTTGTCTAACTCAATGAAACTAAGCCATGCCCACAGGGCAACCCGAGACGGGCGGGTCATGGTGGAGAGGTCTGACAGTATGTGGTCCACTGGAGAAGCAAATGGCAAACCACTTCAGTATTCTTGCCTTGAGAACCCCAATACAGTATATTAATGCATATATATGGAATTTAGAAAGATGGTAACGATGACCCTATATGTGAGACAGCAAAAGAGACACAGATGTTAGGAATAGACTTTTGGATTCTGTGGGAGAAGGTGAGGGTGGGATGATTTGAGAGAATAGCATCAAAACACATATATTATCATATGTGAAACAGATCGCCAGTCCAGGTACGATGCATGAGACAGGGTGCTCAGGGCGGGTGCACTGGGATGACCCAGAGGGATGGGATAGGGAGGAAGGTGGGAGGTGGGGTTCAGGATGGGGAAGACATGTACACCCATGGCTGATTCATGTCAATGTATGGCAAAAGCCACTATAATACTGTAAAGTAATTAGCCTCCAATTAATATAATTAATTTACAAAAAAAAAAAAAAAGATCAGGTGTGGGCCAGAGATGATAAAAGCCTGGATTTGACAGGAGTGGAGGGGATGGAAGTCAACAGGTGGGTTTGAAGGATATTTTGGAAGAGAGCAGACCTGGTCACTGTTTAGAAGTGTGTAGAGGGGGCCTTTGAGTATTTCTCTCTGACTTTTGCCCTTGGGTACCTGAGTATGTGGGGGTGCCATTCTTGAGAGAGGGAACCAGAGCGCCACGTGGTTTGGAATTCCAAGGCCCCGGCCAATGCTTATTTTGCCCCTTGAGCAGAGCTGCTGCTGCCCTGTAGGCAGAGTGCTGGAGCCAGTTTATACCCTCAAGCCAGCTGCTCAGCATTTGGTTACTTAAAGGCAGCTATGGGGGGTGAATTTACACATGGAGGACAAACATTACCATTCACAGCTTTCCTTCCAAAGAGCTGGTTCACAGCACACTACTGTCTGCAAGGAAATTTTGGCTGGTGTTTCAGACCCTTTAGTGACTGCTTGTTGATATTTTAGTGGTTTGGGAATATAGGTCATCATTCTCCAATTTTGTTACAAAGAGTTGACCTTGCTACTTGGATTAAATGCATGGGCAGCTTCCTATATATAGCTTATCTTCTCTAGGCTCTTGCCAGAGCTGAGAATGGAAGCAGCTATGGGACATTGACGAGAACCTGGATACCCTTGAGGCATGCCCAGGATACCAATCTTGGCTGGCTTTCTGTTTATGGCTTTCTGGGCTTCCTGCCAAAACACCTTATCTCCCCCAGATCTTTTATCTAATGTCAAGATTCCATAATTAGCAGAATATTTGAGAAGGAAGCAGACTGGAAAACAAAACAGGCAGGATGCAAGGAAATTCATTTATCCAACCATCCATCCATCTGTCCATACATATATCTAAGAAATATTTGCTAAGCATCCAGTATGTGGCATGTGCTTCCGAGTGCTGGGGATATAAAATCAAAGAAGTTCTTTGGGGTTCTCAACATCACTGGGGAAAGAGACTCATAAATAATTCTAATGTCAATTTTTATCGAGGTGTGTAGCACTATAAGCGACAGAAAACCTAACTCAGATTGGCTTGAACAGCGAAGATATTTATTTTATCAACTATTAAATAGTTCAGAAGCATGGCAGGTGAATTTCAGTTCCTCTTCTCTGTAATACTCTTGGATTTGCCCTGCTTTATGTGTTTTCATGTCCAAACCAGGCTAGGTGCAATATGAATGCAGCAGTTCCAGCCATCACATCATATATCACAACATCCAAAGGAAGAAAGAAACTGTTTCTTCCTGTATCTTTTTTTTTTTTTTTTTTAAAGAAAAGAGAACACTTCTCACAAATTCCCTAGCAGATGTGCCGTCATGTTTGAACTGGGTCATGTGCCCATTTCAAACTTCATCACAGGCAAAGGGAATGATAAATTTTATAGGCACAGACTAGTCAGGCTCTACCTTGAATGCTGAGAATGGTGTTACCATCCCCGAGTCTCATGGAGGCAGGAGTAGATGCCTGAATATTTCTGTGAGTAGAGGAGAATGGGGTGAGAGCGCTGGGTGGTTAGGAGGTGACACACAGCATCTATTACACACATCTAAGGAGATGCCATTCCAGAGGTGTACGCTGCATGGTGAGGTTCATGGGGCAAGACAAAATTTTTTTCTGGGTGAGGGAGGCAGTTGGGATTTCAAAAAGGAGGTGACTTGGGAGCTGGACTGGGGATAAAGAATACAAGGCTAAAAGCTGTGCCTACCAGATCCAGGTTGAGAGGGTCTTCTAAGCCCTTCTCAAAGGATTTGGCTAAATGCTACAGGAAGTGTAGAGTCATTACACATATTCTTAATATTTTAAGTCCTATTTTTCTATTTTATTTTGTTTTTGTCTGTACTGCACAGCTTGTGGGATCTTAATTCCCCAACCGGGGATCAAACCTGGGCCCTTGGCAGCAGAAGTGTAGAACCCTAGTCACTGGACCACCAGGGAATTCCCTAAATTCTATTTGTAAATGGAGAAATAGGAAAGCGACAGAAGAAGAATCACTTGCTGAATGTCTTCTATATGCTTGATGCTGTTTATATAGATTCCTCCTTTAATCCTCAGCACAACTCTACTGGAAAGCTATCATTGTCCCATCTTACAATGAACAAATGGCTCGCGGATCAGGACCATGGCCTGACTAAAAACAGAAGCCCCGACCGACTGATGTTTGCTTAGATATACAACTGCAGGTGTGGCAGTTCCCAGGCCTTTGATGGGGGCAGGATGGGGCTGTGCAGTGCAAAGAACATGCGTGGCTGTTGCCATGGGAGGTGACGAACATGTGGATTAGAGCAGCAGGGATGGAGAAGAAACAGATGCGATTAGGAGCTACATGCATGGGAATTGGCGACTGAGTGTCTTTGTGGAGGAAAAGATAGAGTTTATTAGGACATACATAGTAGTTCAATTATAGTCTTCAGTTTGAAAATTCAAATTTGTTTTGACTCTGCTGAGATATTAGGGAACATTTTGAGCATACTTGTCCCTCAGGAAACAGTAGGTGAAGGCAGAAAATTGCATCTAGTTTAGGAATAAATACATGATACGCATGTATGCACACACACTCGTACCCTCAACATCTACCAGCTGTTTCATTTCACCATATGGGTTAGGAGCCACACTCGTCCGTATCTGAGTACAACCTTTCCGCCCACCACTTCACAATAACCTACAAACTGCAGCCTTCTGAAGCCCATGTCCTCAAGGAAACTTCAGGTCTTTGGCAGTACCACATTTATTCTATTATTTATGTGTTTTGCAACCACGGAACATGTTTAAGACCATGCTATGATTTTTATTATGTTTCTATCTCTTTTTAAAATGTCACTAATGAAGACTTTCGGAGAAGGCAATGGCAACCCACTCCAGTACTCTCACCTGGAAAATCCCATGGAAGGAGGAGCCTGGTAGGCTGCAGTCCAAGGGGTCGCTAAGAGTCGGACATGACTGAGTGACTTCACTTTCACTTTTCACTTTCATGCACTGGAGAAGGAAATGGCAACCCACTCCAGCGTTTTTGCCTGGAGAAACCCAGGGATGGGGGAGTGTGGTGGGCTGCCATCTATGGGGTCACACAGAGTCGGACACGACTAGAGTGACTTAGCAGCAATGAAGACTTTGAATGTTGTGTTCATTTTCTCCATGGTTTTCATTGCCTAATTTTGTACAACAAAATTTTTAAGAATTATTTCAAAAGTTTAGGCTTATAATAGAATTGACCATATGTTTAAGTTTCTTCTTCATATACCTGGATTTATGATGATGCACTTTACTGAAAGGGAGTTTGGTCAGGGGGATGGGGGCAATGGTGGCTTTGGCTTTGGACATACTGAGCTGGAAGTTCCTGTATTGGAGGGCATCCAAAAGATGACTAAAAGTTCAGGGAAAAAAACAACTGGGTGCCGTGTAAGTGGTTTTGTAGACAATTAGCAAATAGCAGGTAATGGAAGCCATGTAAGTGAGAGAGATTTCCCAAAGAAAGGTGGAGAAAGTCTACGAGGACACCTGAAGGCACCAGAATCCAAGGCAAGGCAGGGAAGGAGGGGCCAGGGAAGAGTCTGGGCGGCGATGGGGTCAGAGAGATGGGGGAGTGTGATGTCGGCAAGTCAGGAGAGACCAGAGTCCAAGGTGGGAAAGGTGGGCCGACAATGTCTAGTGTTACCAAGGTTCAGGTAGGAGGCGTAGTGAAAGGTGTCGGTTGGATCCAGGTATTTCATAACTAACTTTTTAAATGTGCTTATTTATTTGGCTGTGCTGGGTCTTGGCTGTGGCACGTGGTATCTTCAGTCCCCACCGCGGCATGAGGGACTTCAGTTGTGGCTGTGGGATCTAGTTCCCTGGTGAAGGTGGCTCAGTCGTGTCTAACTCTTTGCGACCCCATGGACTATACAGTCCATGGAATTCTCCAGGCTAGAATCCTGGAGTGGGTAGCCTTTCCCTTCTCCAGAGGATCTTCCAAACCCAGGGATCAAAAACAGATCTCCCACATTGCAGGTGGATTCTTTACCAGCTGAGCCACAGGGGAAGCCCCTAGTTCCCTGACCAGGGATTAAACCCTGGCCCCCTGCACTGGGAATACAGAGTCTTAGCTACCGGACCACCAGGGAAGTACCCCCATAATTCATTTTTAGCCATAGAGATGGCAGGCTTTGGAAGTCTCTTCTCCCAAGATTTTTAGCTGTGAAGTGAAGCAAAAGAATGGTATTTTGTAAGGGAGCCAAAACTGAAGGAAAATTTAAAAGATGTTTTTAGAGTGAGGAGTAGAGATTAAAAGAGACAGGGGGCCTTAAGAAAAGAACATGAAAGGAGAAAGAAAGAGATGGAAATGGTTATATTTGGAAAGAAAAATGGTCCCTTCCTCCTCTGAGACAAGAGTGAATAAGGCAAAATGAATTTAGGTGTGGTAGAATTTATATTCCACAACCTGTGTTTTCCTTTGGAAGCAAAGGGAATGTGAAAATAGGATTGCAGCGGCTTAACCAAACAAGATGGAGAAGGCAATGGCACCCCACTCCAGTACTCTGGCCTGGAAAATCCCATGGACGGAGGAGCCTTGTGGGCTGCAGTCCATGGGGTTGCTAAGAGTCGGACACAACTGAGCGACTTCACTTTCACTTTTCACTTTCATGCATTGGAGAAGGAAATGGCAACCCACTCCAGTGTTCTTGCCTGGAGAATCCCAGGGACGGGGGAGCCTTGTGGGCTGCCGTCTATGGGGTGGCACAGAATTGGACTGGAGTGATTTAGCAGCAGCAGCAGCAACCAAACAAGAGACAACAGGAGGAGCCAATCTCAGGCTGATGAGGAGGTTCTCAATGTCACCAATGTCTCAGTTCAGTCAGTTCAGTTCAGTCGCTCAGTCGTGTTCGACTCTTTGTGACCCCTTGAATAGCAGCACGCCAGGCCTCCCTAACCATCACCAACTCCCGGAGTTTACCCAAACTCATGTCCATCGAGTTGGTGATGCCATCCAGCCATCTCATCCTCTGTTCTCCCCTTCTCCTCCTGCCCCCAATCCCTCCCAGCATCAGGGTCTTTTCCAATGAGTCAACTCTTAGCATGAGGTGGCCAAAGTATTGGAGATTCAGCCTCAGCATGAATCCTTCCAATGAACACCCAGGACTGGTCTCTTTTAGGATGGACTGCTTGAATCTCCTTGCAGTCCAAGGGACTCTCAAGAGTCTTCTCCAACACCACAGTTCAAAAGCATCAATTCATCGGCACTCAGCTTTCTTCACAGTCCAACTCTCACATCCATATATGACCACAGGAAAAACCATAGCCTTGACTAGACGGACCTTTGTTGGCAAAGTAATGTCTCTGCTTTTTAATATGCTATCTAGGTTGGTCATAACTTTCCTTCCAAGGAGTAAGCGTCTTTTAATTTCATGGCTGCAGTCACCATCTGCAGTGATTTTGGAGCCCAGAAAAATAAAGTCTGACACTGTTTCCACTGTTTCCCCATCTATTTGCCATGAAGTGATGGGACCAGATGCCATGATCTTCGTTTTCTGAATGTTGAGCTTTAAGCCAACTTTTTCACTCTCCTCTTTCACTTTCATCAAGAGGCTTTTTAGTTTCTCTTCACTTTCGGCCTAGATTCCTTCTATATTCTTTCTCTACCACTGTAGGGACAAGATGTCAGCTGACACCAGACAGTATGTCTTCATTTTGGGAGGAAACATGGAGAAGGGTAAAGAAATGGCATTCTAGCTATATATCCTGCTCTTTTTTAATCAGGAAAATAATAACTTTCCTGAAAGCTCTCTACTAGTAGTCGATTTCCGTTTGTATTTCACTAGCCAGAACTAGGTCTGGCTGCAAGAAATTCTGGTTAGTTAGTGCTTTTAATTTTAGGAAGGAAAAACGAGATATTAAATAAACACCTAGCTATGCCTGCTGCACTGACAGTAAGTAAGAATGAGTGCTCTGACAATGTAAAGGACAATGTGGGTGTTGAGAACAAAGACTGGTAATGGCACTAATTTGTATTGGGCTTCCATTATCAGCTATTTGGATAACTGGGGGCAGTTGTCTTATCTCAGTGAGCCCCACAATTTGCTTACCCATAAGGGGAGATGCTTAAGCCATATTATTTTTAAGATTTAAAAAATTCTACAATCTATGATTCTAAGAGCTTATAAAAAATTCCATTTCTAAAATAGCAGGAGACTGTGATTGACTTTCCTGGAAGCTTGAGAAACTTGTTGATTCTTTAACAAATCTAAGCATTCTTTCAGTTCAGGATGACACAGTGTAGGACCTAAGAAAAATGTTTCCTATACGTATATTTATAAAGCATATTAGTACACCAAATTGAAGTTTTCAGTTAAATATGCACTTATGAAGAGTTCTCTAACACAGACACCGGAACTGCAATTGCAGAATTGAAGCCCATGAGATTTAAAAACGGAAACAGAAATGGTCCTCCAGAATGGCTGTACCAGTTTACGTTCCTACTAGCAATGTTCTAGACTGCCAATTTGCCTAGCAGAAAATATAAACATGAAGGGAAAAAATAGCATCATGAGGTCTTTTATTCTTTGTCAGACACCATCATATGCCCTTAAATTCATTTTATTTGTGATTTTCCTGGCTACCCTATGAGGCAGGTAGATTATATCCATCCTAGAAATAAAGAACTGAAGCTCAGAAAGATCAAACAACTTGCCCAAGGCCAGTCACTTCATCATTCACAAAACAGCCTGGAATACATGTTTGTCTGACACCAAGTCCATTGTCTTAAATCCCGGACGCCACTGCCTTACAATTTCTTCCTATTGGGTCTTTAGTCTAACATGGGAAAATGTGGAAAGACTTGCTTATTGTGCCTCAAGATTCTGTCCAGAATCTGTAACATTGCAAAGGCTAGAATTTGGTAGAAGCAGTATCTTCCAGGATAAGGTGAGATACCACGAAGCCACACAGAGCAGTATTATGCTCTAAGAAACCCTTTAAGAATCATACATAAAGAGGCTTCTCTTTCATGGTTTTCAACAGTTTAAATAACATAGGAATAAAGGAAACTTATTTTCACCTTTTCTTCCTGTTATTCAGTAGGAACTAACTGTGACTTCTGGTTATATTTTTAAAGAAAATCTCAGACTTTTCCTATTGTTCGTCATGGACCTGAGGTGAGGTTCCCACGGGGCCATCTCTGCCTGTTTGATCCTCTTTGGATAGGTGTTCACTCACAGAGGCAGACACTGAACTTTGTCTTGTTATAGCACATTACCGCCACAGGAGGAAAACGAAGTCCCTGAATGGGACGGGATGGGGTGGTTTTGTTGCCACAAGGTCAATAAACTGTAGTAGCTGTAGTCAGTGATCAGTTCTTGGAATCCTGCTAAGACGAAAGTGGCCAGTTCGAGCAAATCTTCAGGCTCACCTGGGCCTTTTTCATTGCTGGTATTGATGGGGGCCCTTTTGAAAGTCTTTACTGAATTTGTTACAATGTTGCTTCTGTTTTATGTCTTGTTTTTGGCCCTGAGGCAGGTGGCATCTCAGCTCTCTGGCCAGGGATTGAACACGCGTGCTCTGCACTGGAAAGCCAAGTCTCTGTGCAGCCGGGGATGTCCCCGCCTGGACCTTTTAAATGAGTAAGAAAAAGGACAGAGGCAGGGGGGAGATGATGATTGCAATACAAATCATGGAGTGCCCTGATGGGAAGAGACAACACGGCCTTTGAAAGACACACAGCCCCTCATGATGGAGATGGATGGGGGCAGTCCTAACAAGCAACAGCCAGATAACCAATGTTAAGGGTCCTCTCTTGCGAAGGCTGGAGAACTGTGATCAACTGATATAGAATCCCACGGCTTTTCCTCTTTGTTCTATTAA
Source organism: Oryx dammah (assembly GCF_014754425.2). Lineage (NCBI taxonomy): Eukaryota > Metazoa > Chordata > Mammalia > Artiodactyla > Bovidae > Oryx > Oryx dammah. The sequence goes on from NW_024070210.1 coordinate 20,135,086, forward strand.
TCTATTGATTCTTTTACAGCTTTATTGGCGTCTGACTTGCTTCCAATCAAATTCACCCATTTTAAGAATACAGTTTAATGAATTTTGGCACCTATACATATACAGTTATGCAACCACCCAGTCTCTATAGGACTTATATGTCTCTCTTCCATTCCTCATATAGGTAATTTATATTTTTCTCTTTTTTCTGTATCAGTCTTGCTAGGTATTTGCCACTTTTACTAACCATTTCAAAGAACCAGATTTCGGCCTTATTTTCTTTATTGTTCATCTCTTTTCATTGACATGTGCTCTTATCTTTATTATTTCCTAATTTTTACTTACTTTGGGTTTAATTTGCTCACTTTGTTTTTAGTTTCTTATGTTTGAAGATTTAGTGGGTTTTTTTTTTTTTTGGTAACAGCTTTATTGAGAATTTACATACAATTCATCCACTTAAAGTGTACAGTACAATGGTTCTAAATATATTCACCAAGTTGTACAACCAAAATCAAGTAAATTTTACAGTATTTTTAAAAAACTTATAGTATTTTAACCACCCCCCAAAGAAATCCTACCTTTGTTAGTCACCTCTCCCCTTGCTAGCCCTTCCCTCAGCACTAAACAACCACTAGCCTAATTTCTACCTTTATAATTTGCCTATTTAGGACACTTCCTATAAACGAAGTCAACAGTATGCAGTCTTTTATGATCAGCTTCTTTCACTAAACATGTTTTCAAGGTTTATCCATGTTGTAGCACATGTCAGCACTTTATTCCTTTTAACCACCAAATAATATTTATTGTATTGATTCACTACGTTTTATGTATCCATTAATCAATATATGAATAGATGATTGATTTTAATTTTCTCTTCATTTCTAATATATGAATTTAAAGATGCTAAATTCCCTCTGAGTACTTCTTTATCTGCATCATATGAACTTTGAGATCTTATATTTTCATTATATTTCCATTCAAAATATTTTAAAATTTCCCTTATGAAATAAATCATGGATGTTTATGAATATATTGATTAATTTCCAAATGTTTGGGACTTTTATCCTGTATATTGAATAATATCTAAGATCTATCTTTATGTTGTTTCTTCAGCTATATCCAAAATGCTGTTAAAAATATCCAATGAATTTTTCATTTCAATTACTGTACTTTCCAGCTCTAAAATTTCCATTTTGTTCTGTTTTTTACAGTTTCTAGGTCTCTGCTGTAATTATCCTATTTTGTTTATTTACTGTGAGCATTTTTTTTCTTAACTCCTTGAACATTTTTACAGTGGTTGCCTTAGTCCTATCTATTTATTACAAGAGCACCTAGATAATTTCAGAGTTCCTTTTTTCCCCCCTAAGTATAGGTCACACGTTCCTGTTACTTTGCATATCTAGTGATTTATAATAGGATGCTGATTATAAAGGAATGTACAATGTGGAGACTTGATTCTGTTACATTCTTTTGAAGAGTAATCTTTGTTAACTTGGCTAGACTCAAATTGCAAACACTGTTTTCCTGCCCTCAACAACAGTTGAATTCTCTGCCAGTTATTTCAGCTTCCAGCTGATGCCTTTTCTTTCTTTTCCTTTTTTCTTTTTATTCTTTTCTTTTCCCTTTTCTTTCTTCCCTCCCTCCATTCCTTCTTTTTTTTTTTTATCAAGAAGTTGAGTGGATGTTTTAGACAGATTTGGGGTTTCACACCTGCAGTTCACTCTCTTCTAGGATTTTCCCCTTAGTTCTGGCTGATCTGCCAGCCTAAGCTCTCTCCCTGACAACCCAAGACAGAGAATTGATGAGTATGTTCAGGTAAAAAGTTGTAAACTTGCAAATCTCATTGGTATATTTTCTGTTTTTAAGGGCAGACCGCTCTCCATTTACTTTTGATCAGTCTCCAGTGTAATAAAAATTGCTTTTTAAAACATTTTGTTCAGGTTTTATAATTATTGCTCATGCGAGAGTTAGTCCAACCAAGCTGCTCTACCATTATTAGAAGTTGAACTTTGCTTTCAAACAATTTTTTGAAAAGCATACCACTTGATCGTAAGATAGGAAAGGGATATACGTATGATGGATCTTGAGAGTGTGGTTTTGAAAAGAATTAAGACTTCCTGAGAATATAAAAATTAAGGTAATGTATGTCTTTGTGGGAAAATAACATTCATCTCTCTGAGGTGCTTACATTAGTCTTTAAAAGAGAAAAAAAGAACGGAAAAAGGAATAAGCAGTCGAACTATTGTATTAAACTTAAAAATTGGTATTTTTCGTAAAGGACTCTAACATTGAAGAGATTGAAGCATGACTGCATGTCATTCAGAGTCTTAAATTTTAAATGCGCTCTGTCAAATTGTGGTCAACTGCTGTGTTAGATGTCTTCTAGTTGATCCCATCACACTCAAATTATCTATGGCTGCAAATGACAAGCATTCCTGAGGCTGTGGCCGAAGCAGCTGCCACAGAGCCTGTGAGGCTGAACGTGGTGGGTACAGAGTGATCTCGCAGACTCCAGGTCCTAGTTGCTGGGGGAACAGCAGCACATTGGGGACTGGCTTGCCACATGAGCAGAGGTCATGACAAATTTCATCCCCATGGAAAAACTCAGGCTTACTCTTTGGCAAGAAAATTGTATAGTAAACATCTCATGCAGACCAAAAATTTTTAAGTTTCATAATTGAACCTGGTCTTACAACCAGATAACTGGTTAATGGATTAGCAAGCTGGGCATCACCGATTCAACAGGCATGAATTTAAGGACAGAGGAGTCTAGGGTGCTGCAGTCCATGGAGTCTCAAAGAGTTGGACACGACTTAGTGACTGAACAACAACAAGGTGGGCCGGTTAGAAACTCCTTTATTATAATTGGTTCCCTCAGGTCATGCGTGTTCTCTCAGATTCCTCCTTTAAAAATGAAACTCCTATTATTTTGGAATGAAAACATTAAAGAACATCCTTCCTCCTCTCGAGCTGTGTTACAGCAACATGAAGACAACTGAGTTTAAAGTATAATTTTTGTTGTGAAATAATAGAGCTAATGAGTCTAATTTAGATTTTTTTTTTCTAAAGCAAGTTCACATGATCCAATGAACCATCAGAATTAAGGGGGAACCAAAGACAGAAAGACCTGGTTCTAAAGCTAAACTGAGATCCTGGCTAAAAGACAGAAGAGATGAGGGTAGACCATGACAATAGTAGGAGAGGGAAATAAGAGAGTTAGAAGGAGGCCAAATAAAAATTCAGTACCATTCTGAAGAACCACCAACATTTCAAGTTCAAAACATCAACATTTCAAGTTTAAGGTCTTTTAACTGGTCAGGTATTGCTAGTATTTTTAAAAAATCATTAAAAAAAATTTTTTTATTGTTTAAAAAATTTTTAATTTAAACTCATACAAAACACATATAACACAAAATCTATCATCTTACCTATTTTTAAGTGCACAGTTCAGTGGCGTTATCTACACCATTGTGCAATCATTGGTATACCATTACCACCACCTGGGAAGCCCTATATTTTAAACATTTCAGCCTTTATGATGGCATTACGATAGCATTTCCTAATGCCTACTCTCTTTAAGACTAATGGTGTCTCCTTGAGGAAAAAAAAGACTCAGGGAGAAGACCTTGCTGGTGAAAGTTACAGAGAGGAAGAATTTGGCTCAGCATGAGAAAGAACTTTCTATGTTTAGATCTGCAACAGAAAAACAGGAGGCCAGGGAGCTCCCTTTGAAGGTGAAGAGCATTCACACAGGGGCTCTTTAGGCCATCTGTTGGGTGTGCTTTGGAAGAGATTCCTGTCCTGGGTGGGAGAAGGACCTCTGGACTTTTTCTAACTATGTGGGTCAATAGTTGAACTGACAGAAATCACTGCACACTCAGGTTTCAGATGAGCTTATTGGACTTCAAGTACGCTAGATTTGGACTTTAAAATAGTTACTTATTAAAACCACTTTTTGGCAGGTTTCATACTTCCCTGTACATTGTCTGTTGGTTTTGTATAAGCTGCTGCTGCTGCTAAGTCGCTTCAGTCGTGTCCGACTCTGTGCGACCCCACAGATGGCAGCCCACCAGGCTCCTCTGTCCCTGGGATTCTCCAGGCAAGAATACTGGAGTGGGTTGCCATTTCCTTCTCCATTGTATAAGCTATGAATAAATAATTAAATGTAGAATACATAAGCTTCACACCTGGTCGAACCTTTTATTAATCAAGGGATATGCTGCAGATGACCTTCACAAAAAGCCAGCTTTCTCTGAAATGGGCTTTGCTGTCTTCAGGTTTGCCCCATTTTGATTCATTTTCAAGCTGCTGCCAGACTAATCTTTCTAAGATGCAAATTTATGCATGTTACCTTTTCTCTTTTAAAAAACTTTAATAGTATCCTTTTGTTTTCAAAATAAAGTTCAAATTTCTAAGCATGGCATTGAAGACCACCCTGCTTATCCCTTGAGACTCGTCTCTAGTCATTTCTTCTCTTAAATTCTAATCTGTAGCTGGAATGAATTACTTCAATTCACCAGTCTTTGTCTGGCTAACTCCTACATATTCCTTAAGACTCAGCCCAGGTATGATCTTTTTCAGGAAGATATCACCATTTTCCCTCATTGCTGAGCCAGAGCGCCTTCATCACCTGTGACCGTGACTATGAGCATCATAGAATAAGCAGCTTGGGGAGACTTTTAGTTATTTGGGATAAAAATAAAGTTTGATCTCTACCTCAATCCATGCATCATAATAATTTCCCAGTGGATTAAAAGGTAAAAGGATTAAAAAATAATCTTGTAGTGGTGAAAAATCTTTGAATATATGACATAAAATATACAGGCCACTTTAAAAGATTATTAATTACACAAATTTTAAAAACAATTCCTGTTAAAAACATTATAAATTATCTAAATAACAGTGATAAAGGGTGAAAATTTGAAATGATGTATGTCATATAGAGTCTCTACACATCAGTAAAGAAAAAATAAACACATTAAGGGCAAAGAACATAAATAGTATGCATTAACAGTTACATATGGTGCATGGGTAAATTCTTAACTAAATATTAGAAATGCAGGCTGGCCCAACCCCAGAACTACTGAAAGAAAAAATACTTTTAACAAGATCTTTGGGTAATTTTGCACACACATTAAATTTGAGAAGTACTATCCTAGATATCATCATACCATTGTGATGTTTTCTTTTTATCTCCCGCTAGAAGGTGAGCCTGTAGAGCAGTGGTACAGAGCGGATGCCCAATAAATGCTTACAGAACGAATAAAATAAAGATAATAACATTCCCACTAAGAGGCTGTTTGCTTTCGGTGAGGGCTGCGCCTAACAGCTGGATGCTGGGTTTCTTTCCGAAGTTTATATTTCTATCACCCCCTTGAAAAGGAAATGGCAACCCACTCCAGTGTTCTTGCCTGGAGAATCCCAGGGATGGGGGAGCCTGGTGGGCTGCCATCTATGGGGTCGCACAGAGTCGGACACGACTGCAGCGACTTAGCAGCAGCAGCAGCAGCTAGAAAATGAAAGGAACCAATCCACCTTGGGCCCACCAAATTGATATGTCATCTCATAACCACAAAGTAAAAGTTCTTTTATCTTTTAATGGAGCTGCTAATTTGGTGGATTTAAGAAAGATTTTTTAAGTCAGAGATCAGAGAGCTGTTTATTTGGTAGTATATGTTAGGTTAGACTATTAGAAATATCCAGAAAAAGTCCTTAAAAAATAGATCCAAGGACAGGAATAGACACACAGACACAATGGGATAAGGGGAGGGTGGGATGAGTTGGGAGAATAGCGCTGATATGGATACACTGCTGCTGCTGCTGCTGCTGAGTCGCTTCAGTTGTGTCCGATTCTGTGCGACCACATAGACGACAGCTCACCAGGCTCCCCCATCCCTGGGATTCTCCAGGCAAGAACACTGGAGTGGGTTGCCATTTCCTTCTCCAATGCATGGAAGTGAAAAGTGAAAGTGAAGTCACTCAGTCGTGTCCGACTCTTAGCAACCCCATGGACTGCAACCCACCAGGCTCCTCTGTTTATGGGATTTTCCAGGCAAGAGTACTGGATACACTACCATGTGTAAAACAGCTGGCTAGTGGGAAGCTTCTGTATTGCACAGGGAGATCAGCTAGGTGCTCTGATGACCTAGCGGGATGAGATGGGGGTGGGTGGGAGAGAGGCTCAAGAGGGAGGGAATAAATGTATACATGTAGCTGATTCATTTTGTTGTACAGCAGAAATTAACACAGTATTGCAATGCAATTATATTCCAATAAAAATCTTTTTTTTAATTTTTTTAAAAGGAGTAAGCCTACAAATATACCTCTTTTATTCATTCTCTAAATTTCATTGTTTGTTAATACAACCCAAAATTTTGAGCAGCAGTGGGCTCAATAAAGGACAGAAATGGTATGGACCTAACAGAAACAGAAGATATTAAGAAGAGGTGGCGAGAATACACAGAAGAACTGTACAAAAAAAGATCTTCACGACCAAGATAATCACGATGGTGTGATCACTCATCTAGAGCCAGACATCCTGGAATGTGAAGTCAAGTGGGCTTTAGAAAGCATCACTACGAACAAAGCTAGTGGAGGTGATGGAATTCCCGTTGAGCTATTTCAAATCCTGAAAGATGATGCTGTGAAAGTGCTGCACTCAATATGCCAGCAAATTTAGAAAACTCAGCGGTGGCCACAGGACTGGAAAAGGTCAGTTTTCATTCCAATCCTAAAGAAAGGAAATGCCAAAGAATGCTCAAACTACCACACAGTTGCACTCATCTCACATGCTAGTAAAATAATGCTCAAAATTCTCCAAGCCAGGCTTCAGCAATACATGAACCATGAAATTCCTGATGTTCAAGCTGGTTTTAGAAAAGGCAGAGGAACCAGAGATAAAATTGCCAACATCCGCTGGATCATGGAAAAAGTGAGAGAGCTCCAGAAAAACATCTATTTCTGCTTTATTGACTATGCCAAAGCCTTTAACTGTGTGGTTCACAATAAACTGTGGAAAATTCTGAAAGAGATGGGAATACCAGACCACATAACCTGACTCTTGAGAAATCTGTATGCAGGTCAGGAAGCGACAGTTAGAACTGGACATGGAACAACAGACTGGTTCCAAATAGGAAAAGGAGTACGTCAAGGCTGTATATTGTCACCCTGCTTATTTAACTTCTATGCAGAGTACATCATGAGAAACGCTGGGCTGGAAGAAATATCAATAACCTCAGATATGCAGATGACACCACCCTTATGGCAGAAAGTGAAGAGGAATTAAAGAGCCTCTTGATGAAAGTGAAACAGGAGAGTGAAAAAGTTGGCTTAAAGCTCAACATTCAGAAAATGAAGATCATGGCATCTGGTCCCATCACTTCATGCGAAATAGATGGGGAAACAGTGGAAACAGTGTCAGACTTTATGTTTTTGGGCTCCAAAATGACTGCAAATGGTGACTGCAGCCATGAAATTAAAAGACGCTTACTCCTTGGAAGAAAACTTATGACCAACCTAGATAGCATATTCAAAAGCAGAGACATTACTTTGCTGACTAAGGTCCGTCTAGTCAAGGCTATGGTTTTTCCAGTGGTCATGTATGGATGTGAGAGTTGGACTGTGAAGAAGACTGAGCGCCAAAGAATTGATGCTTTTGAACTGTGGTGTTGGAGAAGACTCTTGAGAGTCCCTTGGACTGCAAGGAGATCCAACCAGTCCATTCTGCAGGAGATCAGCCCTGGGATTTCTTTGGAAGGAATGATGCTAAAGCTGAAACTCCAGTACTTTGGCCACCTCATGGGAAGAGTTGACTCATTGGAAAAATATTCTGATGCTGGGAGGGATTGGGGGCAGGAGGAGAAGGGGACGACAGAGGATGAGATGGCTGGATGGCATCACTGACTCGATGGGCGTGAGTCTGAGTGAACTCCAGGAGATGGTGATGGACAGGGATGCCTGGTGTGCTGCGATTCATGGGGTCATAAAGAGTCAGACAAGACTGAGCGACTGAAATGAACTGAACTGAACTGATGTTTATTTAGTATTTCTTTACACTATATCTTTTCTCTTACAATAATAATTTTTAATGCTTCATTCAATTTTGTAATTGGATTTTCTAAAACAAATACAAACAGATCAATTAAAAACACTTATCTACACAGCTAATGGAGAAGGAAATGGCAACCCACTCCAGTGTTCTTGCCTGGAGAATCCCAGGGATGGGGGAGCCTGGTGGGCTGCCGTCTGTGGGGTCTCACAGAGTCGGACACGACTGAAGTGACTTAGCAGCAGCACACAACTAAAACAATGCAATCTGCTGAATTAAAATATTATACTGGGATAAGACTACAACTCCTATTCTCAACGTTTATAGAAATCACTGAAAATAGTGACGACATGTATCCCACACCTATTCATTGGTAAATAAAAGTTTAGATGAAAAGAAAAAAAAGTAGGCCCGAGGAGAATGGAATTAGATTTGGCTGCAGCCATCGCTCCTTGCCTAGAGGAGAGGAGTAGGATGGAAGGAGAGCTGAAATTTATCAGAAAGAGAGTAAGAAAGAAGAGAAGCAAGGGAAGAATAAGGGTGGCCAAAGACGACAAGGATAGAAAGAAAAACATAAAGGAGAAGAAAGAAATTTTCCGTAAGTATTGGGTCCAAGGACAGAGAAGAGAAGAAAACTTTTAGCATCCTATCTAGTGCCTAATGCTTAAGTGCCTACTGAATTAAATGCAAATACTCTAGCCTGACATTCAGAAATCTCCATTTAACATCCAGATCTTGCCCTTCAGCCACATTTTCCATTATCCTTCTGTGTGTGCCCTCCTTCAGCCAAACTACATCACTCACATTCGTCCTTGTTGATCTGGATCATTGCTCACAATGTCCTTTTGATCTGGACTGTCCCCCTCGTTCTGATTTCCTTCTATAAAAATTCTACCAGTCTTTCAAGGCTCCTCCAAAACATCCCTCTTCCTTGAAAGCTTTATTTTCTCCAGTGGATGCCCTGCTCTCTCTCTTTGCAGAGAATCCTCTTCTGTGACTTTTATCTGGGTTTCCCTGGTGGCTCAGATTGTAAAGAATCTGCCCACAATGTTGGAGACCCGGGTTCAACCCCTGGGTAGGGAAGATCCCCTGGAGGAGGGAAGGGCAGCCCATTCCAGTATTCTTGCCTGGAGAATCCCATGGACCCAGGATCCTGGCAGGTTATGGTCCATGGGGTCGCAAAGAGCCGGACACGACTGAGCGACTAACACTAGCTGTCTATGTACTTTCTGCAAATGTCGTGGACCATTTTGTCTCCTAGAACCCAGTGCATGGAAGGTGAAATGCTTTCAGCTGATCTGGAGTGGACTGATGAGGACCTTACCTGGAGATGCAGCGACCTCCTTCTCAAAAAATTACCCTCATTCTATCTGTAAACTATACACATATTTAAAACTGTACACATAACTTTTTTTTTCTCTTTTTAGCCAGGCAGATCTGTCTTTTTTCTGACTGACCCACAGCTTGGTCTCATGGAGAGTTGTTCTTCCATCTCCTGCTGCTGATGGCTCATCTTCAAACAGGCATTTAATGTGGATTACTAACATAGCAAACTAGTCTCACTCATAGTTTTGACCACTCATGAGTGGCCTAGAAGGTCAATGACATGTTATAATTCATGATATTCCAGGAACATAGATTATAAGAGCCGCCTCATGTGAAAGAGTAAGTCACTTGAAGATGGGCATACCTGGCTGACCACCCACCATACTTCAACAAAGATTTGTTGTTTGATACTCACTTTAGAATTTTGTTGACTCATGGGGAAAGCCCAGAATCTCAAAGAGGTAACTGGACTTGGATATGTTTGTTTGACCTACTCATTGTAGATGTGTATCAAATTTAGAAAGACACACAGGTAATCAACATTTTTAAAAATTCCGATATATTTTTATTAACTGAAGTCCCAGTGGCTCAGACAGTAAAGAATCTGCCTGCTATGTGGGAGACCCAGGTTTGCTCCTTGGGTGGGGAAGATCCCTCAGAGAAGGGAATGGCTACCCATTCTTGCCTGGAGAATTCCATGGACAGAGGAGCCTGGCAGGCTACAGTCCATGGGGTTGCAAAGAGTCAGACATGACTGAGCAAATAACACTTTCACTCTCATGGTTTATATTAGGATTCATTCTTTATATTGTGTAGTTCTATGGGTTTTGACAAATGGATAATGTCTTGCATCCACCACTATAATATCATATAGAGTAGTTTCATCCCCATAAAAATCCCCTGTAGTCCCCCTTTACATCCCTGCCTCTGATGACCACTGATCTTTTTAAAGTCTCAATAGTTTTCTCTTTTCCAAAATGTTATATGGTTGAGATCATACAATGCATAAAGCCTTTTCAGACCAGCTTTTCTCACTTAGCAATGTGCATTTAAGGTTCTGCCGTCTTTTCTTGGCTTAATAACTCACTTCTCTTTAGTGCTAAATAATATTCCATTGTTTGGATGTATCAGGCTTTTTTTTTTTTTTATCCATTCACCTCCTGAAGGATATCTTGGTTGATCTAGGTTTTTAGGAATTATGAGTAAAGCTGCTATAAACATTTGTGTGCAGGTTCTTGTATGGACACAAGTTTTCAACTCTTGTGTAAATAACAAAGGGTACCATTGACAGATTATATGGTAAGACTTTGTTTAGCTTTGTAAGAAACTGCTAAATTGTCTTCTAAAGCAGTAATGAATGAGATTTTCTGTTGCTTCACATCCCCACCAGCATTTGGGTTGCCTGTGCTTTGCATTTTATCCATTTGAATAGATATGCCGTGATGTCTCATTATTTTAGTTTGCAGTTCATTTGCAAACTAAATGCACACACATACATAGAGCATCTTCTCATACCATATTTGCCACATGCATTTCTTCTTTGGTGAAGTGTTTGTTCAGGTCTTTTGTCTACTTAAAATTGGGTCATTTGTTTTATTATTGAGTTTTAAGAGCTCTTTGTATATTTTGGATACAATCCCACAAAATGTATGTTTTGCAAAAATTATCTCCAAGTCTGTGGATTGTCTTTTCATTCTCCTAACAGTATCTTTCACAAAGCAAAAAACTTTAATTTTAATGAAACCCAGCTAATCAGTTTTTTCTTTCAGGGATTTTATCTTTTTGGTGTCTTATCAAAAAAGTCATCAAGCTCACCTGAATTTCCTATTATATTTTAAACTTCAGACTATGATCCATTTTGGACTAGGATCCAAATGAAGCAGGGCAAAGACTAACTGAATTCTGCCAAGAGAATGCGCTAGTCATGGCAAATATCCTTTTCAACAACACAAGACATGACTTTACACATGGACGTCACCAAATGGCCAGTACCAAAATCAAATTGATTACATTCTCTGTAGCCTAAGTTGGAGAAGCTGTATACAATAAGCAAAAACAAGATCTGGAGCTGACTGTAACTCACATCATCAGCTTCTCAAAGCAAAATTCAGGCTTAAACTAAAGAAAGCCGAGAAAAACACTAGGCCAGCCAGGTATGACTTAAATCAAATCCTGTGTAAATTCACAGTAGAGGTAATGAATAGATTCAAGGGACTAGATCTAGTTAAGAGTGTGCCTGAAGAACTATGGACAGAGGTCCATAATACTGACCTCTGGAGGAGGCGGCACACAAAACCATCCCCCAAAAAAGAAGAGCAAGAAGGCAAAGCGGTTATCTGAGGAGGTCTTACAAATAGTGGACAAATGAAGAGAAGTGGAAAGCAAGGCAGAGAGGGAAAGGAACATGCAATTAACTGCAGAGTTCCAAAGAACAGCGGGGGAAGACAAGGAGGCCTTCTTCAATAAACAGTGTTTAATAAAAGAAGAAAACAACAAAAGGGTCAGGAGAGATCTCTTCAGGACAATTGGAAACATCAAGGGAGGTTTCCGCCCAAAGATGGGCACAATAAAAGATAAAAATGGTAGAGACCTAGTAGATACTGAATAGATCAAGAAGAGATGGAAAGAATACACAGGAGAACTGTATTAAAAAGATCTTAATTAACCAGTTACTACGATGATGTGGTTAGTCACCCAGAGCCAGACTTTCTGGAGTGCAAAGTCAGTGGGCCTTAACAAGCACTGCTGTTAATAAAGCTAGTGGAGGTGATGAAATTCCAGCAGAACTATTCAAATCCCTCAAGGATGATGCCAACAAGGTTTTGCATTCATTATGCCAGCAAATCTGGAAGACCCAGCAGGGGCCACAGGACTGGAAAAGGTCAGTTCTCATCCCAACTCCCAAGAAGGGTATTACCAAAGAATGAGTTAACCATCAGACAGTTGCATTCATCTCCCATGCTAGTAAGGTCATGCTTTAAATCTCGCATGCTAGACTTCAGTATTATGCGAACCAAGAAATTCCAGACATACAAGCTGGGTTTAGAAAAGGAAGAGAAACTAGAGATCAAATTACCAACATTCGCTGGATTATAGAGAAAGCAAGGGAATTTCAGAAAAACTTCTATTTGTTTCATTGATTACACTAAAGCCTTTGACGGTGTGGATCATGACAAACTGTGGAAAGCTCTTAGAGAGATGGGAATACCAGACCATCTTACCTGTCTCCTGAGAAACCTGTATGCGGGTCAAGAAGCAACAGTTAAAACCCCGTATGAAATAACTAACAGGTTCAAGATTGAGAAAGAAGGCTGTCTGTGGTCACCCTGTTTGTTTAAACTGCATGCTGAGCACATCATGAGAAATGCCAGGATGGATGAGTTACAAGCTGGAATCAAGATAGACGGGAGAAACATCAACAATCTCAGATATGTAGATGATACCACTCTAATGGCAGAAAGCGAAAAGGAACTAAAGAACCTCTTGATGAGGGTGACTCAGGAGAGTGAAAGAGCCAGCTTAAGACTAAATATTAAAAAAAAAAAACATCATGGCATCCAGCCCCATTACTGCATGGCAAATAGAAGGGGAAAGGTGGAAGTAGTGACAGATTTCCTCTTCTTGGGCTCCGAAATCACTGCAGATGGTGACTGCAGCCATGAAATCAGAAGACGATTGCTTCTTGGCAGGAAAGTGATGACAAACCTAGACAGTGTGTTGAAAAGCAGAGACATCACTCTGCCAACAAATTTCTGCATGGTCAAGCTCTTCCCAGTGGTCATATACAATTGTGAGAGCTAGACCGTAAAGAAGGCAGAACACCAAAGAATTGATGCCTTCAAACTGGATGCTGGAGAAGACTCCTTAAAGTTCCTTGGACAGCAAGGAGTTCAAACCAGTCAATCTTAAGGGAGATCAATCCTGAATATTCACTGGAAGGACTGATGCTGAAGCTGAAGCTCCAGTATTTTGGTCATCTGATGCAAACAGATGACTCACTGGGAAAGTCCCTGATGCTGGGAAAGATTGAGGGAAGGAGAAGAGGGCATCAGAGGATGAGATGGCTGAATGGCATCACCAATGCAATGAACATGAACTTGGGCAAACTCCATGAGATGGTGAGAGACAGGGAGGCCTGGCCTACTGCAGTCCATGGGGTCACGAAGAGTAGGACACAACTGGGTGACTGAAAGCAGCAACATGATCCACTTTGACTTCATTTTGTGAAAGTTCTCAGCTCCAGATCTGTGTTAATTTCTGTGTGTGCACGCATGGATGTGCAGTTGTTCCAGCATCATTTACTTTTTTTTAAAGTTTTTTTTCTGATGTGGACCATTTTTTAAATCTTTATTGAATTTTTTACAATATTGCTTGTTTTATGTTCTGATTTTTTAGCTACCAGGCATGTAGGATCTTAGCTCCCCGACCAGGAATTGAACCCAAACTCCCTGCATTGAAAGGTGAAGTCTTAACCAGTGGATCGCGAGAGAAGTTCCTTAGCATCATTTATCAAAAAGATTCTTCTTTCCCATTGAATTGCCTTTGGTTGTTCGTCAGAGACCAGTTGGCTATATTTATATGGTTCTATTTCTGTGCTCTCGATTTGTCTCGTTGAACTATTGGTCAATTGTTTTACTGATACCCCTCTGCCTCGATTACTGTAGCTTTGTAGTAAGTCTTAAAGTTGGGTTGTGTCAGTCCTCTGACTTTGTTCTTCTTTAGTACTGTGTTGGCTATTCTGGGTCTTTTGCCTTTCCTTATAAAATTGAGAATTGGCTTAGTGATACCTGCAAAATAACTTGCTGGAATTTTGCCTGGGATTGTGTTGAAATCTGTCCCTTAGGTCTCAAGGTTCTGCTCTTTCCCTGTATCATTACCATTTCATGTCACTATTCCTGCCTCTGTCATTATTCTTTCAGGGAACACCTTGGTATCGCAGGAATGAGCAGGGTTGACATATATTGTCAGTGCTCTAGATCCACAATGATTGCCCTAGAATTTTTTGTGCACTTTGGTTCAGATGTATTATGGCTTAACAAGCTGTACTGAGCTGACTAAGGAACTTCATCACCGCCATCACACCATTTCTCTGAGAACATGTGTTGGGATTCCAAACTTAGGATGGAATAGAACTTGTCAGTAAGTAGAGGCCACCAGCAGCCCAGTAAGAGCAGGAAGAGGATTTTGACAGACAGACATCAGCTGCTTCAGTGCTTTGTGTCAGGTTGGCCAAAGCTAGGGTTTTGTGTATAGAGCTACAGTGTGTCACTCTGTGTGTGTTCGCTCATGTGTGTGTTGTATGTGCATGCAAGCATACACGCATGTAGGGATGGGCAGGGAAGGAGAGACAAACATCATAGTTTACCCAGCATTCAAATTCTAATATTTTAACTTTCCAGAACTTACTTCTTTATCACCTTTATTTAAGAGGTGGCAAAGAATACACAAAAGAACTGTACAAGAAAGATCTTCACGACCAAGATAATCACGATGGTGTGATCACTTACCTAGAGCTAGATATCCTGGAATGTGAAGTCAAGTGGGCCTTAGAAAGCATCACTACGAACAAAGCTAGTGGAGGTGATGACATTCCAATTGAGCTATTTCAAATCCTGAAAGATGATGCTGTGAAAGTGCTGCACTCAATATGCCAGCAAATTTGGAAAACTCAGCAGTGGCCACAGGACTGGAAAAGGTCAGTTTTCATTCCAACCCCAAAGAAAGGAAATGCCAAGGAATGCTCAAACTCCTGCACAATTGCACTCATCTCACACTCTAGTAAAGTAATGCTCAAAATTCTCCAAGCCAGGCTTCAGCAATACGTGAACCATGAACTCCCTGATGTTCAAGCTGTTGAAAAGGCACAAGAACCAGAGATCAAATTGCCAACATCCGCTGGATCATGGAAAAAGTGAGAGAGTTCCAGAAAAACATCTATTTCTGCTTTCTTGACTATGCCAAAGCCTTTGACTGTGTGGATCACAATGAACTGTGGAAAATTCTGAAAGAGATGGGCATACCAGAGCACCTGACCTGCCTCTTGAGAAACCTATATGCAGGTCAGGAAGCAATAATTAGAACTGGACATGGAACAACAGACTGGTTCCAAATAGGAAAAGGAGTACGTCAAGGCTGTATATTGTCACCCTGCTTATTTAACTTCTATGCAGAGTATATCATGAGAAATGCTGGACTGGAAGAAGCACAAGCTGGAATCAAGAATGCTGGGAGAAATATCAATAACCTCAGATATGCACATGACACCACCCTTATGGCAGAAAGTGAAGAGGAACTAAAGAGCCTCTTGATGAAAGTGAAAGAGGAGAGTGAAAAAGTTGGCTTAAAGCTCAACATTCAGAAAATGAAGATCATGGCATCTGGTCCCATCACGTCATGCGAAATAGATGGTGAAACAGTGGAAACAGTGTCAGACTTTATCTTTTTGGGCTCCAAAATGATTGCAGATGGTGACTGCAGCCATGAAATTAAAAGATGCTTACTCCTTGGAAGAAAAGTTATGACAAACCTAGATAGTATATGCAAAAGCAGAGATATTACTTTGCCGACTAAGGTCCGTCTGGTCAAGGCTATGGTTTTTCCTGTGGTCATATATGGATGTGAGAGTTGGACTGTGAAGAAAGCTGAGCACCGAAGAATTGATGCTTTTGAACTGTGGTGTTGGAGAAGACTCTTGAGATCTCCTTGGTTGCAAAGCAATCTAACCAGTCCATTCTAAAGGAGATCAGTCCTGGGTGTTCTTTGGAAGGAACTTTGGCCACCTTATGCGAAGAGTTGACTCATTGGAAAAGACTGATGCTGGGAGGGATTGGGGGCAGGAGGAGAAGGGGACGACAGAGGATGAGATGGCTGGATGGCATCACTGACTCGATGGATGTGAGTCTGAGTGAACTCCGGGAGTTGGTGATGGACAGGGAGGCCTGGCATGCTGCGACTCATGGGGTCGCAAAGAGTCGGACACGACTGAGCAACTGAACTGAACTGATTTTATTTTTGGATGCTCTGGGTCTTCACTGCTGGGTGCAGACTTCCTCTCCTTGCTGCGAGCAGAGGCTG
Organism: Oryx dammah; assembly: GCF_014754425.2. NCBI lineage: Eukaryota > Metazoa > Chordata > Mammalia > Artiodactyla > Bovidae > Oryx > Oryx dammah. The sequence continues at coordinate 20,151,512 of NW_024070210.1, forward strand.
CTCTCTAGCTGCAGTGCATGGGCTTCTCACCGTGGTGGCTTCCCTTGTTGCAGAGCGCGGGCTCTGGAGTGAGCAGGCTTCAGTAGCTGTGGGGCATGGGCTTAGTTGCCCTGCAGCATGTGGGATCTTCCCAGACCAAGAATTGAACCTGTGTCCCCTGCATTGGCAGGTGGATTCTTAACCACTGGACCACCAGGAGAGTCCTTCCTATCATCTTTAGGTGTTACACTTCCTTTCTCTTTTGTTGTTGGTTGTTATCACCTGCAAACAGGTAACCAACTTCAAGAATCTCCTTTAGAATTTTAGAAGAAAGTTATCGAATTCACAGGGCAACAAATCCAGGTAGGAGCATGGGAGAAAACTCCTTCTCAAAACTCTGAGCTAATGGTTCTCAACCTGAATGCGCAGGAGATTCACTAGGGAGCTTTTCAAACCTACCAATGCCTGGCCCTCAGGCCAATTGAACCAGAGTCTCCAGGGTGAGGCCCAGGAAATCTGTGTGTATGTCTGTACACACACACACACACACACACACACACACACACACACACAGAGGTGATTTGAATGTGCAAACTGGATTGAGAAACGTTGCTCTAAGGGTATGACACAAGCTTGTACCCATCAGATGTGATGCTGAGATCTAATCATCTTATCTGAGCAAGGATCCTATGTCCACCCCTGCAGAGGAGGCTGCTTACAGACACTTTTCTTTAGTGACATGACAGGCACCTCATACTTTAGAAAGGAATTGGATCTCCTTTTTAATAAACAATGTCCTCTCTTTCAAGGGATGAGGAAAAGTTGAAATTGACATCCACGAAGATAATTGAAGCAAATAAATCCAGGCACAGATGACAAAAAGTTCTTCCACATATCCATTAAATACAGGCGATGGCTGCTTTTACAGGAAACAGACTTTGTTCTAAATTCCCCCCTCTTTGAAATTATCTATAAATTTCCAAGTTAATGTGTAGCTGCTGAGAGAACCTCTTCTCCCCTTGTCTCCCTCCCTGCAGTGTTCTTTTCTTTTATTTATTTTGCTACAAATTGGGAGAGTAGAAGAAGAGGAAGGTTTTTATGTGTTTATTTTAAAGGCAACACGTAAAATCTTATCAAAATGGGACCCAATTAAAAATCCTTTCTCTTGGGACTTCCCTCCCAGTCTAGTGGTTAAAGCTCAGTGCTTCCAATACATGCTTAGGGGAAACTAAGATTCCACATGCTGCTCAAAGCCAAAACAAAACAAAAAACTTTCTCTTTGGCTCATTCAGCAGTTGAGTAAGGGGTGAGCAAGGGACGGATTCACATGCTAGTTCCCTTGGAACAAAGTTGGTGAGTACCTGGCATCCCTATGTGATGAGTCAACCCAGCAGAGAGTGTAACTTGTGGAATAAACAACCAAGAATGGCATCCAAGGTCATAAATAATCAAAATTGGGGGCCATATTGGTTACTGTCTCAAGGTAACTTAGAGTGAGGAAAACTGATGTACTGTGAAAACTCAGCTGGTTTTCTTCTGTGGCTGGGAAATGCACTCCACCCCTCTGAGGTAGGGAAATCTGGTTGGCTGTGTGAATTCATCCTACCCAAATTCACAGACAGGGGGCACAGAGTAAGGAGGAGGAAGAGGGCAAAAAATCTGAGGCAGTGCGGAGAAAGGAAGAAAGGTGGAGCGGGTGGGAACAGCAGATATGAAAAGGGTGGACCTTTAAATCTCCATACTCATCAGATCCCTCTTGTAATTCATTGACACTGACTCACCTTTGAGCTAGGAGAAAACGGCGTTGGGCTATAGAAGTCTGGCTCTTGAGTTTCACATGGAATAGTGACCTGTCATCACTCACTGGTCACTGATGAGAACAGAGGAGAGAGAGTAGCTGTACCGAACGGGCGGCTAGAACCACCATCACTTCAGGGAAAACGATTCAAGATGCACGCACTATTGATGCTGTCATCACAGCCAAAGACAGATGGCCTTCTTTGTTGTTTTCCTACAGCTTCTGTCAGATGTGTTTATCGAATATCTGCTTCCACTGCCAGGTCAGCTTAGAGGGGAGAAACTCATTGAGCACAGAAAGCCAGTCTGAGAGGGGGAACCACAGTGTATGTACATGGGCCGAAACTGTTAGAAACACACTTCTCACGACTCTTCTCAAAGAGCTGAAACTCAGTAGATACTAGTTTTCCTTTAGTGTGCCTTGATCTGTGATGAGAGCAGTGAGAGTCAGAAGGTTGGGAGCCACGATCCCTAACACACAGCCTAGTATGGTGTTGGTGACATAGGGCTGAGTATAGCTGCCTTCCTAACACACAGTCTAGGGCACCAAGCTTGTTCCTTATACATGGGAAATTTGACTTTTTTCCAAAATTGACTTCAAGATTATTAAAATAAAAATAGTATCTCAGCTGGTAAAGAATCCACCTGCAATGCAGGAGACCCTGGTTTGATCCCTGGGTTGGAAAGATCCCTTGGTGGAGGGCATGGCACTCCAGTACTCTTGCCTGGAGAATCCCCATGGACAAAGGAGGCTGGTAGGCTACAGTCCATGGGGTCACAAAGGGTCAGACATGACTGAGTGATTAAGCACATTCATTTATAGTCATACATTTAGTAATATGTATCAGGCACTCTATCTATCAGATCTAGTCCTTTAAATCTATTTCTCACTTCTACTGTATAATCATAAGGGATTTGCTTTAGGTCATACCTGAATGGTCTAATGGTTTTCCCTATTTTCTTCAATTTAAGTCTGAATTTGGCAATAAGGAGTTCATGATCTGAGCCACAGTCAGCTCCCGGTCTTGTTTTTGCTGACTGTATAGAGCTTCTCCATCTTTGGCAGCAAAGAATATAATCAATCTCATTTTGGTGTTGACCATCTGGTGATATCCATGTGTAGAGTCTTCTCTTGTGTTGTTGTAAGAGGGTGTTTGCTATGACCAGTGCGTTCTCTTGGCAAAACTCTATTAGCCTTTGCCCTGCTTCATTCCATATTCCAAGGCTAAATTTTCCTGTTACTCCAGGTGTTTCTTGACTTCCTACTTTTACATTCCAGTCCCCTATAATGAAAAGGACATCTTTTTTAGGTGTTAGTTCTAAAAGGTCTTGTAGGTCTTCATACAGTGGAAGTGAGAAATAGATTTAAGGGACTAGATCTGATAGAGTGCCTGATGAACTATGGATGGAGGTTCGTGACATTGTACAGGAGACAGGGATCATGACTATCCCCATGAAAAAGTGCAAAAAGCAAAATGGCTGTCTGATAATAGCTGTGATAGAAGAGAAGCCAAAAGCAAAGGAGAAAAGGAAAGATATTCCCATTTGAATGCAGAGTTCCAAAGAATAGCAAGGAAGCCTTCCTCAGTGATCAGTGCAGAGAAATAAAGGAAAACAACAGAGTGGGAAAGACTAGAGATCTCTTCAAGAAAATTAGAGATACCAAGGGAACATTTCATGCAAAGATGGGCTCGCTAAAGGACAGAAATGGTATGGACCTAACAGAAGCAGAAGATATTAAGAAGAGGTGGCAAGAATACACAGAAGAACTGTACAACGTGTATCTTCACAACCAAGATAATCACGATGGTCCAGACATCCTGGAAAGTGAAGTCAAGTGGGCCTTAGAAAACATCACTATGAACAAAGCTAGTGGAGGTGATGGAATCCCAGTAGAGCTATTTCAAATCCTGAAAGATGATGCTGTGAAAGTGCTGCACTCAATATGCCAGCAAATTTGGAAAACTCAGCAGTGGCCACAGGACTGGAAAAGGTCCGTTTTCATTCCAATCCCAAAGAAAGGCAATGCTAAAGAATGTTCAAACTACCACACAGTTGCACTCATTTCACACACTAGCAAAGTAATGCTCAAAATTCTCCAAGCCAGGCTTCAACAGTACATGAACCAAGAACTTCCAGATGTTCAAGCTGGATTTAGAAAAGGCAGAGCAACCAGAGATCAAATTTCCAACATCCGATGCATCATAGAAAAGGAAAGAGAGTTCCAGAAAAACATCTACTTCTGCTTTATTGACTACGCCAAAGCCTTAGATTGTGTGGATCACAACTAGCTGTGGAAAATTCTTCAAGAGATGGGAATACCAGACCAGCTGAAACTGCCTCCAGAGAAATGTGTATGAAGGTCAAGGAGCAAAAGTTAGAACTGGACATGGAACAATGGGCTGGTTCCAAATTGGGAAAGAAGTACATCAAGGCTGTGTATTGTCACCCTGTTTATTTAACTTATATGCAGAGTACATCACCCAAAATGCCAGGTTGGATGAAGCACGAGCTGGAATCAAGATTGCTGGGAGAAATAACAATAACCTCAGATTTGCAGATGTCACCACCCTTATGTCACAAAGGGAAGAGGAACTAAAGAGCCTCTTGATGAAAGTGAAAGAGGAGAGTGAAAAAGCTGGCTTAAAGCTCAGCATTGAAAAAATGAAGATCACAGCATCCAATCCCACAATTTATGGCAAATAGATGGGGAAACAATGGAAACAGTGACAGACTTTATTTTCTTGGGCTCCAAAATCACTGTGGATGGTGACTATAGCCATGAAAATAAAAGACGCTTACTCCTTGGAAGAAAAGTTATAACCAACCTAGGCAGCATATTAAACAGCAGGGACATTACTTTGCCAACAAAGGTATATCTAGTCAAAGCTATGGTTTTTCCAGTAGTTATGTATAGATGTGAGAGTTGGACCATAAAGAAAGCTGAGGACCAAAGAACTGATGCTTTTGAACTGTGGTGTTGGAGAAGATTCTTGAGAGTCCTTTGGACTGCAAGGAGATCAAATCAGTCTAACCTAAAGGAAATCAGCCCTGAATATTCATTGGAAAGACTGATGTTGAAGCTGAAACTCCAATACTTTGGCCACCTGATACGAATAACTGACTCATTGGAAAAGACCCTGATGCTGGGAAAGATTGAAGGCAGGAGAGAAGGGGATGACAGAGGATGAGATGGTTGGATGACATCACCAACTTGATGGACATGAGTTTGAGCAAGCTCCGGGAGAGTTGGTGATCGACAGGGAAGCCTAGCATGTTGCCATTCGTGGGACTGCAAAGAGTCAGACATGACTGAGCAACTGAACAGGATACAAAATCAGCATACAAAAATCAGTTGTGTTTCTATACATTAACAATGAAATATCTGCAAGAGAAAGTGAAAAAAAAAAAAAAATCCCATTCAAAGTAGTAAGGGGAAGGCCCCAAAGAATGAATCTTCATCAGTCTCAGCTAGCCTGTTTATCTAGCTTCTCTTGCCAAAAGATTGCTTTGGCAATTGCATAGGAATGTACTGCAATTATGGTTGAAAAGATGTGAGGAAAAATTGTGAGAGATACTTCTGAGAAGGGATTCCTTGCTCTTAAGAAATTACACAAATGAGGGACTTTTTTTTTTTCCTGTCTTGAACAGTATTATCTACATAGATGCCTAAAACTGCAGAAGTCATTAGAAGAGCCATCCTAACAGGACTCCACTTTGAGGATGAGAGGATAGATGGAATGAATTAGGTTCTTGCAGAGGCTAGGGGGCCCTGATTGGAAGAACCCTGGAATTGCCATATCTCACCTAGCTTCCTGTTTTATCAGATAACGAACATTTCTTATGGTTAAACTTCCTTTCTGCTGGGTTTTCTGTTACTGTTAGTAGATAGGGTGGGGTGGTCCCCAGAGAAAGAGAATCAGGCATGGCTTTCTTGACATAAGAGAAGCCATTTTGTGATCTGAGCCTTGCCACAATGCTTGCCCTTGAGCAGGTCTCAGTACTTATGATCTCTGGGGAACAAAGAAATGAAAAGCACTCAAGAAGCAATAGCTCAGCAATAAAACAGAGTCCAAGCTTCTTCTCAAGGGATATGTATCACAATCTGATACACATCTTTGAGTTCTGCACAAACTCAGGACCCTGCTTAGGTAGAGCAAAGTAACTACTGACCTAAGACTCCTTAGAGCAGAACCTAAGGAATGGTGACAATGACCTTTTCTTACAGTTGTGATTTCAGTCAAGTAAACCTTGGACTCTGTCAACCTTTGTCCGAGTTCAATGTTGAATTCTCTCTGCTCAAGCCCCTTTATCAATATGCAAGTGTGTGCACGTGCGTGCTCAGTTGCTTCAGTCGTGTCTGACTCTTCGTGACCCTATGGACTGTAGCCCATCAGGCTCCTCTGTCCATGGGATTCTCCAGGAAAGAATACAAGAGCGGGTTGCCATGCCCTTCTCCAGGGGATCTCCCTGATCCAGGGATTGAACCCACATGTCCTGCGGCTCCTGCATTGCAGGCAGATTCTTTACCGCTGAGTGCCCGGGAAGCCCCAAACATAATGTACCCTAAGCTTAAAACTTCGCTGGTGTTCTTACTTGCTGTGAATAATAAATTCTTCCTTCTCCAAATCTTGGCTCTGTTTTGTCTCTTGGCATGACACCCACCAAGAGATGGACCCAGTTTTGGGGTAACATTGCTGTAGCCAAAATAAAATGAAGATACATACAGTTGTGGTTCTGGTATTAACTTCTAATATTTAAGGACATTGTCTAAAGGAAATAATTCTGTCATAATCCTGTGTGAGTCCTTTTATTTGTCCAAACTTTGATGTAGCTCCTTTAAATGGTCACCCTAGCCATGGATCAAGCATTACACAAAAGAACTCCAGAAATTTCAGGCTCCCTGTCTTTGTTCTGAATCTGCTGCCTTGACCCTTCCCTTTCCTCCATTCTCCCAGGTTGCCTCTAGCTTCTCTTTTCAGTCCCCAGGATTCAACTTCCCCTGGTCCTCAGGTTTGATGGTGAGTCCTGCTTTCTTCATTACAACTTACACTTCTGACTGGTTAAGACTAGGGGCCTCCCTGCAACTACACAACCTTGGGAGAGCTTAGGAAAGTGTCCCTGTGATTTCTGCTCTCGCCTCATACCTCTCTTGGGTGATCTCAGAACTTTGGCTTCTCATCCTTTTTGGTTTGAGTTTCCCTTCTGGGTTCTACTGCTACCACATCTGCTTACTCAGACCAGATGTTTTAGCTCATTGCTATAACTCCTCAGTCTGTCTGAACTGACTCAATGTTCCCCACCGTTAAGTCTGGATTGACTTCAGCTCTATTTCCATGGAAGGTTGCTTCTCTTCAGCGCGTGCTTTGTGAAACCAGGAGGCTGCAGCTGTTCCCTGGGAAGAATTCTCCCTCTGTGCAGATCTGCATGGTTACCTCTGCCCCTTCTCTGACAGACAGGAATTGCAATCTTGCTATGAAAGGGAAGCATGCTCAGATTGGATGCAATTCTCACTGATGCTCCTGACCCTTGCCTTGTTCCCAGGTTAGCAACCAGGGCTCTTCTGTTGTTTTTCAGGCCAACAATATGAAAGCTACATTAGGAGGTGAGAGGTATGCAAAAATGCACCCCAAATGCTCTTCCCTTATTTTAGTAGGTGATGCCTGCCTACCTCAAAAATTCATTCCAGCTCTTAAATTCCATGCTTCCAAATAAGATGGTAAAATATTCAACTTTACGTATTGCTAACAGATTCTTGGACCTAAGCACGAGCCACCCCCCAACATGTCTGATTGGATAACAACACAAAGTACAATGGTATAACATGTGCAATGCATTGTCCTTCCTTTTTAAAAACTTGTTTTATGAAACCCCTTAATGAATCAGGCTTGAACTTCCTATGGCATAAAACCAAATAGAATTACACCGATGCTAAAAATGTAAATGTATCCCAGATACCACTGAATGATGTATTCATGGGAACATTCAGGCCTGAAGACTTGTATGCACACACTGATAATAAAGCTGAACCTGAAGATCAGGCATTTGAGATGTAAACATTTACGGGAATATTTTAAAGTCCCTGCTTTTAAAAAACTGTAAAACTCATTTTGACCTTGGGGGCCTAGAGTGTTGGACCTGGGATGATCCCTAAGAGATCATCGGTTCATCTTCCTGATGGTAAAAAGGATGCCTGGAGTGGGGAAGAGATACACTCAAGGGCACTCAAAGTACAGAGTCTCTGTTTTTGGTTCAACACACCTGTAGGAAGCTGCTATCAGGTGTCTATGGCTGCTCTAGGCTTTGGGATGTAGAGGTAAAAAAAAAAAAGGAACCACTGCTCTTGACATAGTCACACATGTTCAGATGTCCAGATCAGTCCTTGTTCCATTTTTTTCCCTCATTCTGAATAGACTCCTTGAGAAATAGGAAACTACATGTAGCAGCACGTACCTAAGAGATTGGGAAAAAATAAAAGAATATTTCCCTGTGTCCCTAGTCTTGAGCCCTATCCCCAAGCAGAGTCCTACACTGAGTCTCACAGAGTCAATTAGTTCTGCCTCTTTCAGCTTCATCTTCTTGCCTCTCATTCCATCACAGAAGCTCAGCTCTTACTATTCATGTATAACATCTGCGTGGACAGCCCCAGCTGGGTGACATTTCAGTTTATCACAGTCTTCCCGTTTGGTGGCAGGTTAGGGAATATCTTTTGGAGAATGCATTCTCCAAAATACCTACTTTCCTTCTTTTTTTTTTTTTTAAGAGAATTGTCAGCCCACTAAGGAGGAAAATTGCACTGTGTGATATTGCTCCGCCAATGTGGAAATGCTAACTCTGGTCCTGGGATCTCTCCTGGTGCTGTTGCCAGGCAGACTTGTTACTGACACACATTTTCTCCCCGATAAGTTGAGTTCTTCCCCCTCCCCACCAACTTCATTATGCCTGCAGCCGGAGCTCGGCTGCAGAGGGAACCCTGCCAGACACTCTGATTCACGCTCCTAAAATATCAGCCTGCCTGGGTATGCGAGTGATGTGATAAATCTGGAAAGCATAAATCAGACTGTTGGATGCTATATCTGTTCGTGCACATAGGCTGCGGCAGCAGGCACGGTGACATGCCCGCAAACTCCCTGGGGGCTACAGCCAGGAGGAGGTGAAAGGGCAGAGCCTCCAAACCTGGGAAAGGTGGGCAAGGAGGGCAGGATCTGACAAGCAGAAGAGGCCTTAAAACTGTTGACGTACATCCCAGACACCAGACACGGAGTTCAGGCTCAAAGATTGCTGGGAGTGGCTGGAAAATGACGCCTAAGGAATGGCCCTGATGTTAACAAATCTTCCATTGTAAAGAGCTCGTCAATTCCCTACATTTGGACATCAGGGGGAAGATTGCCTTCAGCTTCACTAATAACCCAGACAAGCTGGAAAATCAGACAGAGAGCATCTGGCAGGTTGCAAACTTCCTTAAAGGACACTTTATAAAAAGCCAACCAACAAGGTCCTTCCTTCAGTGAACAAAGATAAGTGCTTCCGTTGAGCCACTTAATCATTTCAGAGCCCAGAAAAGAAGGACCTTGTCCCTTTAGCAGAGTTCAGGCCATTTGATCCCAGGGGTTCTTGACCAGAGCTTGGGGACAGCTGGCTTGTCACAAATGACAGTACTCCTCTGGGTCAGGCATGCCAGGATTCCTAGTTCAAAACTAGTTTTAGAATTGTTTGAGTGTAAGGAGGGTCCCTGGCAGCTCGGCTTTAAAGAATCTGCCTGCAATGCAGGAGACTCAGGTTTGATCCCTGGGTCAGGAAGATCCCCCTGGAGAAGGAAATGGCAACCCACTCCAGTATTCTTGCCTGGGAAACCCCATGGACAGAGAAGCCTGGTGGGCTACAGTCCATGGGGTCTCAAAGAGCTGGACACGACTGAGCGACTAAACAACATCAAAAGGAAGTCCATACTTTAGATTCCCAGCCCTCAGTCATTGCTTTGCTAGTGTTAGGTCCTGCTTCATCAGTGGGACTCGGCCCTAAAATCAGATCAGATGCCCTGGGGCTCTGTGCCTGAGGATGCAGAATCACTAGGAGTGGACAAGAGAGAGCTGGGATGAGATGGGAGGTGCTATACAGGAGCAGCAGTGAGTGTAAATGAAAGGAAATGAAGTAGCCATCCATGGCCCACCAACAAGTATCCACGAGTTACATCCTGGGGAGTCAACAAAGACTTAGGAACAGGCTAACCAGTGGTAGGGCCGTGGCTCCACCTGACTGAGCAACACAGCTCACCTGTCTCCAGGTGTTCAGGCAAGTGAGACCATCCATGTGAACAAAGTGAGATATTGAGAAATTAGTTATAACTTATCTTTTGTGCTACTCTGACCTATATCAGCAAAAACAATGGAAAGATAATTTCTCCCTTTCCCTTCCAGGAAAGGCAGCCAGGGCTTTGTGCTCCCAGACCTGGGTGTCCCCAGGCAGGGAATTTCCACCTGTTTGTGAGTCAGGCCCACCTGGGGAATTAAGGAGGCTTCCAAGAAGGGAAGGGGGTGGAGGTTTATGTGCTACTTGGGTAAGAGAGTCAAGGTCTGACCCCAGGGAAGTGATAGGATTCTGGGAACTTGAAAAATGAGATCGGGTACATTTGTAGGATTCTCCACATGACCTGTCCCCTATACATTGTGCCCCCGCCATGGCCAGATTAGAGTTGGCTGTGAATGTTCATGGATCCTGGACACTCTTGTGGCCTTGGGAGGAGGGTTAAAATTCCTTTTAGGGGAGTCTGAGTATACGGGGAAGAGATGTGACAACCATCATTATGGTTGCCTGAAACAGAAGTACCCAGCAGAAGGCAGGACCGACACACGGCAGAGGCTTCAAAGAGCAGAAGCAGCTGCAGTGACAAGAATGACCCACATCGGCTGACAATGAACTAGTGAATGAATGGACCTTGACCATCTCTCAGGTCCAAGACATAGTTCTACAAGCCCTCCATCTCCTTTTCACAAACCGGTCTCCTCCCCCAAACCCAGCCACATCCCACGACTCAGAATGACTGACATGGCACCCACAGATTTCCAGTTCCCAAACACGCTCTCTTCTCCCCCTGCCTGGGCCAGCTGTGCACCTTCTGCACACCATCGCCCTGCGTCGTCCACATACATGGGTACTGGGGGGCGACATGCTGTAAATTGGCCAAGTTCAAGATGCCAACAGGAAACGTTACATAAGCTTTTACGTTTAATGAAAAGCACTTCTACTCCTTTCCTTGTCAGACTGCAAAGCCAACAGTGGCATGCAACCAGGCACCAACAGCTGGGGAGCCATTTCTCTGCTCTGGAAGCCGTGGCATGCTCCATGTCCCTCTAGAATCATACCACACAGCCAGAGTCTCAGCTCTGGCCCTGACACATGGCTGGCTTGGACTTTGCTTTCTGAGTTCAGTGCACATCCTGGGTCATCTCTCCAGGAAAAACAACACTGCCATGTCCAGGCCTGAGCTTGCCCCACTGCCAGTGTTCAGCCAGGCATGTTCAGGGTCCCCTGATGCCCTAAGACTGGGGTGATTGATTTCCTTCTGTCCCATGCTGTCCCCCACCTCTAGGTCACTTTTCAAAGTGCCTCCTACGTCCATCCCTTCTTCTCCTTTAGCAAATTCCTAGGAGTTCTTCAAGGTCCAGTTTAAACCCATCTTTCTCTGAAAAGCCTCTGACTACCCAGGCAGAATTCACTGCCTGCATCTCTATACTTGGGCTACCCTGATGGCTCAGTGGTAAAGAATCCGTCTGCAATGCAGGAGCCACAGGTTCGACCCCTGGGTCAGGAAGGGGCCCTGGAGGAGGGCATGGCAACCCACTCTAGTATTCTTGCCTGAAGAAGCCCATGGACAGAGGAGCCTGGTGGGCTTCAGTCCACAGGGTCAAAAGAGTTGGACACGCCTGAAGCGACTTAGCACAACACGTCTCTACACTTGGCCACTACTGCATTTCCCTGTGGGCTGTAGTTAGTTGCTCATCAGTCTTGCCCACTGATTAGACAGCAAAACTTTGGAGAAGTCATATCTTATTAATGAGCCTTATGTAATATGGGTATAATAAGTATTTCTTCTTCTTTTACAAATGCATTTAAAAAGGCATACTGTGTAGGTGGAAAACCCAAACAAGGGACCTATTTGGTTTTCGAAAGAGATCACAAGCCATCCAAGTCAAGAATTCTTGTAAAATTGCCTATGGAAACATAAATTCATCTCTTAAAAAATTGTGAAAAATATATGTAACATAAAATGTACCATGTTAATCATTTTTAAGTGTACGGTTCAGTGGCATTAAGTACATTTACACTGTTGTGCAACCATCCCCACCATCCGTCTCCAGAACATTTTCACCTTTCCCATCTAAAACTCTGTACCCATTAAACACTAACAACCCATCCCTGATTCCCCCAGTGCCTGGCAACAGCCATATTGCTTTCTGTTTCTGTGAATTTGACCACCCTAGGTACCTCGTATGGGTTTCCCAGGTGGTGCTAGTGGTAAAGAACCCGCCTGCCAATGCAGGAGACACAAGAGATGTGGGTTCAATCCCTGGGTCAGGAAAATCCCCTGGAGGCAGGCAGAGCAACCCACTCCAGTATTCTTACCTGGAGAATCCCTTGGACAGAGGAGCCTGACAGGCTACAGTCCACAGGGTCACAAAGAGTCAGACATGACGAAAGTGACTTAGCACCCACACAGAGTTATCTCACATAAGTGGAATTTTACAATGTCTTTTTGTGACTTATTTCACTTGGCATAATATACTCAAGGATCATCTGTGTGCATATGTCAGAATTCCTTCCTTTTAAAGCTGAATAATGTTTTATCATACATCTATGCCACATTTTATTTATTCATTTATTTATGGACATGTAGGTTGCTTTCATCTCTTGGCTATTGTGAACAGTGCTGCTATGAACATGGGCATACAACTGTCTCTTCAAGACTTTGCTTTCAATTCTGTGTGGGGAGAAGTAGGGTTGCTGGATCATATGGTAATACTATATTTAATTTTTTTTTGAGAAACCATACTATTTTCTACAGTGGCTGCATCATTTTACATTCCTATCAACATGCACAAGGGTTCTAATTTCACTGTATTCTTGCCAACACTTGTTATTTTCTGTTCTACTTTTTTCCCATAATTCCCATCCTAATTGGGGTGAAGTGGTATCTCATTGTGCTTTTAATTTGCATTTCCCTCCTGATAAAACTGAACAGAAGAAAATTTTCTTTATTATTTTTTTTAGCTTAAAGAAATACATCATGTTCAATAGAAAATTTGAAAGGTAGGGAAACAAAAATTAAAGTATAAGAACACACAAGAGGGAAAAGACCAGTAGCAATCCAGTTACCTAGAAATAAATACTGCCAACATTTTGGAAATACCCTTCTAGTCTTTCAATGAAAATGAATTTTTACATAGAATTCCTTTTCTTATTTGGCAACTCTCCACCCAGCCCTGCCCCAAGAAGAGAACTTTTTTGTTCAGCGAATGATTTGTCAACTCCCCTGAGGGGTATGCTGAAAGAAAAAATATATTGTTTGGTTTTAGGGTTAATATCAGGTTTGTGTTTTGCTGAGTGGACATATAACAAACATGTAACATGTAACAAAGGGCAAGAGTAGAATTGCTCAGGCAATGAAGACACTTTCAGGGACTGGAGATGGCGAAAAAGAAGCCTGTGACAGAGAAGAGTAGCAAGTAAGGTGAGCCTACTATCAGGGAAGACAATTTTGGAGGAAAGAAATGATGTCCATGGAGGAATTTGATCACATTTCTGTCTCCCTCCAAGAACTTCAGATGACATCCACCTCACTCGTCAGGGGATGGTAGGGTGTATTTGCATTTGAGAACATCATGAATGAACCGACATGCCTGGAAAAGAGCAAGAACAGAGTCTTGCCACCGGGCTGGAACAGAAAGAGACAGGGCTTAAGCATTTAGAGACAGGTGAAGGTGAAGTTGCTCAGTTGTGTCCAACTCTTTGCCACCCCAAGGACTGTAACCTACCAGGCTTCTCCATCCATGGGATTCTCCAGGCAAGAATACTGGAGTGGGTTGCCATTTCCTTCTCCAGGGGATCGTCCCGACCCAGGGATTGAACCCGGGTCTCCCGCATTGGAGGCAGACGCTTTAACCTCTGAGCCACCAGGGAAGCCATTTAGAGACAGGGGACCTTAGAAAACGTGGGCTGACTATGCACAATGCTCTGTTGGCTTTTTCCTACGTATTTATTAATCTCCTTGATTGGCCGCTCAGTCGTGTCTGACTCTTTTGCGACCCCATGGACTGTAACCCACCAGGCTCCTCTGTCCATAGGATTTCCAAGGCAAAAATACTGGAGTGGGTTGCCATTCCCTTCTCGAAGGGATCTTCCCAACCCAGGGATCAAACCAGCATTTCCTATGTCTCCTGCATTGGTAGGCAGATTCTTATCACTGAGCCACCAGGGAAATCCCCTAAAATTTCCTATCTGGGCCAAGACTAGGAACTAGTTACCAAAAATCCACTTCCTCTTCCTGGGCTTCTTTTCACTTAGATGTGCCTGTGTGACCAGTTTTCATCAAGGGAGAGTGGAAAGAGTTTGTCCTATTTCTGGGCCAAGGCTTTAAAGAAGCAGGGTTGTCCTCTTCATCTTCCTTTTCCTTCTGCCAGACCCATGAGGGTGATGAGAGGCCGTAAGGGATGGCTGTCTGGGGAAGTCTTACAAATAGCTGTGAAGAGAAGAGAAGCAAAAAGTAAAGGAGAAAAGGAAAGATATAAGCATCTGAATGCAGAGTTCCAAAGAATAGCAAGAAGAGATAAGAAAGCCTTCTTCAGCAATCAATGCAAAGAAAGAGAGGAAAACAACAGATTGGGAAAGACTAGAGATCTCTTCAAGAAAATTAGAGATACCAAGGGAACATTTCATGCAAAGATGGGCTCGATAAAGGACAGAAATGGTATGGACCTAACAGAAGCAGAAGATATTAAGAGGTGGCAAGAATACACAGAAGAACTGTACAAAAAAGATCTTCACGACCCAGATAGTCATGATGATATGATCACTAATCTAGAACCAGACATCTTGGAATGTGAAGTCAAGTGGGCCTTGGAAAGCATCACTACGAACAAAGCTAGTGGAGGTGATGGAATTCCAATTGAGCTATTTCAAATCCTGAAAGATGATGCTGTGAAAGTGCTGCACTCAATATGCCAGCAAATTCGGAAAACTCAGCAGTGGCCACAGGACTGGAAAAGGTCAGTTTTCATTCCAATCCCAGAGAAAGGCAATGCCAAAGAATGCTCAAACTACCGCACAATTGCACTCATCTCACATGCTAGTAAAGTAATGCTCAAAATTCTCCAAGCCAGGCTCCAGCAATATGTGAACCGTGAACTCCCTGACGTTCAAGCTGGTTTTAGAAAAGGCAGAGGAACCAGAGATAAAATTGCCAACATCCGCTGGATCATGGAAAAAGTGAGAGAGTTCCAGAAAAACATCTATTTCTGCTTTATTGACTATGCCAAAGCCTTTGACTGTGTGGATCATAATAAACTGTGGAAAATTCTGAGAGAGATGGGAATACCAGACCACCTGATCTGCCTCTTGAGAAACCTGTATGCAGGTCAGGAAGCAACAGTTAGAACTGGACATGGAACAACAGACTGGTTCCAAATAGGAAAAGGAGTACGTCAAGGCTGTATATTGTCACCTTGCTTATTTAACTTATATGCAGAGTACATCATGAGAAGTGCTGGGATGGAAGAAACACAAGCTGGGATCAAGATTGCCAGGAGAAATATCAATAACCTCAGATATGCAGATGATACCACCCTTATGGCAGAAAGTGAAGAGGAACTAAAAAGCCTCTTGATGAAAGTGAAAGAGGAGAGCGAGAAAGTTGGCCTAAAGCTCAACATTCAGAAAATGAAGATCATGGCATCCGGTCCCATCACTTCATGGGAAATAGATGGGGAAACAGTGGAAACAGTGTCAGACTTTATTTTTCTGGGCTCCAAAATCACTGCAGATGGTGATTGCAGCCATGAAATTAAAAGATGCTTACTCCTTGGAAGAAAAGTTATGACCAATCTAGATAGTATATTCAAAAGCAGAGACATTACTTTGCTGACTAAGGTCCGTCTAGTCAAGGCTATGGTTTTTCCAGTAGTCATGTATGAATGTGAGAGTTGGACTGTGAAGAAGGCTGAGCGCCAAAGAATTGATGCTTTTGAACTGTGGTGTTGGAGAAGACTCTTGAGAGTCCCTTGGACTGCAAGGAGATCCAACCAGTCCATTCTGAAGGAGATCAGCCCTGGGATTTCTTTGGAAGGAATGATGCTAAAGCTGAAGCTCCAGTACTTTGCCTACCTCATGAGAAGAGTTGACTCACTGGAAAAGACTCTGATGCTGGGAGGGATTGGGGGCAGGAGGAGAAGGGGACAACAGAGGATGAGATGGCTGGATGGCATCACTGACTCGATGGACATGAGTCTGAGTGAACTCTGGGAGTTGGTGATGGACAGGGAGGCCTGGCGTGCTGCTATTCATGGGGTCGCAAGGAGTCGGACACGACTGAGTGACTGATCTGAACTGAATGATGGCTAGGTGGCTGCTACCAGTAAAGTTTATCTTTGTATAGAAAAAGAGAAACTGAGTTGCCCAGATATACAGAGGAGAAAATCCCTTGATTCCAGCTTTCTCTGAAACAGGGAAAGTTTTTGGAGATGCTAAATAAAAATGAAGTAATTTCCCCCTACTGTGCATTGAAATGTCTTTGAAAAAATTACTTTCTGCAAAAATGACAAGAAAGATGGAAATGGTGAATGAAGTAGATGATTTAAAGACAAGAACACAGAGTCAACAACCTGGGGAAAATTAAGTGACTTGGAAAAAATGTCCAGATATTTCAGAAAGAATATTTTGTATGAGGCATTTCCATGGTGGGATGATAAAAAGCAGAAGAAGAAAAAAAAAAGGACAGTAGTATATCTTGATGTCACATGTGGAAAATTAAAGTTCAAACCTGTTTCTCAGCTGGTTCCTCTCTGCTATTGGAATACCTTGCACAGTTATGCACATTGAGCATGACTGTCAAGGACACTGTCTCTATGCTGAATTCAGACTAGTTATGCTGATCTCAGCTTTTCCTCCAAACTATAAATTCATTTTCCTGGACATTGTGGAATGGACTAGAAAATAGAGGAAAGGTAGTTAGGTAATTGCTTTTATTCCTCTATTACATCACTCTACCTCCAAGACAGGAATTAGATAGGTTTTTCTTGGTTCAGAGAGGAATTGAGCAATTATTTTTATGCACACAATATAATTCCTTTCAGCACAGATGCTCACTGATTGACTTAAAACCCCTGCATGTAAAATCTGCACAAACAAAAGGAATGCAAAGAGATCTGCTATAATAAGATTAAGCTCTAATGGCAAGGCAGGTGTTGAATTGAAAATTAATTGGCAATGTCAACCGCAAAATGGTCTAATTCACCTCCTCTACAAAAGCAAGGGAGCCTGCTCTGTTTGCATTTCTGCCTTACTCCCTCCCGCAGTGTAATTCTCATCTTTCTGATGTAATCTTCAAAATCCAACTCATCCTCCACTTCCTCCATGGAATCTTCCTGAATTACTACAGCCCCTATCTCCAGACTCCCTGGCCCTCACTGGAAAGATACTAAAGAATGGGGATTAAAAGCTCAGGCTGTGATGTCAGATCTGCAGTCAACCCTTATCCTTAGTCCACTAGCTGTGTGACCTAGGGCTCATCCAGTCTGAGCCTCAGTTTCCTTCTCTGAAAAAAATGGGACCAAGAGGGTGACTGGAAGAATAAAATGAGATAAATGTTTGCAGCAAGATAACTACTGGACCAGGAATTTGAACAGGTACTTTGAATACCAACACATGGAAAATGGTACCTATGAACCTACTTGCAGGGCAGGAACAGAGACGTAGATGAAGAGAATGCACTTGTGGACGCAGCAGGAGAGGAAGAGTGTGGACAAATCGAGAGAGAGGCGTTGGCATATGTACATTACCATGCGTAAAATAGCCAGCTAGTGGGGGCTGCTGTGGAACGCAGGGAGCTCAGCCTGCTGCTCTGTGACGACATAGAGGGGGCAGAGGGGGTGAGAGGGAGGCTCAGGAGGGAGGGGACACATGTATACTTACAGCTGATTCACGTCTGTTGTACAGAAACCAACACAACACTATAAAGCAATCATCCTCTAATTAAAAATTTTTTTAAAAAGAGTACCACTAGTCAGAACTTCCTATTTGATGACTCATCAAATGGAAATTTGGATCTTGAAGCATTTTAAAAATGGGCCAAACTCACTTCTGAAAATTGTATTTGTGAGATTGTAATAAAGTTGGAGGTTTTTAAGTTGTAATAAACGTAAGATTTTAAAGAGGAAAAACAGGGTTTCCATCACCTAGAAGAAGTGAATGAACCAATGAGCCACTTAGAAAGGATCATTATGAATTGGATAATTGAAACATCTGTAAGGCCCTGGATTGAGCAACACAGGCTTAACCAGCACTTGGACTTGAAGTGGTGAAAATTTCTTCTTTCTTAGACACAAATGTGCACTGCTTGTGTCAGGAGCTTTTGCCCGAAAAGAACTCTTTATAGGAGGCGCTCTTCTGTCTTGCCACCAACCTTAAACCAGGCACCCCCATGCTCTCCTCATCTCTGGCCCTCACACACCTTTCAAATCTTTTGATCACGCAATCAGTGTTAGTCGCTCAGTTGAGACCATGGACTGTAGCCCACCAGGCTCCTCCGTCCATAGGGATTCTCCAGGCAAAAACACTGGAGTGGGTTGCCATTCTCTTCTCCAGGGGATCTTTCCAACCCAGGGATCAAACCCAGGTCTCCTGCATTGCAGGCAAATTCTTTACTGTCTGAGCCACCAGGGAAGCACCTCACCTAATTTGTTGGTTCTTTCCATAGATCAAAGAAATAGAAATTAAGAATAAAATAATTATCAGGTGACCAGATCTCCTCCCTGGCTTTCCCTTCAGTAATTCCACAAACAAGCTGTGTGAACACAATAGCATATAAAGAAAATTGCAAGAAGTTGACAACCTACACAGAAACCTGAACACAGTGAGGGATGGAAACAACTATGACCTCTCATCTCAATGATTAACTGAGATTGCATCCCCTTTTCACTTTAAAAACTTTCATAGCCAAGCAGAGTCTTCAGAGTTGGGTTTTGGGAGCCACTGAATCCACTATCTCTCCAGGTTGCTGGCATTCTGATTAAAAGCAACTTTCCTTTCTACCAAAATCTCTCTCTTGCATGTTGATTTTCAAGTTGTGAGCAGCCAGACATGACTGGGTAACACTTATTCCTGTCCAGTGGTAACAGCCTGGACCACAGAACAGTATAAATCAGAACCAGAGCTCTGGCCCAGTTCCCCACTAGGCATGATCCTGGGAGAGTTACGTTTTCATTCCCAATCATTAATATCAGTTTACTCATCTATGAAATGGGCATCAAATTCTCCCTCTATCAGATGGTTTCTGTGAGAATTAAATGAGCTGATTCACACAAAGAACTCAGTTTAGTGACATAATATATGTGCAAATAAATGTAAGCAATTATGATAACACTAACTACCCCACAATTCAGATTTCGACTACTTCTCGTTAGCACTGTCTTCAAATGCTGTGGTTTGTTTAACCACACCTTCACAAGAAACTTAGAGCAGCACTTTGCTGTTTTAAGGAATTCGCATTTCTTAACCAATAAATCTTTTTAACAGTGCTCTGTGGATATCAAGAGCAATAAAGATAAGGGTTGTCGAAGAAAATCCCTGTGTAAGAGATGGGAGAACTAGACCCATAGATGAGGGAGGTTGACACAATTTACAATTACTTATTTGAGAAATCAGCTCCTCTCCCAAATCGAGGTAATTTTGTACCCTCAGAAAGACACATTTCAAATTCTTCTTAGAAATGACATTTCTAAAAATCAAATTCCTAACCAAATCATCTATGCCCTTGAACTAAATCTGGGAAACTCTGAGTTATGATATTATGTACCTAATACAGCAGGAATGAGCTTAAAGTAATTCTTCACAGACAGACTGACAGAATAGGCTGTCCTTTGTATATATTCTGAGATGATGTCATTGTCTCATTGGGAGGGGGCCAGGAACTGTGATCGGGCTGGGCCCCAGCAATGATGGATGGCTCCTCTCACCTGGACCCTTCGAGAACAATAACCCCTTTGTGAGGTATCAGGCCTTTCTTCTGGTGAAAGGAAGCAGGAGCTTAATCGTAAGAAGGCTCTAACCACCAAGGCTAAAGACCACAAACAGGCACTGGCCAGCCCCTGAGAATGCTCCCACCAAGACAGACACAGCCACTACCCTCCTGGAGCTTACACTCTAGTGGCAAAGACAGCAAATACATGATTGGACAAACATCATAAACTAATTACAACCATGATGAGCCCTGTGAAGTACAGAGCAGCACTGAGTTTTATACTGGGACCTGATGGGAAGGGGGAGGGGAGGTCAGGCATGAAATTGAAAATGCAATTTTGATATCAAAACAAGCATAGACACATGATGTAGAAGACACCCTTGCTTCAGTGTTAAAGATCAAGGTGGAGACGCCAGAGAAATCACATTGGCCTGGGGTGGGACTGGCTATGCCTCATCTAGGGCTGGTTTAGTAGGAAGAGTTTGAGAAACCCTGGCTGGGGCACAGCGGGCCTGGGCTCCAGGGGTGAAGCCCTCCAGAGGTGAAAGCTCTCTAGAGAAAGGAGAAGACACCTACTGGCTGGCTGGAAGGCAGCCCAGAGCCGGGAGATCCCTGGCCCAGATTGACAGCCAGCAATTCCTTTACCTGTTGTGGCGTTCTCCACATTCTCCATGCAGTTTTCAGTTTTGTCTCCTCAGCCCAGGCAGCTCGCCTTGCTTTATCATCTAATCTTCCTTCAGGGTGAGATGAAGCGGCTGTCTTGGGACACCAAGGAGCCAGTGTGGGTGTAGTGAGAGGAGAGCGGGAGGTGGGACGGGGCAGACCTCTGACCCATTCCCCTTTCCTACTGGCAATTGTCAACTTATCAGCTACTTATCTGTTCTAAGTCCATCCCCCAGGGCACGGGAGGCTCAAAGCGTCTGCCTTCTGAGGTCAGCCATTCTCTGAACACTACTCGCACTCCTCTGCCCCCACCCTGGCATCTTCAGATGCCTCTGACCAGACCAGCGCGAGGCATTTCTGAAATGTGGAGAAGGGCCACTCAGGTTGCCGTTGGATGAAGAGCTACCGGCGGTGAGAAAAATGGATGCACAGAGGGCAGCTTTTTCTTTCACTGTGTGGTATGGAAACACTTGGAAAAATCTCACCCGCTCCTGCCCTCAAGGTAAAATCAGTTGCAGGAGAATCTTGGGCACCAGGAAAGCTCCCGGCACAGTAGAACCCAAATGCTTCTAGGGGCTCACCCCAGAACTACTGAATCCCTGAATTCCTGAGGATCACCAAACCCAAACAGACCCTAAGTAAAAGGTATTAAAGAATAACTGAAAAATGAAAATGACCCCTTAAAAACTTTAATAATTCTATTACTTGGCATGCGTGCTAAGGTTTCTTCAGTTGTGTCTGACTCTCTGCGGTCCCATGGACTGTAGCCCGCCAGGCTCCTCTGTCCATGGGTTTCTCCAGGCAAGAATACTGGAGTAGGTTGCGATGCCCTCCTCCAGGGGATCTTCCCACCCCAGGGACCGAACCTGAGTCTCCTGCGAATCTTGCACTGGCAGGCAGTTTGTTTACCACTAGCGCCATCTGGGAAGCCCGTCTATTACTATTAGAGTCCAGTTAACTGTAATGGCCACTCACTTCTTTAGATCCCTTTGAGATAGCCTGGGCCCTGGCACCTGAGGCCCTTTACTGGAGGGCTTGCCCCTGGGTAACATCTCCTCCAGCAACAGAACACAAAGAAACTATAAAGGACTAAAAATAACTGCACACATGCGCAGTTGGGACAAATTATGAACAATAAGGTACAACCCACCCCCCCAAACCAACCGCCATTTCTGAGGTGCAGAGAGCAAAAGCAGGGCTCTGCACACGGTCCCTGCACAGGGCACCACCAACCTGGTGGGCAGACCGCCTAAACCTCCCTGGGCTCAACCCACAGATCCACCCCTAGCCTCGTCCCCTTTAAAGAACCAGCCTGCCCTCCACAGAGAGTGAGCAAGGGGAGCTGGTCTTTGTTTTCACTTCTAATAAAGTCTTGCTTGAATTCCTAGTCTGGCCTCTTATCAGTTTCTGTTGATTAAACAGTCCAGGGACCTAGGTCGGTAGCACCTTGACAAGCATCATCAGCGGTTGTCAGGCTATCAGAATCATTCGTTACACATAAGGAAGTCTTTATGTTTGTGAGCATAATTACAACGAGCAGGAAATGTTTGTGTCAATCCATGGGTGCTATAATTAACCTCACCCTCCCTGAGGTGTGCACACCTGTACACCAGCTCCACCATAAAATCTGATGCCTTAAGATACAGAATACATTTTTTAAATGCTAAGAATTTAATTCATGGTACATTTCAAACCAATTGGAGAAAGGAGGAAATATCCAATAAATGGTATTGGGGTGATAAGCTACCTGCTTTAGGGCAGAGAAAATTGAGCCTCTACTACCCCACCTCACACTTGATCCAATAGTAAATTCCTTACGAGTAAAGAGCTAAACATAAAACAAAACCATCAACTTTAAAATATCTGTATATAGAGGAGAATTTCTGAGTTAAGAAAAGTCTTAACAAGACTTCAAACCTGGAAATTTTAAATAAGCAGAGATTCGATTACGTGAAAATGGCAAACTTTGCAACAAAAAGATGCCCTGAACAAAATTAAAAACAATGGCACAGCTAGTGTGGAAAAGTGTAGAGTTTCACCCCCCCAAAATTAAAAGTAGAACTTCCTATAATCCAGCAATTCCATCTCTGGGTATATATTTAAGTGAAATGGAATTATCATCTCCAGGGGATGTCTGCACTCCCAGTTACGGCAGCAGTATTCACAATAGCCAAGGTATGGAAATAACCTAAGCTTCTTTGAGGGATGGATAGAGAAACGAAATATGGTATATATATTCTTTGGTCACAAAAAAGAAGGAAACCCTGCCATTTGCAAAAACATGGGTGGACCCTGAGGGCATTATGCTAAGGGAAATAAGTCAGACAGAGAAAGACAAATACTATATGATCTCACTTACCTGTAGGATCTTCAAAAGCCAAACTCAGAGAAGCAGAGAGTAGAACAGTGACTGCCAGGGGCAAACAAGGGGGAAATGAGGATACACATTCCAGCTACAAGATGAATGGATTAATATTGAGGAAAAGTATAATTCATCATATTCAAATGTGAAGGAAAAAACAACCACTAGAAAATGAGCAAAGAGTGAAAATAGACAACTCACAAAAGAAAATACCGTGAAATTAGCCAATAAAGATAAACACTTGACCTCACCAATAAACAAGGAAATGCATTAAAACGATGAACTACATTTTGAAAATTCACCCGATCAACAAAGAAAAAAAAAGCTTAATAATAATATTAAGAATTGTTGAGGATTTGGAAGATCAGGCACACTGCTGACATCTATGTACCCTGATGAAGGCATTTTTCAAGGTAAATTGGCAGTATCTATCAGAAATTGTAAGGTACATGTGCTCTGCTTTAACAGTTAATTTCTAGAAACCTATTATTCAGAAATATACATATGTGCAAAGACACGTGCATAACGATAAATATCACAACATTAATTGTAATAGAAAAACATTTTGAAGACATTCAAAAATACACCAAGAGTTTAAACATATTATGGCATGAAATGCCATATAGTTGTTAGAAGGAGTGGGATAGGCTTATATATACTGCATGTAAAGGTTTCTGAGGCAGATTAAGGGAGCAGAGCAAGTTGCAGAACAACATGTGAACATTCTATACTTATGTGCACATATATTTTCATACACACACACATGCAGGCAAATTTATAAGCAAGGGAACTGAAGCGTTGAGAGCAGTTACCTCTGGGCAGAAAGTCATCCTAAGAGGAGGTAGAAGGAGATGTCATCTCATTCACCAAATTTTCCACTTTCTTTCCCAGCTGTGCTCCTCTCTGCAGGAAGATAGATTCCCACACTGTCAACCTCAGGAATGGTATGTGACTTGCTTTGGCCAAAGAAGTGATGTTGGTCACTTTTGTGCAAAGTTTTAGAAGTCAGGGCCTCATTTGTCTTGTCATCTTCTGCCACCAGATTGACAGTGTTCCAGATAGAGGCTAGGTTTTCCCATCAGCTTTGATTCTGGAGTGAAAAAAACAAGCAGCAGAGCTTGTAGCCAACTTGTGAAAAACATGTGCTGTGAATAAGAAATAAACATTTATTGCAATAGGCCACTGAGAGTTCGGGTGGCGGGGTGTGTGTGTGTGTTACTGCAGTGTAACATGTTCTACTTTGATACAAGTAAAGACTACCTCTACAGGTTTACATTGTATATTTCTCTACTATATAAGCAGTTTGCAATATATATACTCATATATTACTCGTATAATAGCTAATTTTTGAAAGTTGACTTCTTAGTAAAATTACAAATGACTACATGTCAAGGACCTTCAGGATTGTTGATTATTGATGAATAGAGACTGCAAAGCTATATCTTGGAATTCCAAGGGCAATGTTCCATGCTTGCCTGAGATCTGCAGACCAACACACCACGGCTACAGACTGTGCAAGCACGCTCAGGCACCCAATCGTGTCCGACTCTTTGTGACCCCGTGGACTATAGCCCGCCAGGCTCCTGTGTCCATACTAAAGGTGGGTTGCCATTTCCTACTCCAGGGGATCTTCCCAATCCAGGGATCAAACTGGCATCCCCTGCATTGTGGGTGGATTCTTTACTGCTGAGCCACTGGGGAAGCCCCGGCGATAGCCTGTAGTGCTGGGAAAAGGTACAAGGTATGTTATCAGACTAGTCACCAAGAAACATGGTGGTTAAATGAACATGTGAGAATTCTTCTTGTGTACGTTGGTCAGGGAGGTCAGGGCAGTAAGCCTTCTACCCCTAACCACAGTGCCAAAGGGTATCCAAATAAATAGTGGGACCACAGTGGTTACTTTTACAGATACTGGGAGACATGGTTCTTTCATAACAGGGATTGAGTAGCAATTATCACTGACTCATAGTTGTCTGAATATGTCAGTTCCATCAGATGTGTCTGGAACACAAATAATTGAAGAACCATTGACCCAGGAAATAGAGCAGAAAATTGCTCTGTACTTCCTGGTGGCTACTGCCCCTTGCTCAAATTCCAGACTTATTCATTGATCGCACACCTCTGCCATGCCAGGTACTATCACTGGTATCAACCCTACACACAGTCTTAGTTCTCAAACTCACAGCCCAGATCAACAACACATACTGTGAGGTGGGGGATAACAGCAATAACAGTAGCAACCCTTTCTTAAGGGGGTAGTAGTTTCCAAGCACTGTGCCTGGTATACATCACTTTTAATTAAAAACAAAATCCTGCAAACTGAATACAATTACCTACCCCTCCTTTTTTGAATGAAGAAACTGAGCTGAAGAGAAATGCATGAAACTCCTTTGGTTCTGGCAGCCTCTAGGTAAGGGTCCGTCTCAGGTTTCTTTTGTTGTATGAGTTACCTTCTCGGCAAAAGGATGATTAATAATATTAAAAGTATCAGAGGGGAAGTGACGGAGCCTTGAATCAGAACCTTAACCTACAGACCAGGGCACAGAGACCCAGCTTGTCCCCAGAGGGCAAGGCAGAGGCTGGCTAGTGGCCAGTCTGCTGATCTGACTTGGGTTAGCTCTGGTTAGCATTCCTCCCATGTCCGCCCACACGCCCTCCTCCTTTTAGTGCTGGAAGTAAACATCTGCCTTGCTTGGGGCATGAGGGTAGGAGGAAAGAAGGTCCTCACAATAGGTCTGCTGTTGTGCAAGAAATTCTAGAAGATGTAGATCTGGGTTGTGGCAGCACACGGGGCCCCAAGATCCAGCCCCTCAAGCCCCTTCCATGGCTGAGGTTGGGGAATCAGTCATGCGTATTTGCCGTCAGCTCAATACTCTGTTTAACCTTTTCTCTAGTTAAGCACTCAGCACAGAGAAACACCCTCGGAAATTAAACTCAGGGCTGTTCTTGGCTCTTTAAGGAAGTTTATCTAAACAAGGACACGCAGGGCTCCCAGCCCCAAGATTGTAATCAGGTGGCTTGTTTTCCCACCCAGCTGGGGAGCAGAGAATAGTGAGTAGAGGATGATTCACCAAAGAGTCTGAAAGGTCCTAGGCAAGGTGCTTTGGGGGTGTTCTCCTTTCTCGTGCTCTGCTTCAGGGCTGAGGTCATAGGGTTCAGCTGGCCTTTGTGTCATAGACTGGCCAGGCTCCCAGGGCACTCAGAACAGAGCCAGGGGCTTCTAAGTCAGATGAAATTCTGGACAACCTACAGGACGGCAAGTCAGATTCTGATGACTGGCTCAGCAGATGAGCCATTGTGGATGGAAGTAAGGCGAAAAATGGAGGTTCATGCAAGTCTTCCAACAGGCGCTCCAGCTGGTGCTGAAACAGCAAATAAGAGAAAGAAAACTTGAACAAGAGGTGAAAAAGATACAAGGATGCTCCCAGGACCCATGGCTTCTCCCCAGGATGTGAGAAAACTGCACAGACATTTTGATGGAGCATCAGGTGGTGGTGGTTTTTCATCAGAGTTATGATTCAATGAAATGGAGCACTGAATTTATCCTAGTGTCAGATTTTATCTTGATAGTGTTAGAAATGACTCTGCACCTTTATGGACTCATTAAAGGGCAGAAGGGGTCAATTTTCCAGTTGTACTTAACTGTTCTTTAGGGGAAACTTTGTGTCCTTGTGAAGCTAGTCTGCAGAATCTCAGGGGGCAGTTACCCTCAGGGTTGTGCAAACAGGCACCCCTTGCATCTTGTCCTCAGGTGCCTCACTGGTCTCACCCTAGACACAGCCCCGGGATCAAGCACAGTGCCAAGGGGGAAAGGAGGCCCTCAGTCACTGAATGAATAAAGGCACAACAAATGAGGTGTAGAAGGAACGTCCTGGGAAGGCTCTAGATCCTGAATGTTTTCACAGCCTGTGAATACTTTGTTTTCCAAAAGACTCACGTGGAGGTAAATGAGTGCAACCTCTAGTGTTGTGGTCATCCTAGTCAGCTCGGACTGCTCTAACAAAATACTACAGGCGAATATTTATTTCTCACAGTCCTGGAGGCTGGACGTTCACAATTGAGGTGCCGGCAAGTTCAGGTGCTGGAGAGGGCCTCTTCCTGGCCTATAGATGTCTGCCTTCTTACTATATCCTCACTTGGCAGAGAGAGAGAGCTCTGGTCTATCCTCCTCTTCTTACAAGGACACCAATCCCATTATGGAGGGCTTTAACTCTGTGACCTCAAATAATCCTAATCGCCTCCCAAAGGCTTCCCCTCTGAACATCATCATGTAGGGGAGTTAAGCCTTCAACATATGAATTCTGGTGAGATGTAAACATTTAGTCCATGTCAGTAGCATATTAAGATTACATGTTTGGGGGACTTGCCTGATGGTCCAGTGGTTAACACAATCCAGGGGACATGGGTTCAATTCCTGGTTGGGGAACTAAGATCCCACATGCCGCGGAGCAACTGAGGCCATGTGCTGCAACTACCAAGCCCACACTCTTGGCGCATGCCACAGCTCCTGAGCCCGAGCGCCTAATTAGAGTCCCTGCACTGCCAAGAAATACCCCTCATGGCGCAATGAAGATCGTGCTTGCCACAACTAAGACCCACCCCAGCCAAATAAATAATAAATGTAAAAAAGAAGAGATTACATGTTTGGGGGTCTCTGCTTCTGTACAGAAATTTGATCACTAAGATGGACAGAATTCTCAGATGGTTCCCAAGATTCCCACCCCCTAGTGTGCATACTCCGTGTAAACCCCTTCCTTGAGGTGAGTGGCCTGACCTAATCAGGTGAGCCTTTAAAGAGGGTCTAGCAGCCACAGATGGAAGAAGTCAGAGAGATTGGAAATGCGAGAGATTTTTCTGGGGCCTTGCAGGAGCTAACAGCTATGTTTCAAGAGGGCCTATGGAGGGGCTTCCCTTGTGGTTCAGCTGGTAAAGAATCCACCTGCAATGTGGGAGACCTGGGTTCGATCCCTAGGTTGGGAAGATCCCCTGGAGGAGGGAAAGGCTACCCACTCCAGTATTCTGGCCTGGAGAATTCCTGTACAGTCCATGGGGTCGCAAAAGAGTCAGACATGACTGAGCAACTTTCATGGAAGAGATCACAACATGAGGAAATGTAGGAGGCTTCTAAGAGCTAAGAACATTCCCAGCAACAGCTCAAAAGAGAAGGGACCCTTAACCCTACACCGAAAAGTAACTAAGTTCTGCCTAAAGATATGTGAGCTTGGAAGAGGACCTCACACTTCAAGTGAGGTCCCAGCCTGGAGGACACTTTGATTTCACCTCGTGAGACCCTAATCAGAGAACCCAGCCATACCATGATCAGACTTCTGATTTAGAACGCTGTGATAATAAATTCATAGTGTTTTCACCCACTACATGTATGGTAATCTGTTACAAGGCCTGGAAAACCAATACCATCCCCTTTCTGCAGATCAGCCCTCATCTCTGAGTCTCTTTATCTTACTAAAAACAGCTTCTAGTTGGCTGTTGATTACATTTTCCCATATATTAATACACAACCTCTTTTCTTTCTTCTGTCTTCCCCACCCAATGTTTCCTTTGTGAATTTACATAGTAATTCAAGTCTGCTGTGCACACATTGTTATTTTAACACCATTTAACGCAGAAACTATATTATCTTCTCCTCAACCTCTACAAAGCATCTGCAGGGCACACATCATTGTGAGGCTACTGGTCTCCTCCCTCCCACCCCGTGTTCCAGGCTTCTAAAGCTTAACATTATGTTTATTACATAACAGCAGGACGTAAGCCCAAACAACCTGCTACCGGGCTTTCAAATATAGCAACGGCAGAAATCTCCTCGGGGCTTGATGAAGAGCCACTTCAAACGTCTTCTAATTTCAGCAGTTTTCTGGTCGATAGAAAACAAGGTCTAAAAATGTCTCTGCAGGTGAAGGGCACACATGGAAACCCACCCATCTCCTGTGACGTTGTGGAGGGCGGGGTGGGCTTCCCTCAACAAGGACGCAGGGAGTGGGAGGTAGGGACAGAACCGAGGGCCCTCTGGTTTTGGGGATTTGCAGGCAGCCTCTCAAGGAGAATTGCCTTGTGTGAACCGATCTCAGGGGAGAAAATGGAAAAGGCCTGGAAGTGAAGCCCTTCCAGGCTGGCACCTCAGTAATGGTCTCTCCTTATGTTTCCTTTTCTGACTGATGGGACCATTGGCTGTTGTAGTCACCAAGGGGATTCTTGACTGCATCAAGAGCTGACTCTATCTGGCTTGAAAACAAAGTCACTCAGTCATGTCCGACTCTTTGCAACCCCATGGGCTATACAGTCCATGGAATTCTCCAGGCCAGAATATTGGAGTGGGTAGCCGTTACCTTCTCCAGGAATTTAAGAATAGGGAATTTCTTGGCTTGGAAATCTGTTGAATAAGGGTTGGGCTACTCGTTTGACTCCCATCCCCGCCATGTTGGTTCTATTCTCGGGCACCAGCTCCCCACACAGCACCTGTCTCTTCTCCACTCACCCTCAAATCTCTGGGCTTGCCTCATAGGAAAAGGGTGCCTCTTTCTCCAACTTCAGCCATCTACCCTGGGCTGACTGGTTGGGACTGGGTCACACACCACTCTCCTAAATCATTACCACGGCCAGGAGACAAAACCCATTGTTTGGCTAGGAAGGGCAGGTATCCACTTCTGAACAGGAGTATGAGGCCACAGGACTTGAGGGGGTGAGGGGAAGAATGGATTCCCAGAGAAAAATCAAGTGTCACCAGAAGAGGGTGGAATGAACAGTGGGCAGGCCAGGACAACCAATGTCCTCGCCACCTTGCCGTCTGACCTACTCTAATGCGGGGTATTTGGGACCTGGAGAGGCAATCGGGAGCGCGGTGTCTCTCTGCGTCTCTATGCTTCCCCTGAGCCACCTGCAGTCCTGTAGGGTCATCTGTGTGTGTGTGTGCCTTTCACCCAGGTCACCAGCAAGAAGCAGAGTCAAGGCGTAAATTTGTAACACATTCTGCTCCGCTCTGGGCCGTCTAATTTCCTCTCTTGGCTATAAGGCGGTGGAAATTTCTATGCCCTTATACCTCTGTTCCTCTGAGAGTAGACTGCCTTCCCTTCCCGATACACAGAAGATCTGGGGACCACACGAAGACTTCACACTGGAGATCTGTCCTGCCACGCACAGGAGTCTGGGTGCAGCAAAGCGGAGGCTGGGGGAACGCTGTGTCCCAGGCTTTGGGGCTCACACTGATACTGGGGCTATGATATCTCTCCACAGGGTTGCTCTGTCCCCACTCATGACCTACCAGACCCACCACCTTTCTGTAGGACCTTTCTGAGCCCACTTCCAATGGGGTCTTCCTTGAGCATCTATCACGGGTGCCATGACTCCTGCTTTCTGGACTGGGGCAGGGGGACAGCCCTTATAAGTTGCTTCTAACTGAGCCCCAGCCCACGGCAGACAGAGCAAATACTCAATGACAGTTCAAGGTATGCCCCCCACCTCAAAAACACTCCCTTCAAAAACGTCCATTTCTGCTTTGCCAGTGAGATTTCCCTGTTCCATCAAAGGGTTAAACAACTTTTGACTGGGAAGATAGGAGATCTTCCTGATATAAGACACATGTTGGAAACTGGTCTCTTAGCAGAGGGATATGCTATATGTAAAAGGAAAGTGCCAATTAGTTTTATTCAATTTTATTAATATTGGGTCTATTATAAAATCACTCTAAAATGCACATTAATATTATAAGGAGGTACTATCTCACACCAGTCAGAACGCCCATCACTGAAAAGTTTACAAATAACAAGCGCTGGAAAGGGTGTGGAGAAAAGGGAACACTCTTATACCATCGGTGGGAATGTAAATTGGTACAGCTACTATGGAAAACAGTAAGGAGTTTCCTCAAAAAACTAAAAATAGAGTCACCATATGATCCAGCAATCCCACTCCTCGGCACATATCCAGCCGAAACTCTAATTCAAAAAGATATAGGCAGCCCAATGTTCATCGCAGCGCTGTTTACAATAGCCAAGACATGGGAAAAAACCTAAATGTCCATCTACCAATAAATAGATTTAAAAATGTGGTAAATATATACAAAAGAGTATTACTTAGTCATAAAAAAGAATGAAATAATGCCATTTTCAGCAACATGGATAGACCTAGAGATTATTGTACTAGGTGAAGTAAGTCATAAAGAAAAAGACAAATTCCATATGACATCTTACATGCTGATTCTAAAATATGGCACAAATGGGGCTTCCCAGGTGGTGCTTGTGGTAAAGAACCTTCCTGCCAGTGTGGGAGACATAAGAGATACATGGCAGGCTACAGTCCACAATGTACTGTTATACAGCACAGAGAACTATATTCAATATCCTGTAATAAACCATAATGGAAAAGAATATGAAAAATAATATGTATATATGTGTATATAACTGAATGGCTTTGCTGTACACCAGAAACTAATAACATTACAAATCAGCTATTCTTCAATAAAAAATAAAAATAAATAAAGCCATTCTAATATATAACAGTATACCTTAAAATGTATCCTAGTGGGATTATCTATGTGATTAATGATATTCAAATCATTAATTTTATATTTAACATAAATCAAATTGAATGATTCATTCATGTATTAAACTTGTATTTACTGAATATATAATAAGTGCTTGGTTACGAGCCAAGGGATGCAAAGATGTTTAACACTTACATCTCCTCCAAATGTTTATAATCTACTAGATGAAATAAGTGCATAGCACAAAAATAACTAAATATGATTCTATTACAGAATCAGTCTGTTTCTTTAAAAAGACAGTTTAAGTTCACCTAGCTCCCAACTTGAAGAGTTTAACTGAAATTAGCTAAGGTTTGGCTCAGGTATCTGGTATAAAAAGGGCTACTCAGAATCTCTGAGTACCAGGAAAGATTCCAGAGGTTGGCAAGAGAGCCGTGGTGTTAAAAGGAATCCTTTAGCTTCAGAGTGAAATCAGAATCTTTGACTCCTCTGAAAGAAGCTGTGTGAAACCCAGTGAAGAAAATTACTAAGTCAATTCTCCATCTTTTGGCTTTAGAGCAAGGCATATGCGGAAAAGCAGCAGGAATGTCAGATTTTCAAAGGGACATTAGCCACTTGGAGAACGTGCTGGTTAGTAGAGAATCCGTTGCAGGAGATGAGTCATCTGAAGTCTGAACAGAGAGACGAGTGAGCTGGGCTCTGATAGGGTCTGCTAGAGTCATCACCGAGAAGGTGTCTCAGGGTGCTGGGTCCCAAGTTTAAACATCCCTGGAAAGGGCCTTGGTCAGAGGTCACCCTTGGGCCAGTCAATCAGGGCCAAGAGGGGCGAGTTAAGTCACACAGAATAGCTGCTGATTTTGTAGTAGCTGTGTGGGGAAGGTAATTTTGTGGATTATGTACTCTCAGGGTGGGGGTGGGGGTGGGGGTGGGGAAGAACAGGATAGACAAAAACGTGTGTTCAGTATTTCTGCCTTTAGCTGGAGAGATTTCAGTAGCACAACTTCAGGTCCTGACACTCATCATTGAGTTACTCTTGCAGTTCCTATGACTTGGGTATTAAGCCCCAGTTCTAAAAAGTAAGCTGTGGATGAGAAAAGAAATCTCCACCTGGATTGTTGATACTGAGCATGGTTCTTCACCCTGCACTTTATGAGTTCCCACTCTTGTAACCTCCCCGGTAACTCAGTCTTTCCAGAACTGGACTTCTTGGGGTAGAGGTCCTTATTCTGAACCTGGGCTTATGTCCTAAGCTTCACTATCTTCTGGGAGACTTTCCTGATGTCAACATGTGACTTCTAGCCTTTTCCTGGATCCCCGGCTGCCATGCCTTAAGCTCTGCATCTGCCCTCTTCCTGCTGTGGTTAATGGAGTCAGGATCACTACCTCAGCAAGGCTGCCTTTGAAACCAAGTTCAGTGTGAGGGCTTTGCAGAGCCTCGGTGGGGAGTGATGTGATAAGAGTCTGAGTCACTGTTCTTGGAGACAGTTGGCACCAAAGTTGCCTGGGAAAGCAGAGTGACCCCAAATGATTTTTTAGGGAGTGCTTACATTTTTCCTGACTTCCTTGTCTGCCCATACAGAGGCACAGGGGATTTGAGTGGGGAGGCGAGTGGCTGCCATGGTGCCTTCCCTGGCCTTCACCTCCCTGGCGGCTCAGACAGTAAAGAATCTGCCTGCAATGCAGGAAACCTGGGTTTGATCCCTCGGCAGGGCAGATCCTCTAGAGAAGGGCATGGAAACCCACCCTAGTATTCTTGCCTGAAGAATCCCATAGACAGAGGAGCCTGGCAGACTACAGTCCATGGGGTCACAAAGAGTAGACACAACCGAGCGACTAACACAACATGAAGCTTCAAAAGTAGTTAAGACTTGACAGCTTCAAACACCAGGATAAGAAAATCTTACTGTGGATCCTGCCGTAGATATTTGGCCATTTTACGAGAATGCTTGAAAACCACACACAACATGCAAATCACACAGCACCCAACAGAGCCCTGGGGGGCTGGGACCCTTTGGAAATCTCCATGGGGGTCTGCGAGGTCTCCTGCCCTTCCAAGGGGGTCGACCCCCGAACACCCCTTTCCAATGATGTGAAAAGACAGCTCAGCATCCATGCTGTTTCCAGGACTCTGAGAGATGACTTTGGAGACAGAGGCCAGACCACGGTGCTCAAGTGGTGTGTCAGAAGAGGTTTCTACTACGCTCTGGAGAGTGAGAGTCAAAGTCTCTCATTCGTGTCCCACTCTTTGAAACCCCATGGACTATAAAGTCCATGAATTCTCCAGGCCAGAATACTGGATTGGGTAGCTTTTCCCTTCTCCAGGGAATCGTCCCAACCCTGGGATCGAACCCAGGTCTCCCGCATTGTGGGAAGATTCTTTACCAGCTGAGCCACAAGAGAAGCCCAAGAATACTGGAGTGGGTAGCCTGTTCCTTCTCCAGCAGATCTTTCTGACCCAGGAATTGAACTGGGGTCTCCTGCATTGCAGGCAGATTCTTTACCAACTGAGCTATAAGGGAAGCCCCCTAGAGAGTGAAGAAATGATCAAAACGTCCAGTTTTTAAAACTCTAAGAATATAAGGTCCGTCTAGTCAAGGCTATGGTTTTTCCAGTAGTCATGTATGAATGTGAGAGTTGGACTGTGAAGGAGGCTGAGCACCAAAGAATTGATGCTTTTGAACTGTGGTGTTGGAGAAGACTCTTGAGAGTCCCTTGGACTGCAAGGAGATCCAACCAGTCCATTCTGAAGGAGATCAGCCCTGGGATTTCTTTGGAAGGAATGATGCTAAAGCTGAAACTCCAGTACTTTGGCTGCCTCATGCGAAGAGTTGACTGATTGGAAAAGACTCTGATGCTGGGAGGGATTGGGGGCAGGAGAAGGGGACGACCAAGGATGAGATGGCTGGATGGCATCACTGACTCGATGGACATGAGTCTGAGTGAACTCCGGGAGACGGTGATGGACAGGGAGGCCTGGCATGCTGCAATTCATGGGGTCACAAAGAGTCGGACACGACTGAGCGACTGAACTGAACTGACTGAAGAATATGAGACAACGATCTCTAAATCCCTAGACTTAAAACAACAAACCCTCCCCCGCAACTGTCCAAAGGAAGAGAAGTAGAGAGCTACAGCCCTGGACATTTCTTTGCTCTTTTTGTTTTGATTGTGGATAACCAACTGTGTGAGTTTTGGTGGCTTCAACACAGCAGCGTAGGAGGAAGCTGGGTCTTGAAGGCAGTCCATCTTGGAGGGATCCCAGCTGCCCCTTTCTTGTGTGAGCTTGGACAATTCATATAACCTCTTAAGCTTTCATGTCCTTATCTGGAAAAGAGACATACTAGAATCTGCCTGATGTGAAAGAATACATGGAAATTCTTGCATTCTTGGCACACAGGAGAATCTGAGGACAAGTGTTCTATGAAAGGAAGAGGGTGCAAGGTGGAACAGGATGCAAGCAGGCATCTGAGGAAGGTGTCACAACTGGTCTAAAACCACTGAGAGCAAGCTCCTTAAGTTCTGCCTTTGTCCTGCTCGTCCTTGAATCTCCAACCCCCAGTGTGGATCTTGCACAGAGCCGATGCTCTGAAAATGTTCGTTAGACTGAATGGAGCCCTAGCTGGACCCCAGTTAGGGAGAGGTTTGTAAAGGGGAAAGGGGGCAGGTTACAGTGAAAAAGGCAGAGAGTCAGGAGTGAGGCAGCTGGCAGGGATGAACGGCACACAGAGTGACAAAGCCTGAGTGAGAGTGATGGAGATTCCAGAGGATAAATGGTAACTTTGGCCTGTCTCTAGAGTCTCCATAAAACTAACGGACTTGTGATGGAATTGTTTCCAAAGTGTTTGGGGAGCCAGATGGGAAGCTTATGTCATTGTGTTCCCTTGCAAGCTCAAAATAATGGGTCCCGTTCCTGCCTGCGGGGGAAGGTAGGGATCCTCCACCGCTCTGTGTCCATCATTGCTGTAGCGAAGCCTTCCCATCCTCTCTGCAGACGCCTTTTGGAAGCGCTACCTGCCCTGCAAGGCACTCCTGGGGCAGCTGGGTGGGGAATGTGCTGCCAGGGAGAACTAGATGTTCCAGCCTTATAACAAAAAAATCCCACATCCCCTACCGGAAGTGAACGCAGCACCAGAAGCTAACCAAGTCCTCAGGCTGTGTGCCTGGGGGGCTTTTAGGTCTTAACCACACAGGAAAGCTACTGGAAAACTGCACTGTTGTACAAATACAAAGATTTGTTAGTTAATAGTATGGCAAGTGGAGAAGGAAATGGCGATCCACTCCAGTGTTCTTGCTTGGAGAATCCCAGGGACGGCGGAGCCTGGTGGGCTGCCAAACATGGGGTCGCACAGAGTCGGACACGACTGAAGCAACTTAGCAGCGGCAGCAGTGTGGGGAGAAGAAAAACACACCAGACCAGGAACTTTAACAAGGTCCTTCAGCTGTTTTGCATATCACCCCGTGTTTCAGAGAGGTCCATCAACTTTGGATCTGAGTAATTCCCCGGGTATAACCAGGATAGCTTCCCTGACCCAACTTGGGTCAAAGTGACCTCGTGCTTGGTGGTCCAGTGCTTAAGAATTTGCCTTGTAATACAGGGGACTTGGGTCTGATCCCTGGTCGGGGAACTAGGATCCCACGTGCTGTGGAACAACTAAGCCCCAGTGCCACAACCACTGAGCCTGCACACTCAGAGCTCCTGCACCAAAAGTGGAGGGTCCATGTGCACATTGAAAGATTCCACATGATGCAGCTAAGACCCGAGGTAGCCAAGAACTGAGAGACGGAAGAAGAATGTGCGTTGATTAACAAGCATCACCAGTGCCTTCTTCCTCTGCTGGAATTCTTTAGGTCTTAAGAAATGTGCTTAGGGGCCTCTCGTCCCTGGCCACAATGGCTGGATTGTTCATTTGCAATGAGTGGGTTTCCGTTCACCCCCTCCATGCCCTCTCTGTGGTAGGTAGGGTAATGGTGCCCTTTCCACGTAGGAAAAGACATGCCAGCTTCTCTCCATTGATGCAGACAATCTGGGGGAAGGACGTCATCAAGGAAAACTCTGGGCCCCCAGCGTTGGGGCAGCTGGGGTCTTTGCCTAACCCAATCCCCTCAGTATGGCTCACACAAAACAGAGACATTGGACTTCCCTGGTGGTCTGGTGGTTAAGAATCCGCCCGCCA
This sequence comes from Oryx dammah, assembly GCF_014754425.2. Lineage (NCBI taxonomy): Eukaryota > Metazoa > Chordata > Mammalia > Artiodactyla > Bovidae > Oryx > Oryx dammah. The sequence continues at coordinate 20,188,210 of NW_024070210.1, forward strand.
GTGCAGGGGACACAGGTTCAATCCCTGGTCCGGGAAGATCCCACATGCCGCAGAGCAACTAAACCCATGTGCCACAGCTATTGAGCCTGTGCTCCACAATCAGAGAAGCCACCACAATGAGAAGCCTGCACCCCACAATTAGGGAGAAGCCCCAACTCGTCGAAACTAGAGAAAACCCAGTGTGCAGCAGTGAAGACCCAGAATGCAGCCAAAAAGCTATAATAAAATAAATTTCAAACAAAACAGAGACACTGGCAGCTGTGCTGTGACCACAGAGAGAGGTGTGGGCCAAAACACTCCAACCCCATTGCTGTAGATCCACTTCCTTACACCAGGGTTTTCAAATTCCAGCGGATATCTGAGTCAGTGAGAGTGCTTGTCAAACACAGACTGTCAGCCCTCATTCCCAGAGTTTGAGACACAGGGCACTGGGGTGGGGCCTCGGCCTTTCTAACAAGCTCCCCAGTGATGCTGCCGGTCCAAGGATTATATTCTGAGAAACTATTGCCTTAGACAGATGTTCGGCTTCTCAAAGCCAAGGATAAAAAGCAATACCTTTGAGATGAGCCCTGTAACTGCTATTAGCCTTAATGATATAAAATGATCTCGGGTTTGTTTTTTGTGTTTTGTTTTTTTCAGCTTACCCAGATCAGAAAAGGGGAAAGGAGGAAGAAAAGGTAAGTTTCAGGGAGGAGAAGGCCTGGGAAAGAGTGCAGTATGAGGCCTGTTGTTCAGAGAAGGCTGATGGGTGTCACAAAGGGAGGTCGTGGGAGGAGAGCCGGAAGGAACCTGGGTGCTGAGGTGGGCAGAGGAAGACAAGTTTGAGAGCCGATTGTTGGGCAGCGAAAAGAACACTGGACTTGGAGTCCAAACACCTGCAGGTCTCTCCCATGAGGCCTTGCAGCTGCTGGCAGCAGCCAAGAAAGTATCCACTCTGAAGTCAGTCAGAGCAGATCTAACAGCTCTCGAGGGCAGAGCCTGCCAGGTTTCTGGGTGGGTGAGCCCGGTCCAGGGCCCTGTGCCCAGCGCTTTATTTGTACTGGGCCTGAGACCCAGGGCAGGAAGCCACCAGCCCTGCAGAGCGCTCTGGCAACCCCCTGCCGATTTCTCCAGGCTCCCGGCAGGCTTGCGGAGGGTGAGCGTGGGCAGGCGTGACTCAACCAGCCTCGCAGGGAGGCAGAGGCTGCCACTGCAACCCACGCTGCCACGGAAACAGGCTAAATCGATCCCAGATCCCTGGAGGGGCAGAGAACAAGCTGCCCGCCACCAGGGAGCTGGGAATGCTTCTGGGTTCAGACACCCGGTCGGTGAGCACAGCCTGAGCTGTGCTGGTCACGGAGCCGGCTGGAGACCAGCAGCAAAGAAGTAGATACAGCTACCTGAGCTGGTGGCAAGGGGTGACAGACTCCCCACCCCTGCTGCCTGTGTCTGATGGTAGCAGCAGGGTTGGGGGGTTGTCGGGGGGCACACAGGGCCCTTGGGCTCTAGGCGGACCAGTCCATGCAGGTCCTCCTCCTAAATCTGGGAGGAGGGAAATCTGTGCTTACTGGTGGGGTGGAGAGGAGAGACGAGAACATGGCTCTTCACTCTTCTTGCTCTAATGCTATGAAGCTGCTCCCTCACCACACGACATGACCGCAAATACACCCCAAGAAGAAGAGGAAACTGAGGCCAATGACCTAAGCAAAGTCCCACAGTTTTCAGAGGCAAGAGTCAGGCTGGCCTCCTAATATCCTGAGCACTAATCCCTCATCGTTTTTCTACTAGACTGTGACTTAGCAGCAGCAGCTGCATCTCAAGGAAACAATTTGATGAGTCTTGAGCAATTGGCTTTGCCTTCAATATCTGCTCTCTGGGGGCAGTGGGTGGTGCAATTAATAACATACTCTGGGGCTTCCCTGGTGGTCCAGTGGTTAAGAATCCACTGGCCAGTGCAGGGGGCATGGGTTTGATCCGTGGCCTGGGAAAACCCCACATGCCACAGGGCAGTTAAGCCTGTGGGCCACAACTACTGAAGCCGGCACCCTAGAGCCAATGCTCTGCAATGAGAGAAGCCACAGCAGTGAGAAGCCCCAGCACCTCAACTAGAGTACAGCCCTTGCTCACAACTCAGGAAAGCCTGCACGCAGCAGTGAAGACCCAGGGCAGCCAAAAATAAAGAAAACAAGAAGACATACTCTGCTCTTCCCAAGAGCCACAGTGAGTCTTTAGCCAGCTTTCCCCGCCTTCATCAACTCCTAAGCCAGGTGATCCACCAATCAGACAGTGGAAGCCCCAGGAGTTTCCAGTTTCCCCAACATCTATCCATTTTGGCGTCCTGGGAACAGAGCTGGAAGTGAGCCTCTGGAGCCTTTAGGCCAGCTCTCCCTGGGGCGAGCTGCACTCACTGGTGCCACCTGGTGATTCTCGGGCCATTTCCCCTTGTCCCGTCTATGGAGTCCCAGCTGAGGCTCACGCCTGGCTATGGTGGCTTTGGCACGTCCTCAAGCCCCACTGCGGCCACTTCAGACCTGGCCCTTCCTCACACCCCTTGCCTGCAGAGGGCACAGTGAGGGACTTTCCCATTTCATGCGTGAGATGAAGGCTCCTGGGTGGGTCTCTACCTCCTTCCTGTCTTCCTCCTCCCTTGTTTCAGGAAAATCCCTTCTGCGTTCAAGAGCCCTTCCCTCCCCTCACCTGTCTTTGATCCACTAATTATCTCCCTTCTCCTAATGGTGCATCTTCTGCTTTCCTGTGAGCTTCTCCTCAGACTATAACCATGTTTCTGTCTCTATTAAAAAAAAAAAAAAAAAAACAACTAAACCAAACGTGTGTTCCACTCTAGTTACTCTCCTTCCCTCACGGCAAAGCTTCTTCTCAGAGCAGCTTGCACTTTCTCTCTCTCCTTTCTTACTTCCCAAGGGGTCCAGATCCCTCCCTATGCACCCCAGCATCTCTACTCCTTCGGCTCCACTCTGCTGGTATCCACCATGTGCACATCAACACCTGTGACTATCTCAGGTGTTCTAACACGTCTAGTCCTCAGGGCACCAAAGGGAGCTGAGCTTCAAGTAGGGGAGTCCCAGCTGCGCACCTCTTGAGGCCCAGAGCCATTGTACTTGTGTTCAAGTTTTCCTCAACTTCAACCTTTGCCCTCTGTGAGACAAGCTGAGTCCCAGGACCCTTTGCTGCAGCGCTTGCACCTGAAACACCACTCCTCGAGCAACAAAATACAAAGAAATTGTATGGGACTAAACATGACTCTGTGCATGCACAGTCAGGGCAAATTCTGGCCCCCAAAGATAGAAAAAGGTCCAACAACTCAACTGCTACTGTTAAGGAGTCTGGAGCAAAAGCAGGGTACTAAGCATACCCCTTGCACACACCAACACCTAAAGGGTGGACAAAAGCCTCTGCCCGACCCCTGGACACATCCCTACCCTCACCCCATATAAGGAACAAGTTCGCCTTCCCCTCTTGGAGTGAGCAAGCAAGGGAATCTGTTGTTTGTGCTCTCCCTCCTGCTGCAGCAGGCGCCCCAATAAAGCCTTGCTTGAATTTCTGGTCTGGCCTCTTGTCAATTTCTGTTGACTGGGAAAGGCCAAGAGCCCTGGTTTGTAACATCCCTGCTGCTGCTGCTGCTAAGTCGCTTCAGTTGTGTCCGACTCTGTGCGACCCCATAGATGGCAGCCCACCTCGCTCCCCTGTCCCTAGGATTCTCCAGGCAAGAACACTGGAGTGGGTTGCCATTTCCTTCCCCAATCCATGAAAGTGAAAAGTGAAAGTGAAGTCGTTCAGTCGTGTCCAACTCTTTGGACTGCACCCGACCATGCGCCTCCATCCATGGGATTTTCCAGGCAAGAGTACTGGAGTAGGGTGCCATTACCTTCTCCGCGTAACATCCCTACCCACCCTCAACTCCCAAATTGGGCTCTATGCCAGCCCACAGGACCAACCAAGAGAAGGGATGTTGGATACCCCTTCATCTTCTCTGAATCTTTCCCTACCAAAAATATTTTATCCTCCCCAAGTTACGGAAGAAAATTTCCATTGTATGGCGGGTGGGCGAGCAGAGACCAGAGGGTGTATATGGTACGGAAAAGACGACCGGGCTCCTTCAGGGGCACTGACAGCAGGAGCTGTCCACCCAGTCACACTGAGTCAATTCTTGTGGAATGGAAGAGAATCCTTCCTGAAAGACCCTTAGGAGGTAAAAGGAGAGGGTCTAATTCTTAGTCTTGGAGCTGAAGGGTAGGCTTCGAAAGATGTGAAAGATGGTGTTTCTTTTGATCCAAGTTTATAGCCAAGAACCACTAGGAAGGAAGGGCAGATTTGTCTCCTGGCGAGGCCCCTCCTGTACCAGTTTTACAAGGTCTGATTTCACAGTGGAGGGTATCAGGCCTCCCTCTCTGGACACTGGCATCTCCTTTCGGGGCCAGTCCTACCATCAGCTGCCTCCCTTGGGAGCATGTGGCCCAGTGGAGGAGGCTGGGCTCTGCGAACCCAGAGAGGCAGTTCCCACAGGAGTCGGCCCACAGTGGGTCCCCAGCAGAAAGGGCCTGCGTCTGCTCAGGGCACTCGGCAGACGCAGAAGCTCTGGACTCTGGATGCCTGCTGGAATGGCAAGGCCATTCTGTGACCCCAGAGCCCAGGCTGGCAGTTTCTTCTCCCCTGGCTTTTGGTGCCCACCCTCCAAACCTGAACTTGGCTAGGCTCCTGGGAAATGTGCAGAAAAGCCAACAGACTTCCAGGCTCATGCAGATTCTTTCCGAAGCCCTTCTACATCCACCAAAATGGAGCCACTCACATTTCAAAGAGACCTTAGAGCCCAGGGGTCAGCCCCCCTTTTGCAGACATCCGTCAGCGGATCCATCTGTCTGGCTTGAGCAGTTTCCAGAACAGAAGTTTCTTTGTTCAATTAGGGGACCTCTAGAGGGCACTTTGGTTAATAGAAACTTCTTCCTGATTTTGACCTAAAATCTGCCCCCCTTATGACTTTTGCCCAGCTGGTTCTATTCTTTGGTCCTTGGAAGAAAATGTCTGCTCAATTATCTCATCAGTCTCACAGTAGCCAGAGGAGGTGAGGGTGGAATTATTGACTTCTTTTATAGAAAGTGGATAAGCTGGGGAAGTTAAGGAGCTTTGAAAAAGCTTCAGGTGAAGTCGGAGCTAGAACCCAAGTGTCTTAACTTCCCTGGCCAGTTCTCCTGCTAATACTCTGCCTTTCTCAATCTTTGCCAGTTATTATCAAGGACCTACTGTGTGCAGCTGGAATACCAGGTTGGGGTTGGAGGCATGGGAAGCCTGGACCCTCTTTTCAGAGAGTCACCAATTCTAGCTCAGGACAAACAGACAGACACACACACATACACAGAATTCGAAACACTTGCTCAGCCAACAGACTGGGTGACCTCACCTTCACCCCCAAAGGTCAGCCTTCTTTCTTACTTTCGGCTGCTCCCCCAGCACAGGCTGACAGGTAGGAAAGGGAGAATGCAGAAGAGATAATTTTAACCACAGAAGAGCCTGAACTTGAAGATGAAAAAAGGCCTGAAGAGGAGTTTGAAAATGATAGCTGTCAACACTGGGCTTGGAAAGACAGAGAGCTTGTGGGTGTGTGGGTGGGAGGGTGCTCACCGCTGCCAAAGCTTCGCCGTGTGGCGGCAGGGAAGGAGGGAAGCAGGGCTGGTGCTGCCAGAACTGCAAACCAGAACCACCAAGACCTGATCCCAAAAAAGGCAGGCCCCAGCAACTTCCCAGCACCTGGATAATTGGGCTGGGCTCCACCCCCCCAGGATGTGTTTTCATCTGTCTTAAAGGCACAGTGCCCCGACTCAGTGTCTGGTTGAGTATCCAGCCAACAGCACTGATGCTTGGTACTCCAGGCTTCACATTTTCTCGCTTGGACAGCAACACTTACTCCACCGAATCATTTAGGCACAGAGAGACCCAGGCTCCACTCTCTCCAGCCTGTGGATGCTGGAGAGGGAAAATCCAGGGTTTTGACTTTAATTGTACGCATTGCTCAACAGTCACTGAGGCCAGGGGCGGGGAAGCTAGTCACGTCAAAGGACAGCAGCCCCACTTCTTAATTTGACCAAGTGGCAAAAGGAGCCGCCCTCCCTCAAGATGGGCAGAGAAAACGGGACTTCTCAAACCGTCTTAGCAGATTGCCTTCAAAACAACTGTTTCAAAGAGTTCCTGGGCTGAAAGCCAAGTTACTGTGAGGGAGGGAGGGGGTGGCAGTTGTCAGAGGGAGGGCGGGCAGATGTCAGAAGGTGTGGGCCTCCTGAGCGAGCGACAGTAGCAGCCCACCTCGGATGACAGAAGGATGCGCTTCTCAGAGGCACACTCTAGATAGAGAAACATCAGCGTTCATCCAGGGAGGATGGCAACGGGGAAGCCTGTCCAACTCAGAGGTGCCCAGTCTTGCCTCGGGCGCATCCCAGCATTGACCAGGCTTCACCTCCTGGGTGTCGGGGACTGTGGCCTCTCCCCTCTGGCCCCTGGGCCTTCCTGGAATGTTTGGGGCTCTCCTCACTTTCTTCCCCTCTTTCACCCAGCCTCATCCTCCCCTGAACTCAGAAAACAACCTGATACAACACAGAGGACTAACCAGATGTCAGCTCACGCGTCTCCCTGCTCAAGGCCACCCAGCGATCCTCACGGTACTCATATTCTTACAGTGGCCCCCAGCACCTCCCTTGACTTACCACCTGCTTCTCTTAGCTTCATCTCCCTCCATCTCTGCCTCCTCAAGGCCTCCTCACTTTTCCTCAAACATACCGAGCAGGCTCCTGACTTAGGGCCTTTACACAGCTGTGTGTTGTTAATGTCTTCGTCCCCTTCACATCTTTGCTTAAAAAACATGTTCACAAATGTTCACAGCAGCACTGTCCACAACTGCTGAAAAATGGAAGCAACCCACGTCCATCACCAGGTGAGTGGATAAAAATGTGCTGATTTCACCCAGTAGAGCATTAGGCTACAGAGGCTACCAACTCATCCTGCATGTGGATGCATCTGGAGAGCACAGTAAAAGAAGCCAGTCACTAAAGGCCACAGATTGCACCGTTTCATTTATACGGAGTGCTAAGAATCAACAAATCTGTGGACAGAACGTAGACTGGCTGCCTAGGGCTGGAGGGAAAAAGAAATGGGGACCAGCTAGTGGGTACATGAAGCGATTTCCCATCACTTCATGGCAAACAGATGGGGAAACAATGGAAACAGTGACAGACTTTATTTTGGGGGCCTCCAGAATCACTGCAGATGGTGACTGCAGCCATGAAATTAAAAGATGCTTGCTCCTTGGAAGAAAAGCTATGACCAACCTGGACAGCATATTAAAAAGAAGAGACATTACTTTGCTGACAAAGGTCCATCTAGTCAAAGTTATGACTTTTCCAGTAGTTATGTACGGATGTGAGAGTTGGACCGTAAACAAAACTGAGCTCTGAAGAATTGATGCTTTTGAACTGTGGTGTTGGAGAAGACTCTTGAGAGTCCCTTGGACAGTAAGGAGACCAAACTAGTCCATCCTAAAGGAGAATAGTCCTGAATATTCATTGGAAGGACTGATGCTGAAGCTGAAACTCCAATACTTTGGCCACCTGATGCGAAGAACTGACTCACTTGAAAAGACCCTGATTCTGGGAAAGATTGAAGGCAAGAGGAGAAGGGGACAGAGGATGAGATGGTTGGACGGCATCACTGACTCAGTGGACATGAGTTTGAGTAAACTCAGGAGTTGGGTGATGGACAGGGTGCCTGGTGTGTGCCCATGGGGTCACAAAGAATCAGACATGACTGAGTGACTGAACTGAGTGGGTACAGAGTTTCAGTTTAGGTGATAAAAGGTTCTAAAGTTGATTGAGGTAGTGGTTGTGCAAATTATGAGTACACCAAAAACCATTTAGTTGTCCATTTTAAGTGGGAGTGTAACAGGGAAGAACTTTTGACCTCTATTACAGGCTAATCACTAAAGGGATGTTGCTTATAAGCTTAAATTATACATAACGGCCCATCTCTGGAAACTCTGCCTCCCAGGTAATGAGCGTTAAGCTAAAATATTTCTGTTTAGCTCACAGGAAACATCCTGACCAAGCCCATCTGTGAATGGTTGTACGAAAAACATCTCCTCTGAGTCTGGCCAAAACCAGGACCTTATCCCACCCCTTTTTAGTACATAAGAAGCCTGAATTCTAACTTAGGGAAGATGGTTCCTTGGGATGCTAGTCCACCACCTCTCAGTTTTCTGGCTTTCCAAATAAGTTGCTATTCCTTGCCCCACTAACCCATCTCTGTTTATTGGCCTGTCATGTGACTAGTGGGATGAGCTCGGACTCTGGTAACCCTGGGTCATTTAGCTCAACAAAAGATGCCTGCAGGGGACTTCCGCGGTAGTCTGGTGGTAAGAATCCATCTTGCAATGCAGGCGATGCGGGTTTGATCCCTGGTGTGAGAACTAAGTACCCACATGCCGCAGAGCAACAAAGCCCAGACGCCACAATTCTGTGCGCTGCAAATGAAAAGACCTTGCATAATGCAACAAGATTCCACGTGCCCCAACAAAGACCTGAAATAGCCAAAAGAGAGAAAAATGCCTGCAAAAGCTCAGCTTCACACACCGTAGCATCCGCTGGTTGCTAGTCTCAGAGGTGACGGTGCTGGTCAGTGTCCCTATCACTACCCCTCCATCAGAGGATGTGTTTCCACCAATGGCCCCCTGAGGGGGGTGTCAGAGATGAGTGTGAGAGCTGTGTCACACTCAGAGCTGTGTCAGAGCTGAGTCTACCCATGCGTGAACAGAGTCAAGGGCACCTCCCAGCTGGGTGTGCACGCCTGAAGAGAGAGCACTCAGGCATTCTGACACTTGAAGCGGAGAAGGGTTGGCGGGGACATGGCTCTATGTCCACCCCCTGCATTCAACGGTCAGTCCTAGTACAGATCACTCTGGGTCTGTCTAAAGCAGAAACATCTTTTTTAATGACAGAATTCTTCTTTATATTTTATGTTGCTTTAACTTTCCAGAACTTTAAACTTTATTTCGTCTTGTCAAAGAAAGCGCTGCTTGGTCATGAAGGTATGACTGTCTGTGCAGCAAAGTAAGCTCTTTTGGTCCCTACTTGTTGGGACCAGAGAGTCTGGCGGGCATGGTGGGCGCCCTAGGGCTAGCGTCGGCCCTCATCGTCCCCTCTGCCCCTTGCCCCTGAGTTGTTTGCGTTCTCCGTTTCTGGCTAGAAGATCACAAGGCATTCCTGTCTTTCGGGAAGGCTCTCACATCTCCCTCTTCATTTTCTCCAGCCAGGTTAAATCCCCCAAACATAGTTCTATTCAGGTTATTTCCCTATTAATGGCTCTCCATGGCTTGTCACACAGCGTTCCAGACTAGCATCTGGCTCTATGCTGTCTCCTCAGCCCAAAAATCAGCTGCCACCCTACCTGGGCCTTGCGCTGCAGTCAGGCTGCACTTGGGTTCCCACGTTTCCTCTTCTCATGCCAATCCTTTCCACTTAGAGTGGCTTCCTTGTGGCCTACATCCTCATAGCACCTCCTCCAGGAAGCTCTCCAGGGCCTCTCGGTTGAAGCGAGCTTATAACCCTTTCTGTCCCCTCAGGAATTTATTTTGTCTTCCTCATGGTGCTGTGCACCTTCTGCCTGGCTGGAGTCATTCTTATGTACTGCTTCTCCACAGTAGAAACAGTACTACTGTTTAGTAGTAGAAACCATCTACTGTTGGTCCTTAAGGCCAGGACTTTTCTCATCCTTCTTTGTAATTTCAAATACTTGGCACACAGCAGACCCTTAATAGGAGTGTTCAAAGTGTTCTGACTGTGATCCCACTTCTGATCACCAACTAAAGATTCTAGCCACCAATTTTCAACACGTGTGTTGTTGGGGGAGTGGGGCAGAGTCCCACACATCCTGGCCATTGCCCCACACCAGCTGGGAGTGCTACAGCTGAATTCAATTCTGACATTCAACCCACCGGTGGCATCAGATTCCACAGGTTAAGGGCAGTCCTACAAGACTGCCCTCCCCATCACACACACACACTTCAGACGCCAATCACAATTCCAGGTTGTCACCTATGTTCCTGACTGACCAGCTATAGATTGGAGGTTCCAATGACCCTCTCTTTGGGTTCAAATAATTTGCTAGAGCAGTTCACAGAACTCAGAGAATATTTTACTCACCATATCACCTGTTCGTTGTAAAGGGATACAACTCAGCAGCAGTCAAATGGAAGCAGTCAGATGGAAGTAGGGGAGGGGATGGGGGAAGGACTTCCATGTCTTCAAAGAAAGAGAGTCTCCGTGTATCTCCACATGTTCACTAACCCAGGAAGCTCCCCGAACTTCATCCTTTCAGGGTTCTTTGGAGGCTTCATTACATAGGCATGCTGGATGAAATCATTTGCCAAGACCAACTGATTCAGCCTCCAGCCTCTCTCCCTTCCCCCACGGTCAGGGGGATGGGGCTGAAAGTGATCGGTTCTCCCAGCAGCCAGCAGCACCATCCTCAGGTCCAAACATCACCTCACTAACATAACAAGAGACACCTTTATGTCTCTCTTCACAGAAAATTTCAAGGGTTTTAGGAGCTTTGGGCCAGAAACGAGGATAAACAGCAAAGAATATGTAACTTTCTTATAAATCATGTATCACAGTGTTAAACAGGTGTTAGGTTTGTTCTCTGATCTCTGTCCTGCTTCCATCCTGCCCGGCAGGAAGGGACTCTGGGGCTCCTATTTAATTACTTTGCACTTAGCTATGACCCACAGCTGCCAGGCGCTCAAGGGAGAGTGACTGCTTTGTTATTACCAACCGCACTGCTGGCCAGCATTGAGGCAGGGGCAGTCTCAGTACCGCCTGCCCCTCCGGCGGGTACACAGTGTGAAAGGGCTCCCCTAGCATCTGCGGAAGCACCCTTGGGAGCTGCAGCCCTGTGTCTCCATCACCATAACCCTGCCCTCAACTGCAGCCTTCTGCTCAGCCTGGAGAGAACAAGACCCACCCTCCCTCCCTGCTCCCCAGTCTCTGGAGAAGGTCACAGAGACAGGCTAGTTCTGCTTCTCTAAATTTTCAGTGGCTTCAGGGAGCCCTTCAGAAATCAGTTGATGGCTTCAAGCTGAGGTCAGGTGGCAGGAGTCCATATTTCAGTCCCTGCCCAGGATGGTCTGGCTGTTTCCTCAGGTGTGAGGGCTGCCAGAAGTCCCCGGCTCCTCTCCAGACTCCAGAGGTAGGGATCAGGCTTTCCAAGGAGGGGCTGAGATCTGGGGCCTACCTAGCTTTCCCTAAGGCCTTGGGGCTGGGAATGGGCTCTGTATCCTCCACCTCCTTGTCTCCGCTCCCGCTTAGGTCACATAAGTGAGATCAGATAAGTACTTTCTATAATGCATAACAGACAGTAAGTGCTCAGAATATGGTATTTCCTTTTTCTTTTGATTCATTCCCATTTTCTGCTACAATAAAAATTTTGATGGACTGTGTAAGTAACAAGATCCAACTGACAGGGCTTAAACACTATCATTCTCACACAACAAAGAGTGTGGAAGGTCACAGTTCTCAGATTATTTTGGTAACTCAACAATGGAATCAAGATCCCAGGTTTGTTTGTTTTGACTCTCAACTAAACATGTCTTTTCATCTTCATGCTGTGACCTAATGGTCACAAGAGGGCTGCCACAGCCCCTGCTATCATGTCTATTTTCAAGCAGAAATAATGGAACCAGTCATTTTTTTTTTAATCAGAAAAGCAAAAGTTTTTGCAGAAACCCCTCAACAGAGTTTCTCTTCTGTGTCTGTAGTAGTTTCATAAGACTTCTGCAACAAATTACCCCAAATTTAGTGACTTCAAACAACATATTTACCTTCTAGTTCTAGAGACTAGAAGTCTGAAATGCCTTTCTCTGGGCTAAAACCAAGGTGTCAGCAGAACGGCATTCCTTCAGCAGGCTTGAGGGCAGGATCCATTTCCTTACCTTTTCTAGCTTTTAGGGGCAACTGTGGCCTGTTTCCATTTCCAAATTCAGCAATGCCTAGCTGAACCATTCTCCCACTGCATCACACTGATACTGACTCTTCGGTTTCCTCCTTCATGTTAAAGGACACTTGTGGTTACACTGGGCCCACTTGGATAACCCAGGATACTTTCTCGATGTAAAGGTCAGCTGATTAGCAGTCTTAACTCCCTCTACAACCTGAAGTCTCCTTTATCAAGTATCATATTCTCAATTTCCGAGGATCAGGATGCAGACATCTTTCTGAGGTTGTATTTTGCCTACCACAGCATCCTTGGCCAAACCAGATCCCAGGGCTCCACCAGTTGCAAAGGAGACTGATAAATCAGTTAGCCTGTGAAAGAGAGCAGAAGATCATTATTGGCTAAGACTAACCACGTTTGGTTCAAATGGTAAAGAATTTGCCTGCATTGGGGGAGACCTGAGTTTGATCCCCGGGTTGGGAAGATCCCCTGGAGGAGGGCATGGCAACCCACTCCAGTATTCCTGCCTGGAGAATCCTCATGGACAGAAGCGCCTGGCAGGCTCCAATCTTTGGGTTCACAAAGCGTCGGACACGACTGAGTGACTAAGCACAGCACAATCACTGAATCTGGCTTTCACCATCTGAATCTGGTCCGTTGGTTAAACCAAACCAGGGTTGTATTTGCAAGGAAAAGAGGTGAGGAAATAGATACTGGCTTGGCTGCTAATTGCCACTGACTTTGGGCACATTTCCCTGTTTTGTAATGCAATGGGACATGAATGTTCCTGGGCTGTACCCAACCCCCTGAGCATTCCAGTGGATCTGAGTTCCACCTGTGAGTTTTTACTCCCTCCCCTGCTCCTGCCCCCAGCTTTCCAAAGAATGAACCTGCCCAGACAAAATGATTGTTGTCTTGGGCAAAGGAACCCATTCTGTAATGGGCAAAGGGGAGCAATTAGATGGGAGAAGCAAGGAAGACTTTATTGAGAGGGTGTGTCAATGTACCTCATAAAAGTCTGATAGAAGGGGAAAGAGAACAGAACTAAGAAGGTAGGAGTTTTCCCAAGGGCTTTGAAGAGAGACTTGTAGTCCTCGTCACTGGGCTAGAAGAATGTAAGTAAAGATCGTGAGGATTTTGGAATAACTTTGCTTGCACAGTTGCAGGACCTAATTCTTATGAGCCCTGGAGAGTCCACCCTGAAGAGCTCTGGGGAATGGCTCTGCCCTACACACTGGACACAGTGGCCTCTGTGCTCGCCACTAACTGCAGCTTCATTCAGCCACTGCTCCTGCCTCGGGAGAGGCGAGTGGGATGTCTCTACAAGCTCAAACCCCACGTTGGCTCCTTACTCACTGGGTGACATCAGGAAAGTGATCTCACCTCTCTCGGCCTCATTTTCTGTACAATGGGGATATAAATACGGATCTTTCTGTACTGAGAAATGGGGTTATGGTCAGTAAACCCACTGTACATTGAAAATATCCCCAAGTTGAAAAAGCATATAATACCCTTAACCTACTAAACACCATTGCTTAGCTCAGCCTACCTTAAGCATACTCCAAACTCATTACCCTACATTTGGGGCAAAATCATCTAACAATAAAGCCTGTTTGGCAGTAAAGTGTTGAATACCTCATGTGATTTACTGACTACCGTACTGAAAGTGAAAAGCAGAATGGTTATCTGGGTCCAGAATGGTGGTAGGTTCTGAGTAGTTTACCCTCGTGACCACGTGGCTGTCTGGGAGATGCAGCTTGCCACAACCGCCAAGAATCAAGAGAGGGGATCAAACCTCAAGTCAGTAGCCGGAAAAAAATCAAAACTTAAAACTCAAAGTACGGTTCCTACTGAATGCGTGTCACTTTTGCATCACGGTAAAGTCGAAACATTGTTAAGTCAAACGATCTTAAGTCAGAGCCATCTGTAGTATACATCCCCTGAAGCTGCTGTAAGAACTGAGGAAAATAATATACCTAAAATACATATTAAAATGTCTGGCAAACAGTAAACAATGAATCATAGCTATCGCATTTGTCACTCACTGCAATAGCTTGCTTGTTATGGGAAATAGCTTCCTGACTTCGCTCATGCCTGTAGTCCTGCCTTTGACATTCAGTTTCCCAGTTTCTGCCATCATCTATTCAACCAAGTGTCTCCCAGACCCTGCCTGTCTTGGCCTGCCCAGCTCCCATCATGGGTACCTACCTGCCTCCCATGGGATTCAGGATGCCCAGCTTCCCCTGGACATGGCCCAGGTCAACATTGGATAGTGATGTCTTGCTCAGGCTGAGGGCACCTAGTAAATGTTGCCTGGCTGAAATTTGCCCTTAGAAGAACTAGCTCTGGACAAACATGTCGGGGTGAACTTTGAGCACAGGATTCCAGCTCAAATTGGGGTATGTTTCCAGGACAAATGAGTAAGGGGTCAGGAAAATCAAAAGAGTGAGGCTTCTGAGAAAAATGTCATTAGAAATAATAAAGCAGAAAGTATAAGCTGATTCTAAAAGCTTTCACCAAATGACGTTTTGGAAAAAAGAATTTGGGACCCAGCAGACCAACAGCGATCACAAAACAATGATTTACAGTGTTGGCAAGCCTGCTAGTTTGTTGCGGGTATTCTCTTAATAATGGGCCTCCAAAAGGTGGAAGCAGCAATACTTAGCAAAATGTCCATATCTTTTGAACCAGAAAGACATTTCTAGAAATATAGTCCAATGATAGTCAGAGATAGAGTCAAAATATATATATAAGAATATTGGTGGCAGCAATATCTACAAAAAAGAAAATTTGGAAATAGCCTAAATAGCCAGCTACGTTAAAATGCTTTTGCAAGAGTGAAAATCCATCATTTATTCAATGAAGTACCATAAAACACATTTGTTCCCTCTGCTGCCCAGAAAACTCTTGGACCTGTATGCTTCTCTTTTCTCTCATTTCAGGACCCTGGCTAGCCAAGTTCTTGGCACTGCAGAAATGGCACCATGAGCCTCAAACAAAAGCCAAGTTCCTGTCAACCCTACCGGCAGAATTCCTCTGTGTTGTAACTTGCAGAGCAACGTTCCACCTGGAGAAACAGGGGCTTTTGCAACTCTGCAGCGTTCCCTAATTATGACAAGTTCTCTGGGTGAGATACACGGTTCCTTCTCCATCGTTTAGACTCTAGCAGGAACAGAAAGAAGGGCAGCTGGACTGACCCACCTCAGGCACGTGGGCAAGCGAGTTTCGATCTGGAGGCAAGCTAGTTTTTGAGTGGTGAGGCAGGTGGGCAACCACCCCACGCTGAGCCAACTCTTTGGTTCCATGGGATCAAACTTTGCCTCCATCAGGTGGCAATTGAGAGGTTCCAAGGAATATTGGGAGAGGCGTGGACGTTACTTGGTATTTGCTACATATTAACTGCATGGGATTTCAAGAGAGACTCTGATCCTTACAATAGCCCCATAAAAAGTAGGATTCTTGACCCATTTCAGAGAGAGGAAAACTGAGACTGGTCCAGGATACTGCCAGTTACTGTTCCCCCAGGGTCTGAAGGGCCCTGGGAGGAGCAGCCAACTCAGATCCTCACCACTCTCTTTCAAGCCACGTCATACAATTAGCAGTGTGACAGGAGAGCTGGCAGGGCAAGTTGGGAAGCCAGGTCCCAGTCCCTGGGCTCCTCATGGACTCCGGTTCCTAAGATTTCAAAGCTCAGAGCATCCGGCAGGGTGGATGACCCCTCAAGCTGAGCTGTCAGGCTAAATTTGGAATGTCCAGGCAGTCCTGGAGGCTAGGAGGGGAGCAGATGCATGTGAACTGTTTTATCCTACACCAGTATTTTATTCTAATTATTTTTGATTCAATCATTTATTCACTCAATAAAATGTTACTGAATTCTCTCAAGGGCAAATCTAGCTTTTTGTGGGGTCACTTACTTGGGAACCTTCTGTAAGAAAAATTACAAATAAAAATCAAGTACGAAACGAATATTTATAATGAGAAATTACAACGTATTCTTGGTGTCTTGTACACTGAGCTCCTTTATTCTGAGGCTTCCATGGGCAATGGCATGCCGTGTTTGCATAGAAATGCTTGCTTCCTTGCATCCTGCTCCTCTAGAATGTTCTGTAACTCCCAGCCCTTACGGGGGACCATGCAGCAGGGGGTCCTGAAGTGTGACCTTTATTAACTGCCGAGAAATTCCACTTGCTACATGCAAGGATGAGCAAACACAGAGAGGTCTGCTCTCTGGGCACTTGCCATCAAATAATCACACTAAACGCTTATAATTAAAAAACAGATCAGTTCCAGGGAGGAGAGGAACACAGAGTCATCTCTGAAGTTGTGTGACGAAAGGAAAGACAGACCGCAGGCTTGAGGACATCTTCTCTGAGGAGGTGACATGTGGGAACTTAGCAGGGTGGATAGAAAGGGCTCCAGACATGGGATTCTTCTGTCCCCAGATGCTTGCTCATCCCTCAGTGCTGTGTGTTGAATGTGTGAGCTTTCCCTGCAGGGCCCCTGTTCCATATGCATGGTTGCCCAGCTTGGACAGGGAATGGGCCTAGACATAAGGATGCTGTCCTCTGTGTTCAAGAAGACAGCTCCCACCCTGACACCTGAGGGACAGACAGCACCCCTCCCTCCATCCTAACTCACTCCTCCTCTGGCTTGACTTTTGTCCTGGTCTCCATCCCCAGGACCCTTCCTTATTGTCCCATCTGCATCTCAGTGGTATGAGGTATAGGGTACTTGGAAGGTAGCAGCCGGTGCCATATGGTGAGCGAGAATGGGAGTGCCCGGCTTTGTTATTCCCAGCCCCACAGATGCTGGCGGCTGGTCACAGCAGACTCTCCTCTGCCCCTGCTTATACCCTGCGACGTGAAAAGTCAGTCCCCGGCGTAGTGCTGTGAGATAAGGGCTGGGGGCCAGGGACCACTAGAGAAGCCAAAGCTCAAAGATGAGGAAGTCCACACCAAGCGCCCTTGAGAAACATCTGTTTTAGTGGCAAGTGGCACTCCTGCGTGATTGGGAAAGGACGGTGCTTTTGCACCTGACTTTGTGCCCGGCACACAGCAGGCTCTTGGCAAATGGTTGGAGAAGGAAGAACGTGTGGACGAAACAATACATGTCCTGGAGAAGGAGAGAGAACACAGGGGGCTGGCTCGGCATGTGCCCTGGCCAGGTGCCGGGCAGTCTCTGCACCCGACCTCGGGGCTGGCTTGCAGGAGATGCTCCTCCTCCACCCCCAAAGGGGGAGGGGAGGAGAGTGGCGCCTCCAGCCAGAGCCCGGGCCCGCAGGCCCGCTGAGCCCAGGCCAGGGCCTCTTGCTGGGAGGGGGTGAGCTATTCCACACTGCTCTCTGCTGAGAGGCTTCTGCAGCTGCTGCTTCCGCTGGCCTCCAGCTCCCCATCTTCTTGGCAAAACTTTGCTTGAAAATTGGTCTGTCTCCCCCATGCCTGATGAGTCCCTGGCTCTCTTTCTGTTGGAGGATCCCCTTGGTATGAAGAGAAAGTGAAAGTCACTCAGTCGTGTCTGACTCTTTGCGACCCCATGGACTATACAGCCCATGGAATTCTCCAGGCCAGAATACTGGAGTGGGTAGCCTTTCCCTTCTCCAGGGGATCTTCCCAACCCAGGGATCAAACCCAGGTCTCCCACAGTGCAGGCGGATTCTTTACCAGCTGAGACACTAGGGAAGGAAGAGAAAGGTGGTCCCATACTACAGAAGGCTTGAGCAGAGAAAGGACACTTCTGCGGTCCCGCCTGCCTAGTGCATGCCCGTCCTGCAGGGGTTTGGTCTCCATGTTGCTCACAGCAGCCGACCCAGCGCTCTGGGCTCCGGACGCCCAGCGTGTGCGCCGTCGCTGCCCACCCCCGGCTCTGTGCTGTGGTCCTCAGTCCTCCGGCCACCTTCTGGGCTGAGGGCAGGGCCACGGCTGTGATGGATGCGGAGAGCTGGTCTGAGTCTGGGAGCCTCTCAAAGGCTGCAGGGCGTAGACAAAGCCTTTCTTCTATGTAAAACACGAGAAGCCAAGGAAAGCCCTGGCTGGAAGGGAATGAGTTACTGGGAGAGGGGTTACCCAGCCCCGAGGGGCCCACGGAGGAGTGATGTGCTCAGGGGCTGGAAGGCTGTACTTAGGGGTGTCCAGGCTGCCCTGAGTAGGCAGCCCACCCTGGGCAGGTGTCAGTGAGCAGGGAGCAGAGACCCCAGCCCTGCCCGTGGGCCTGCAGCTCTCCCACTTCCTCTGGCTGGTTGGCTTCTCATTTCTCAAGTCTCCTGTCTTCACTTCATCATGGGGCACAGCCTTCTAGCGCTTTCCAGGCATTAGGCCCACCTCCCACCCCGGCAGGGGGTTGCAGCCCAGGTGGAAGAGAAAGGCCAGATGGCAGGTGGTGGTGCTGACCCACTGTGACCCCAGGGCTACTGGCGCCTGCCAGAGACTCTCTGAGCACCTTGGGTCCAGCTGGGGATAAACACAGAGGGGGCTGGAAAAAAATCCTAACAGCCCATGGCATGTGCCTGGGGCTCTGGAGCAGACACACACAGAGACTTTCTTTTGTAAGAGAACAATATGAGGCAGTAATAACAGTAACCACACCCGTGTGAGCGCAGCACTTTACTGTGTACAAGAAGCAGAAACAGCACGGGTAGGACCTCTCTTCGCCTGCAGTCCCCCTGGACACACAGTGCTTAGTTCAAGATTAATAATTAGGAAGGGGAGGCAGACAGATGCTTTCCAATGAGAGGCAGGAGTAAAGTAGCCACGTGACTCTGAGCCAATTATTTTGTTTCGCCAAGCTGCAGTTTCTTTCTCTATAATGTGGGGATAAATGCTAACTACCTGAGCACACCTGGCCCCTTGATCTTGGAGGCTAGAACTAGTCTCTAATAAAAGGAACAAGGGCTCCTGGGAGAAAAAGGGCTGATCCCAGGACTGCAGCAGGAAATTTCCAAGATAAGCCTGAAGAACCTTGTAGTGCCAGAAAGTAAGGAAGTACTGAAAAAGCAAAATAAAGCAAAAGTTACCCAGCTCACAATGATGGGGGTAGGGTGGAGATGGGGGGTTCTATAAAAGGGACAGAGCGGGGAAGTGAAAGAACTCCCAATGAGCAAAGTTGGTACAACTTGACAAAAAAAATATAGGGCTAGATTATAACCCAAGGTATGAAATAAATTTCCATGAGTCCATATTGATATAAAGAAATGATTAGAGAACAGATTTGTGGTTGCCAGGGGAAGGAAGGGGTAGTGGAGGGATTAACTGGGAGTTTAGTATTAGCAGATGCAAGCTATTATATAGAGAATGATGGATAAACAACAAGGGTCTACTGTATAGCACAAGGAACTATATTCAATATCCTGTGATAAAACATAATGCAAAAGAATAAGAAAAGGAATATATATATATGTATCTGAATCACTTTGCTGTATACCAGAAACTAACACAACATTATAAATCAACTATACTTCAATAAATTAAAAAAAAAAACAGACTGCAAAGTAACACCAAAAAAAGTAAAAGAAATGATTAGAAACATAAATAAATGGGTGAGGAGGGACAAACCTTCCATGCAGAAGAATTTCAAAATAATTTATAGGAATGCTGTGCCTTCAAGGAGGCATAGACTGTGCCTGGTAACTTCCTTCCAGCTTGGCTAGGTTAGGGGCATGAGGGGAGTGCGTGGAGTTCCGTAGAAAGACACTGAGGTTGGCTCACAGAGTCAGGCTTGAGAAGCAGAATCAGGGCCGCTCCATGGATCACCCTTTGGAACTGGGGTTCCAGGATTCAGAGGAGGCATTTTCTGCAGGTTCTCAGATCTGCACCTCTCCCCTCCTGTTGCCAGTTGTGTCCTTTCAGGCCTGCTCTGTCCAGGCTCAGACTGAAGCTCCCAGGCTGACCATCACCCACATCACCAATAGAGAAGACAGCACTCACTCCTTTAGCGAAGCTTCAATTAAACAAAACCACAGGGAAGGACTCTGACTGGTCCACCTGACGGCCACGCTCACCTCTGGATGGACAGGCACCAAGGAGGCAGGAGGCAGCAGAGCTGTTTGTTCCCACTCAGACCACAGGTTGAAATCACAACAGCTGCAGTTCCATGAATGGTGAGGAATTTCGAGAAAGAGTTTCTATGCGTCAGTCAGTTCCGTTGCTCAGTCGTGTCCGACTCTATGCAGCCCCATGGACTGCAGCATGCCAGGCTTCCCTGTCCATCACCAACTCCTGGAGCTTGTTCAAACTCATGTCCATCGCGTTGGTGATGCTATCCAACCATCTCATCCTCTGTCGTTCCCTTCTCCTCCCACCTTCAATCTTTCCCAGCATCAGGGTCTTTTCTAATGAATGGGCTCTCCACATAAGGTGGCCAAAGTATTGGAGCTTCAGCTTTAGCGTCAGTCCTTCCAATGAATATTCAGGGTTGATGTCCTTTAGGATAGACTGGTTGGATCTCCTTGCTGTCCAAGGGACTCTCAAGAGTCTTGTCCAACACCATAGTTCAAAAGCATCAGTTCTTTGGCGCTCAGCTTTCTTTAGAATTCAACTCTTATAAATTTGTTAATTGAGGACCTGGGAAGATAAAAAGAAAATTCTAATGGGTTGTGGAGTTAGTGACTGCCTGAAACAGCCACTAAACCCTAGGACTGGGGAAGAAAAGGAAGATATTGACATTATTTAAGCTTAGAAATTGCAAGAAGGGATCCTGGGTTCTGGGAACCAGACTTCTGAGGAGGGGGCGCCAGCTGGTTGGTATCCCTGTTGTTGGTTAGTCACTCAGCCGTTGGTATCTTTGCGACCTCTACAACTCTTTGTGACCCCATGCACTACAGCTCACCAGGCTCCTCTGTCCATGGGATTTCCCAGGCAAGAATACTGGAGTGAGTTGCCATTTCCTCCTCCAGGGGATCTTCCCAACCCAGGGATCGAACTCATGTCCCCTGCATTGCAGGTGAATTCTTTACCACTGAACCACCTGGGAAGCCCTGGTGTCTCTGAGGGGGATACAATTCAGCTGGTTCAACTAGGGTTGGAAAAACTGCTAATGGAGTCAGCTGTGGCTGAATAGGGACTGTGTTGCTGCTGATAGATAAACAAATGTGGTATTTCCACCTGGAGTACATACTATTCAACAGTAAAAAAGGAACAAAGTCCTGATGCCTGCTTATACATGAAACAACGTCAAAAATATTACACTAAGTGAAAGAAGCCAGACGCACGAGGACACAGATTGTGTGCTTCTATTTTTATGAATGTCCAGAAAAGATAAATCCAGAGACAGAAAGGAGACTGGTGGTTGTCTCAGATGGGGAGCGATTGCTCACCGGCTCTGGTTTTTTTATGGGCAGATGGAAATGCGGTAAGATAAGATTGTGGCATGGTTGCACAATTGTCAATAATACTAGCAATTATTGAAAGGTACACTTTACATATGTGAATTTTATGGCATGTAAATTATACCTCTATAAAGTTTTAAAAAATAATAAGGATGATATGGTGCTTGCCAATACTATGGTAGTAATTCTTTTGCAAGATATGAGTGTATTAAATCAACACGTCATACACATTAAACTTACACAATGTTGAATATCAATTATATCTCAATAAAGCTGAGGGGAGGGGAAGCAAGGAGACAGAAAGCCCTAGACAGGTTTTTACCTTCTTAGAGTCCCTTTAATGCCTCCGCTCTGCATAGGTGAGCAGGGAAAGTATGAAGTCCCAAGGCATCATAGTAAAGGGTGAGTCTGAAGCAGAAAGGCAATCACTTAATACATGTCACAGGGAGGTGAGTGCTCCCCAAAGGGAGGAGGAGGTTTCTGACTTCTGAATAAAGGGCTGAAGCAGATGCCTGACAATCAGAGCAATAAACTTCCACAGCAGAGGGCCCGGAAGGCTGCAGAAACAGGGAAACTGTGGAGCCAGAGAGAGGCTGGTGACAGCAAGAGGCCCAGGCAAGGCAGGAGCTCCTTCTATGACTGCCCCCACCCCCATCACCGCCCTGGCCCAGAGCCAGGGGTGGAAGCTGAGTGGCATGTTTCTAGCTCTGATGACTTGCTGACGGGTTTGAGGAGGCTCCATGTCCTGGTGAGCAACGAGCTCATCAGCTATCCCGTGCTTGATGGTGGTTAGTGGAGGCCACCGGGTCTGAAACATCCCCACTCAAGGGCTCGTTCCTTTGAGCTCACCACTCCCCCTTCTTACAAAATGCACTTGAAACATTTAATGCACAAAAATGCTCACAAAATGCACAGAAAACACTTAAAAGGCAGATATTTTGTTTTCCTTCTAAAATATGTCTGACACGTCTACTACGTGCCAAGAACTTCTAAATTATCTTCGAAATCTAAATTCCAGGCATTTCCAAATCATTCCTTCCCCTGATAGGAGAAAGCATCCAGTGCTGAGCCCTGTGGGGGAAATTGGGAAATCTGGGTGAGAAAAGTGACTGAACCCAGACTATTGTGGACATTTAGGGAAGGAGATGAGAGAGAAGGGGAGAGAGAAAATTAGTGGTGCCAGGGGCCAGGGGTGGGAAAGGGGACTGACTGCAATGGGCATCAGTTTCCTCTCTGGGGTAGTGGGGATGTTCTGACATTAGACTGTGGGACGCTGCATAAGCCTGTAAGGATACTGACAGTCACTGAATTGTACAACTAAAATGGGTAAATTTCATGGTATGTCAATTATACCTCAGTAAAGTAGTTCATGGAGAAGGAAATGGCAACCCACTCCAGTACTCTTGCCTGGAAAATCCCATGGATGGAGGGGCTTGGTGGGCTACAGTCCATGGAGTCGTAAAGAGTCGGACACGAAAGTAGTTCAGGAAAATGAAAGTATCTCAAAAGAAAGTTTCTATGGACAGTTGAACAGACACGGACAAGACATTCACTGAGGACTCAGCGCTCTGCCAGCAGGCACCAAGGGACTGCCTGGAGGTGTGGGTGCACTGCCGCGCCCAGCCCACCCCCACCTGTGCTCCAAGGGAGGGCTGTGGCTCACCGAATCCACATCCTCATCAGTTTATGACAGTCCTGGGCTTTCAGCTCTGCCCTCAGCTTTGTCTTCCTGTGCATCCTGAGATGGGGACTCAGGAGTGGGATGAGGGACGGTGGCTGCAGGCTCCTAACCTTTGCAGCTCTGCAAAGAGGATACTGGGTTACAGCCCAACTATTAATAAAGTAGGGTATTGATTCCTCTTCCCTGCAAATAAAGAAGAGAACAGCATTTGAGCATTTCCGGTCTCCTGCCATAAAGCAATCAAAATACTGTCCAAGCCCCAGTGTTAGGACCTTAGAGTACTCCCTATCGAATTGTCAGGACCTTCCATGGCAGGTGTCACAAGTTCAGCTCCTAGGCCTGGGCCAGTGGGGCTCATCACTCACTGATGAGCCCGAGGACTGGCTAGAGCCTGCTTTTCACACTTTCTTGGCCTTTGCCCGACTCAGGGATCTCCCTCGCTGCAGCTTCTGATTCAGGATGTCTGGTATTGCCCTAGATTCTGCATCTCTCAGCAGCTCTGGGCTAAGCTGATGCTGCCGGTCCATGGACCACATGCTGAGTAACTTGTATCTAGGGCTCCTCTGCTGCAAAGCCCTGCTGCTTCCCCTGGAGAAGCCAGCTGCAGGGGAAGGGCAGGGGGGCCTTTGTTGAGCAGAAGCTCAGCGGCGTCAATGTGCTTTCCAAAAGTACACTGAGGGACACTTTCCAGGCTCCATGTCCTGTGCGGCTGCAGGCTGGCCCCACAGCAAAGGCAGCAGCTGCCTTACCCAACCCCTCCCCCAACCGAGAAAGAGATGAGCTGCTGACTGAGCAGGAAGGACCTGTTCCAACTGAGGCTGACCGTTGACCACAGGCCCCCCATGAGTGTAAGAGAGGACAGACAACAGGTGCCCCCCCAAACCCCTCCGAGGCCCAACTCCTGCAGGTGATGGAAGGACCCTGGAGCACTGTCAACAACTAACCAGGAAGAATTTGCTGCCAAAGTCAGGAGCAGCCACCCCTGAACTCACACGGCTATTCTTTGAGCCCAGGAGCATTCGCTTAGCATCACTCGGTGCAAAGCACTGCGATGAGCACAGAGGTGATTAAGACCTGGCCTGCGTTTCTGGGAGCCCAAGACCCTTGGGCTGGCAGCATGAAGTGTGAGTGAGCTGTGACAGTGCAGAGGGAGGGGGAGGCCCAGGTACAGAGAAAACTCTGGGAAAGGAAGATGCCTTGTGAGTATGGAGAAGAAACTTCGCTGGAGGATGCAGCCTAGGATGGAGTCTCAAAGGCTGGTTGGAGAAGAGCTGCGACAAAGAAGCGCAGTCAAGGAGGAGGGGAAAGGCAGAGAGGGAGGGAAGAGCAGGTCTGCAGAAGGCACCTGGGGCCTCTGATGATACACGGAGGTGTGTATTAATCACGTCTGCTAATCATTTGCTACATGCTGGGCACTTTGTGGATGCTGTAGAGGCCGCAGGAATTAACAAAAAAAGCCAATACTCTTAAAGGACAGCACATTTGTGCATCCTAATTATAGAGAAGTCACTGGCAGAAAGGGCCACGAGGAACATCCTGAGCCATGTAGGGGTTCAGAGAAGGGACCTGCTCTTCTGGGCCCTGAGCTGAGAGAACTTGGGGAGCCTGGAGAGCAGACCGGCAGGAGGACTGTCTGATTAACGGGGAAGGGCCTTGTGGTTGGGGCTTCCCTGGTGGCTAAGTGGTGAAGAAACTGCCTGCCAATGCAGGAACTGCAAGGGAAGCGGGTTCATCCCTGGGTCAGGAAGATCCCCTGGAGGAGGAAATGGCAACCCACTCCAGTACTCTTGCCTGGAGAATCCCATGGACAGAGGAGCCTGGCAGGCTACAGTCCGTAGGGTCCCAAAGAGTCGGACATGGCAGAAGCGACTTAGCACGCACGCACGGCCTTGTGGTCAAAGCACTGGACCTTGTGGACAGGACTGGAAAGTTCGACCCTTCTCCACTGGTACCCTGCCCCCACTTTCGGCACCTTCTCCAGGGCTTCCTGACAATGGTGGATGTGTTTAGTCATTGCCCCAGGGGAACGAGGCTGTACCCTTGACTAGGTACTGTGGCTGTAAGGGTTACCTGACCAGCATTAAGAAAAGCAACCCAGAACCTGAAAACAAGGCTAAGGGGTTATCTGTGTGTCCTTTCAATGCCACACCGAAATACTGTTTAACCGGTTAACCGGCTCGCCCAAGAATTGTTGAACATTCTAGGAGAAGGTCCTATTTGCTTGACTGCTCTATTTCCTATTAATTAAGGGTTCAGAACCTGAAGCTAAAAGTTGTCTTGTAGAGTTGTGTAGCAAATGATTCCTGTCTAGAAGAAAAGATAACCTCAAAGGTGAAGACTAATTGCCTGGAGGATGTTAATGAGAGTTGTATCCAACCTAAGTAGCCAATATTCCTTCTTTAGTGCAATTATGTAAACCCCAGTGACTCCAGAGCTCTGAGAACCAGCCTCACAGTTTTGTTGTTTCCCTTCTTAATGAGTGAACTAAATGAAGTTTTGGACATGGGTTTATCCTGTATTTGTAAGAAAGTCATGCTTTTAATTTTTGAACATTATCACGCAGCTAAAAAACTGGGGCTCTAAGTATTATGACAGACAAAAACATGTGACTTGATAATCCTTCATAGTATTGGACTTCCCTGATAGCTCCGTTGATAAAGAATCTGCCTGCAATGCAGGAGATCCTGGTTCGATTCCTGGGTCGGGAAGATCCACTAGAGAAGAAGGGATCGGCTTCCCTTGCGGCTCAGCTGGTAAATAACCCCTCTGCAATGCGGGAGACCTGGGTTTGACCCCTGGGTTGGGAAGATGCCCTAGAGAAGGGAAAGGCTACCCACTCCAGAACTGGCCTGGAGAATTCCATGGACTGTATAGTCCATGGGGGTCACAAAGAGTCGGGCACGACTAAGCGACTTTCACTTTGTTTCACTTCACTATAGTATTAGAACTTTTTAATGGACTAGGGTGGTCATTACCCAGGTTCCCTGTTGACAAAAGGAATCACAGATCCAAGGAGAAGTCCATCAGAAAAAAAGAGCTGATATACTCTAATTCAGTATCTTTCTACAGGAGGCCTGAGACCATTTCTCTCGTGTGTGTCTTGGGCTAGAAAATCCCACAGACTTGCGAAAGTTGGCGTAACACTCATGCTTAGGAAACAACAGCAAAATACACGACTGTAATGTAGAAAGGCCGGAACCTTGGGGACCGCATGTCCAGACCTGCACAGGCTGGATATCACCCCAGCAGGGCCCGGAGCAGGTCCCGCTGGGCGGCACAGGACCTTCTTGTGCCACGACGATGCCACGTTAGTCACAGAGGCAGCACCCACACTCCAGTCTCCGCCTGACACTGGGAAGGAGGCTGGCCCTTCGGACTGAATCCCCTTAAGCCCACAGGACAACGTGAGGCCTCAAGAAGAAGAAGGTGTTGGGCTTCCAGCAGGTGGGCCACCTGCATGACATACTGGAAATGAAAAAAATCTAAGTATCTGTACCCCAACTGATAAACCACTTTATATACACATGGTAAGAACTTTAGTCAGAAGGATGAGAAATGGAACATGAAATTTGCCCAACTGCCCTTTTCATTTTGCTCTGAAATATATACTTCCATTAATTGTGAACACCTCATTCACATATATGTATCTTCACATTTTATTTAATAGTTTTACAACTCCCTTTTCTCACTTTCTATACCTTGGATATCTTTACTCATTAGTAGATAAATATCTGCTGCTTTTGTTTTTAATAGCTGTATAATATTCCACTGAATAAATGTATCATTCTCTAATCAATCTTGGACTTGTAGATGTAATTTAGCTTGTTTCTAGGGTTTTTCCAATTATAAAAAGTGCTGCAATGTATACTCTAATGCCTACATCTAGGCCTATATATATGAGTGTTGTATTGGAGACTGTTCAGTGGTCCCTGTTAACCAAACTCCTCTGCTTTCTTTAGTCATATAGCCCCTGGATTTTAGTAGCACATGGCTGGCCAGAACAAAGACTACATTTTCCAACACCCCTGCATTTAAGTATGAACATGATTAAGTTCTAGCTGGTGGGATATGACAGAAGTGATGAATGGGACTCTAGGGTTGTGGCTTAAAGAGAAGGGGTATGTCCCCTATTCCTTTCCCATGTAGTGGGGCGCTGCCTTCTGCCATGTAGTTGAGGGCAGCATTCTAAGATGGTAGAGCAAAAAATATGGAACCTAGATCTCTCAACACCACAGAATCACAACCTCCTGTTCTCCTACACACATCAACCCGGCCTTAGATAAGCTGAGCTGTTATGTTCCAGAAAGAAATATGTCTCTACCGTATTTAAGCCACTGTTATTTTGGGTACTATAGCAATCAATCCAGTATCCTAATTAAAATTGATATATTCATAAGCTTAATTCAGAGCAGTAGAATTGCTATATCAAAAGGTATATGCGTTAAAAAACTGTTTTTTAATGCCTAGCTGTCTTTTACAGCTATTGTACTAATTATACTCCTACCAAAACTATATGAAGGTACCTGCTTGATCATACCCTTGCCAATATTGTCCATTACTAAGCTTAAAATATTTGCCCAAGAATTTAAAATTTTCATAATTTAAAAATTTGCATTAATGTTGATGGAAAGTTAACCTTTGCCTATGTTGATTAGCCTTTTTATACATTATCTTCAATCTTTATAGAAATTCTAGGGATTGATATCATTATCTCCGTTTAGGTTGCCTCTGAAATATTAAGTGGTCATGTTTGAATGTGAGAGTTGGACTGTGAAGAAGGCTGATCACCGAAGAATTGATGCTTTTGAACTGTGGTGTTGGAGAAGACTCTTGAGAGTCCCTTGGACTGCAATGAGATCCAACCAGTCCATTCTGAAGGAGATCAGCCCTGGGATTTCTTTGGAAGGAATGATGCTAAAGCTGAAACTCCAGTACTTTGGCTGCCTCATGCGAAGAGTTGACTCTTTGGAAAAGACTCTGATGCTGGGAGGGATTGGGGGCAGAAGGAGAAGGGGACGACCCAGGATGAGATGGCTGGATGGCATCACTGACTCGATGGACATGAGTCTGAGTGAACTCTGGGAGTTGGTGATGGACAGGGAGGCCTGGCGTGCTGCAATTCATGGGGTCACAAAGAGTCGGACACAACTGAGCCACTGAACTGAACTGAACTGAAATATTAAGTAACTTGTTCAAGATGGCACAGTTGGTAAGTGATGGAGCCAGCCTTGAATTCAGGCTGGACTCACTCTAGGAAAGAAACCAGACTCTCTTTCCTGCCTCATACCTTAGCGCTTGACAGAGCTTCTTCCTCCCCACCCCTCACCACCTGAACAAGTACTTGGGGGTCCAGGCAGCCAAATCGGCCTCCACAGGCAAGTTCGCCTGGGCCCTCTGGAGCACCCCCACCTGACCATCTCATGAGCATCTTCAAAAGAAAGTTACTTTCCCTTTGGTTTGGTTTATTTTATTAAACCCCCATAGGGAACATTTTTGGAGAAGGAAATGGCAACCCACTCCAGTTTTCTTGCCTGGAGAATCTGAGAGACAGGGGAGCCTGGTGGGCTGCCGTCTATGGGGTTGCACAGAGTCAGACACGACTGAAGCGACTTAGCAGCAGCAGCAGCAGCAGCAGCAGCAGCAGAGAACATTATCTTTCCAAATAACAGTTATAGCATCACCATCAATACCCAACATTCTAGGCAAAGAGGACAACATCCTGACGGAAAGAAGAGGTATCTTTTGGCTTCAGTTGCCTCATCTTTATGTAGAGAATAATTACGCTTCCTTTCTCTTTGGCTGCACTGGGTCTCTGTTGCGGCACACAGGCTTTCTCTAGTTGCAGAGAGAACCCTGGACTCCCTTGTTCAGGCGCAAGGGCTCTAGGCTCAGTAGTTGTGATGTACAGGCTTAGTTGCTCCAAGGTGTGCAGAGTCTGAGTTCTTCGACCAGGGATCGAACCTGTGTCCCCTACACTGGCAGGCAAATTCTTAACCACTTCCCTGGGCCACCCCTTCCCTAATGGCTTAGAATCTTTGAGGGGAGTGTGTGTATGAGAGGGAGAGAGGAGAAATAATAAATGCAAAGTCCTTGGCATATAGGAGAAATTCCATAAATCATACCTATATTTTTATTATTGGGGCTCTACTCCATCCCACTCACTGTTGCAGCTCACAAGCCTGTGACGCATACACCTGCATATTGATCCTGTTTTCCAGCCTCAGTGACTCATTCATTCAGAAAGTCTGCTGCCTGCTGTTGGCCTCTTTGGGGACACCAGGGAATAACAGTCACAACATCAGGAGTGTGCGCATAACGCTTACTCTGGGCAGGCACTGTTCTGCCCTCTCACTTCATCTCACCACCACAGCCCTAAGCCAGAGACTCCCCACTGTGCAACTGGTGGGGGGGGGATCAGAATTCAGGGGGCCACCCCCCTGAAGGCAGTGAGCGGTGGAGGTGAACCTTGAATCCTGGCAGCTGGGTGAATTCCTATGCCTCCCCCAGGACAGAAGGCTTCTCACCACCCTGAGCTGCTGTCCCAGGTACTCCTCATCACGGAGAATGTTCCAGTCCCCTTCCCTGCCCTTGGCCTCCAGCATCACCTTCTCCTGGCCACTGTCCCTGTGGCCTTCTCAATTCTCAGCTCTATGGAGGTGTTCCTAAACCCAGGCAGGCCCTCCACCAGCCTTGAGAGTTCCTCGAGGGCAGGGATGTATCTGATTCATCTGTGCATCTGGGCCTGGTCTAGCCGAGATTCTAGGTAAAGAGTAACTAAAGATGGGGATGAAAGGGCCCAACACAGGGGAACAAGGCTACCTTCATGCTCCCGCAGTGAGCCTGCTGCCGAAGGAAGGTGGGGGAGTTTATAGGGGAGGGTTTGCAGGCCTGGGAGGATGAAATCATGAAAGCTTATTCATCATTGAAAAGTGAAAGTGAAAGCGAAGTTGCTCAGTCGTGTTCAACTCTTTGCAACCCCGTGAACTGTAGCCTACCAGGCTTCTCCGTCCATGGGATTCTCCAGGCAAGAATACTGGAGTGGGTTGCCATTTCCTTCTCCAGGGGAATCTTCCGGACCCAGGGATCGAACCCAGGTCTCCCGCATTGGAGGCAGACGCTTTAACCTCTGAGCCACCAGGGAAGATCTATTCATCATTAAAGCATCATTAAAGCATGTTTCATTGGAAGGACTGATGCTGAAGCTGAAACTCCAATACTTTGGCCACCTGATGTGAAGAACTGACTCATTTGAAAAGATCCTGACACTAGGAAAGATTGATGGCAGGAGGAGAAGGGGACGACAGAGGATGAGATGGTTGGATGGCATCACTGACTAGTGGACATGAGTTTGAGTAAGCTCTCGGAGTTGGTGATGGACAGGGAGGCCTGGCGTGCTGCATGCAGTCCATGGGGTCGCAAAGAGTCGGACACGACTGAGTGACTGAACTGCACTGACTGAAAGCATGTTTGGGAAAGATGTTCCAAGTCTAAAACCTCAGTTTCCCAATCTGTAAAATGGGAGTAAATATTACAACTATCTTCTGAATTAAATGAAATGCTTCATATAAACGGCTGAGACTAGTTCTAAGCACCAAGCTTTTTTTCCCTCAGTTCTTAACAAGTGTTTCCATCCTCATTACCCTCATTACAGGTAGCACAAGACACCGTTGCAATTGACTTTAATTCCTTCTACTTTCTGTGTTGTACTATCTAATTTAGAGAATGGAATTTCCTTGCAATGTTATTCTTGCCTGCTGAGCTCAGATTTTCTATCTTTGAAAAGGATAGACGCCTCTCTTTGAAGGACAGAACCCCAGAAAGGTGAGCGGCTGGTGACCGCTGCCTCCAGAATGTGGTCAGCCCAGAGCAGGCTGGACCGTGACGCTGCTGACCCTACAGGGACCAAGCAGGCAGCGAGGCCAGGCTTCAGGCCACCCTGCCTGGGTGTCCACTTGTGGTGCCTCTGGGCTCCCATATTATCACCCCCCGACCCCGCCACACACACACGTGCAGGCACATCCAGCAAAGGCACCATTCTGGGCAGAGAAAAGTGCCCTCACTCAGCCCATGAGACTCTTTACGGCAGTTAACTCCAGAGTCATAGGGTGGCTTCTCCTCAGGTTGTCAGTGGCATCTGACCCCAACACAGACCCCCTGTCAGGCCCCTGCAGACCTCAGGATGTGAAATGGAACATCGGGGGTCAAGTCATTCAGACAGAGGGGAATTCAGGCCTTAATGGAACAAGAAACAGGTCAAAGCCTGACTTACTACCTTTGATGAGCTGAATTTCCATGTTCCGGAGGAAACATGCCCCGCAGTGTCACATTTTTAACTGCTGAACACAACTTGGGTTGATCTGGCCAGACCCTCACTTTACAGTTGAGGCCACCTCAGAGGTGAGGTCCAAAGTCACGGAGGGAGTTAGGAACAGAGCCAGGACCAGACCCTAGGTCTCTCCTTGTGACTCGATGACCCGTTCTTAAGATCCAGCTTCAGCAGGAGGGAAAGATCACATTTGTTCGGAAAGTCAGAGACTTGTGGGTGGGTTAGCGCTACCAGCACCCAGTGGGTAGAGATCAGGGATGCTGCTAAATATACTTTGCTAAATACCAGGCAAAGAGCCATCACGCCTCGAGTGTCAGTGTGGTTGGGTGTCAGTGGGTGCAGGTAACAGGCTGATCACCCAGGCCTCCAGGAAACATGCAACGTGGAGGGGAAACAGGAGGTAGTAGAAACAGATTACAGTTTAATAGGAAACAGTGAGGGGTTTTTCCACACCAACAAGCAAACCTCTGGCACCAACCGAGTGTCCAATAGCTCAGTTTCATTCTGACAGTAACTACCGGAGTTAGCCCACAAGGGAAGGGCTCAGGCCCACAAGACAGCTCCTACATCAGCTGCCATTCACACATCCCAGGGGCCACCTGTGCTTTCAATCCCCTAGCTCTAAGTTCAGAGGGTCTCACAACTCTACCCTCAGCTTTAATAATCCACTAGAAAAATTCACAGAACACAGAAACACACTTGACTTACATTTACCAGTTTCTTATAAAGGCTACAACCCAGGAACCGCCAAATGTAATGGAAGAGACATACAGGGCAAGATGGGGGCTGTGAAGAGCGTCTACGCCCGCCCTGGGCACGCCCCCCCCCAACTTTCCCCAGCCCATTGAGGTGCTCACCAACCTGGAATCTCTCCAAACCCCATCATTTAGGGTTTTTAATGAAGGTGGTGTTACACAGGCATGATTGATGAACTCACTGGCCACTGGTGATTGAACACAATCTCCAGCTCATTTCCTTTCCCTCGGATCGGGAGTGAGGGGTGGGGCTGAAATTTCTAACCCTCTAATCACATGGTTGACTTTTCTGGTGACCAGACCATATTCCGAAGCCATCATCCCCGCCCCACCACCATGAATCATCTCATTAGCATATAAGAGAGCAAGTTCCAAGTGTTCTGAGGATCTGTCAGGCACTGGGGACAAAAACCACATATTTATTCTGTATGTTCCCACAACAGGTTAACTGCAAGCCCTACGTGTCCTGGGCTGAAGGGGAAGATTTTTTGAGTGAGGAGACAAGAGCCCACCAGCACAAGGTGTCTTGTGTGGTTAGGGGGCCCTCATATTTCACAGGATGTAGGTGGTATGGGGGCCTCCATTAACTCATGATGCTGCAACCAGGCTACCAGATTTTTCAGATGCTGGGCTTTTTGTAAGAGTTGCAGAGATGACACAGCAAACTGCAATTTTTACTTTCTCGCCTTGCAACCAGACGATTTGCAGACAGAAAGAACAACTGTTTGCTTTCTCTCTGCAAACTGCCATGTGGACACTGAGTGGAGGGAGGGAGGGAGGTTAGGAGCCTGTCTTCTCTCATCGCGTCATTCACATCTTCCAGAATCCAGCAGAGAAGGCAGGAAGCCAGCCCACCAGGCCAGCCTTCTCAGCCGTGGGCACAAAGACGAAGGGACTGTGGACTCGGCTCATACGTTTCCTGCTTTTGGTGGTGGTGAGATTTCACAGGGGCCTTTTCCTGTCTTCACTCAGAATAAAATGTACGGACACCGAGGGAAGTGGTAAAACCATGGGCTGTTCTATGCTTTAGAAACCTGGTGTCTGGAAACCTGCAGACCTGAAGAAGTCAGGGGCTTCTTATGAAGCTCTGATACACAGGGGCCATCCAGACAAAGAGCTGACTCACCCAGAAGTGTGGTGGACTTCTACGTAAAAACCCAAACCACAAATGTTTCACTTCTAAATTCTGTAAACTTTGTTAGACATTTTTGTTAAGCGCTGGGTAAAACAACGGAATGACTTATTTCTTTTCCCTCCCTACAGATAGCACATGCATCTTTTATAATATTCTCATGCCATGGAATCAACCTGCAAGGAAGAATTTATTAATGAGCCTGTTTAGGGACTTTTTTCAAATGGAAGAGCTTACAGGAATGCAGGGTAGGTGTTCTCTTTGTACCTGGAAGTATATGAGCCCCAGTCCTCATCCCCTATCAGGCAACTGAGTGGGAATGGTGTGGTTACTGACAGTGGGAGCCTAGAGATGTTGGGAACTTCCTGTACAGGATTCATTACTGAAGAATTCTCTCTACCTCTTGATTTGACCTAGGCTTTACAGGGATAAAATAAGACTCAAAGTCTGATGCGGAAGCCAGAAAAATTATCATTTTCCAACTCCCAACACCTTTCCATCTCTCCAAATTTTCAGCCCGAGTCAGTTCCCAGCAGAGTGATAGGTCTGAGCTGATCAGATGACAACGGAAGCAGGTGTGTTTCCCGGTGGCTGACCGCATGCATCGAGCTGGGCTCATCGTGGTCAACAGCACCGTCCCTGAAGCTGACAGCCTGGCTGTGGTCCCGGCTTTGCTACTTACCAGCTGTGGAACTTCTGGCAACTTTCTTCACCACTTCTGCCTCCATTTTTGCTTCTGTCAAAAGGGGGTAATAATGGCAACATTACTCATCATAGCCAAAAGGTGGAAACAAGCCACGGGTCTACTGGGGGATGTGCAGATAAACAAAATGTGATGTATCCATCCAACAGAGATCATGCAGATTTAAAAAGAAAGGGAACTGTAACACATGCTACAGCGTGGATCAACCCTGAAGACATCATCCTAGGTGAAAGGATGAATCCTGTATGATTCCACTTACATGAGGTACCTAGAGCAGTCAGATTCATAGAGACAGAAAGCCCAGGGGTGGTGGCCAGGGGCTGGCTGGGAGAGGATGAGGAACCCGTGTTCAATGGGTAAAGTCTCAGTTTTGCACGATGGAGGAGGTCTAGAGATGGATGGTGGCGGCTGCTGCGTCACAGAGTGAATGCATTTAATGCCACTGAAACTTGCCCTGAAAAATGGCTAAGATGATAAAGTTTATGTACTGTGTATGCCACCACAATGTTTTTAAATAATTTATTATTTTTTTTAATGAGGAGGGGTAACAGTGCAGGGTGGTGAGGGTGAAATGAGTTAGTATAAATCAATGGTTCTCCACCAGGCTGCTCTCAGCCTTCATCACAACAATATGTTGGGCCCAGAAAGTCACAGTGCTGAGGCTGAGGAGCCCGGGAGTAAGCACTTGGCACAGAGCAGCTCTTGATAAATAGCAGCTGTGGTTTTTATGTAGTTTGGAGAGGATTTATCATGCCCTGAATTCCCGACACCTCGCCAAAGAAGCCGGTTACTGACGTAGAAGCACCCAGATGACCACTCACGCAGCAAAGGGCTTGAGGGTGAGGTCCACATGTCATGGGCACACGGCAGTGGACGGCCGTCAGTTGAGCCAGAAGGATCTTTCCCCGCAAACCTGGGTTTGTTAACTATTTCATATTACTTTATTTTCCTTCAATCAAATGAATTTGGACCACAAACCCTGATCCCCCAAAGATGAGCAGAGAATCTGGGGTCTTACTTGGGGTCAGACGTCCCAGCAGGCTCCTCTGGCTGCAAACAGTCCAGGGTTTCCCTGGGGGAGGCCCCCATCCAGCCTGTGTGATCCCTGAGAAGCCCTCAGATCTTGGCTGTGGTCAGGAGTGCAGGGTTGGGGCTCCAGCCTCCCCACACCTCCATGAAGACACACTCTTCTCCTGCACACCCCTGCTCACTACTGTGAGGAGCCTGCAAACTTCCACCCCCTTCTCCTTGTGGGCGACGCCCCTCTCTCCTGGCATAACGCACCCTGGGCCTACCTTGAGCAATGCGGGGCAGAGCTGGTGGCTGGTGGCTCATCTCTGAGCTAACCCCTCTCCCCGCTCCACATATAACCTTTCTCCTCTGTCCTAGGCTCTGACAAGAAGGGCCAGGGGGAGACAGGATGGTAGTTTTCGAATCTGTTCCTTCACCAGCTGTTTACTGGCATCATACGTGTGGTCATACCCCGGCAGGGCCACAAAAGCTCCAGGAGGCCAGCCTGAGCTCCAGCCGCTAGGTCTGAGCACCCACTTCTTGCTTGGCTCCCTGCCTGGGGTGGGGGCTTCCCCTGGCCCCTGGCCCCTGGCCCTGTGCCCCTGGGCCATGTCCACTCTGTTCCCCTCACTATTACATCAGTGCCTGACATACTCCATCCAGTCACTGAGTGTGGTTTTCCTCTGGGCTTCTAGTGGGGGTGGGGGTGGGGGTGGACCATCAAGGCTCCTCCCCTGGCCTAGAGGCTGCTCTTGTGTCATCACCAGGAAACCGCCCAGGACTTTGAGGTGTAGGAAGCACAACAGCGCTCAGCAGGAAGCCACCTGAAATTATCTCGGTCACCCGTTCCTGCCTGCCAAGTTAGAATCAGGGTGAGGCCCCCCTCTGCTCTCTCCTGAGACGAGAGACTGAGGGGCTAAGACAGAGTGTCCCCGTGGGTCCTGGGAGAAGGTCCAACTTCATAGCTGAAGCGACAGCTCCTGTGAGGCTCAGCGAAAGGACGGAGAGAAAGCAAGACTCAGCAAGACCCGGGATGCTCTAAGGGGCAGTCCTGACATTAAGGTATGTGACTGCATGGTCCACACTGAGCCACAGGCAGGGACTCAAGGGGACCGCGCGAAGAGGCACAGACGTCAAGCAGTAAATGTGTGAATCCAGGAGCGCGTAGCCAGGGCAACTACCCATGCGTCGAACCCCTGGTTTCAGAGACTCCAAGAGCGTTGTCATTAGTTGTTCTTTGTTCCCCCCACCTCTTCTGGCATGTGTCTCTGGGACCCCAACACACCTCAGGACTCAACCTCTCCCCAGCCTGGGCTGAGTGCCTGCTGCCATCTGGTGGCAGCTTACGTGGGGACACTTCCTACATTCTGTCTGCAGAGGCTGAGGGCTTCCTGAGGCTTCCCAGGTGATGCTAGTAGTAAAGACCCACCTGCCAATGCAGGAGATATTAGAGACACGGGTTCCATCCCTGGGTCTGGAAGATACCTGGAGGAGGGCATGGCAACTCACTCCAGTATTCTTGCCTGGAGAATCCCATGGACAGAGGAGCCTGGCAGGCTACAGTCCATGGGGTCGCAGAGAGTTGGATAGGACTGAAATGACTTAGCACACACCGGGGCTTCCTTGGCATTTCCTTCATGGACAGAAGGTGAGGCCTCTCAGCCCATCACTGTCACTTGGGAGGGCCTTACCTGCAGTGCACCGTTGAGATGTCCAGTCCCCACATGTAGTGCAATTCAGGGAGACAGGACATAGCAGCAGGGGAGTGGACTCTGTGTGTGTGACCATCGATGGGTCAGGTTCCAACGGAGCAGCTTTGTCCTTCCCAGTGCTCCAGGAAATTTGTCTCTGTTTCTGTCGGGGACCTGAGCGTCTCTTGAGGGAGGAAAAATATAAGCTCTGAAGCTAATGAGAAAGCTCCAACTACACCAAAGGGTTCCTTTACTGCTTAGCCACATTCCTCCGCTCAGGCAGCAGACTGAAATTCTGGCACATCCTGACTGCTCCATTGGTGTCTGTTTTCAATCTCAAGGTCAAGGACCTTTCACGTCCATAATCTGTATCTAGCACAAGGCTGAGCACAGAGGCGATGTTGAATGTTTCTTCAATGAAAGCCCTCTATGCTCTCGGGTCAGCAGATCCTGTCAATTCATCTTCCAGGAGCCATTCTCTTGTCTGTAGTTCTCTATACTCAAGGTCAGTGGATGCCCAAACCTAAAGCTCTCCCCAGGAACTGCCCTCCTTCCACAGGAAGTAACTAACCAAGGTTAAGTCAGCTCCTGGAGGTAATGCACAAGCAGTAACGAGTCAGTGCTGGTAGGGGTGGCTTCGGCCTCTGTCCCTCAATTTGAGCTAATTCGGAAGGACCATTGAAGCCCCAGAGCTTCCCGTGGGATGGGCTGAGGCCTCGCTGGGATTGCATCACAATTCCCTCTGCCCAGCACACACCCTCACCCCTCCAAGGATGAGCCGTCTTGACAACCGAAGACAGCAAGAGGCTGAGGACAATTACTTGCCTATTTAAGGCAAAGAGACACGTTAGAGGGGTATGCTTGGTAGCATGTAGATTCCATCTCCTTCAGCCAGAGGGCAGAGCAGCTGAGGCCTGGCCCAGGGCAGCAGCGAGAGGAACAGAGCTCCAGAGTGGACCGAATTCTTGATTTGGCAGGTGTGCAAGCCAAGGACAAGGACCTGGCCGGGAAACAGGCGAGACTTAGAGAGGGATCATGATGTGTCTGGAGCTCCCCGTGGGGCCGGATAATGGCCCTGCTGTACCTGCATGGCAGTTCAACTTCATGTTCTTGACAACCTTGAAACCCTGCCAGACCCCCAAATACTGGCCTGCAGGTGTGAGTCTGTCTCTGGCGCTTGAAGACAATCTGTTCCCTCCTCCCCTCCTGGGCCCATAAGTGGTCAAGTCACAACCCTCCCCTGCCTGGTCAGTAACTGGTGAGGTCACAACATCACCTGGCCAGGGATGTGCTGAGGCTGCTAAGGGAAGAAAGGACTATGGGATGAAGGAGCTGTGAGCCCCGCCAGTGTGGCCTGACAGAAGCTAGGAGAATATAGATGGGACTGGGCCTGGGGGCTGCCGAATCAAGGGAAACCGAATATGAAGTTGGCAGAGAGAGACGTCATCAACATGAGAACACGCTCCTTGACAGAAGATTGATACTCTGGCAAAGCTCCTGAAAGATTATTCAAATATGTTGCTAGGTTGGTTCCCCAAAGCCTGTAAAAAGCAATAATCTATCCTAAGTGAAAGAGAAATGCCAGGATTGCCATGGCAAGTGGTAGAGAAGGGATCCAAGGCCCAGAGAAGCGAGCATGCTAAAATGGGTCTATTACAAAGGGTCAGAGAACCCACCAGCTACGTTCCACAGGAAGGAGGGCCGGGAGGGCACTTTGTTTAGCAAGAGTAAGACATGCTGGTGAGAGGGGCACCAGCACAACTGAGAAAGTCAGTGCGAGTGGTTCTCTGTGGCCAGGGCTGAGGCCAGGGGACACTGCTATAGAGCAAGATTCCTTGATAGCAGTGGGATGACAGGGTCTCGGATTAAGAGAGGCCAGAGGGCACAGATCAGAAGCAAGGTGGCTGTGATGATTGTGACAAGGAGCAGAGCCAGCATGGCGGCTGCAGAGCCTGACCCAGAGGGAACATGGAAATGGCTGGAGAACATGGCATTCGGAAGGGCAAGAGTCTAGGCAGGCAGGCAACAAGGTTATCATTCAGTCTATACAGTCAAAAGAACTTAAGGGGGCTGAGGGGAAGTACCTCAATAAGAACTTAAAATCTGTTGTCCAGTTTCTGCACCTGGGTCAGCTCTCAGAGCAGGAAAAGCCAGACCCTCAGGAGGAAGCGTCCTGCAACAGCACAACAGCGTAGTCAGGATGATTCCCTGTCCTTCCCTGAGGGCCAAGGTGAAAAACCAGAGACTCTAAGGACTGGCTGGACACAGAAACAGAATCTGAGTTGATACTGATGTTGGGTACCCAAAGCATCTTTGTGATCCCTGTCAGAACGCAGGTCAGGCCTACAGTCTGTCATACAGAGTGAAGTAAGTCAGAAAAACAAATGTCATGTATTAACACATATATGTGGAATCTAGGGAGAAGGAAATGGCAACCCACTCCAATATTCTTGCCTAGAGAATCCAGTGGACAGAGGAATCTGCTGGGCTGCTATCCATAGGGTTGCTCAGAGTTGGACACGACTGAAGTGACTTAGCATGCATGCGTGCATTGGAGAAGGCAATGGCAGCCCACTCCAGCACTCTTGCCTGGAAGATCCCATGGACGGAGGAGCCTGGTGGGCTGCAGTCCATGGGGCTGCTAAGAGTTGGACATGACTGAGCGACTTCACTTTCACTTTTCACTTTCATGCATTGGAGAAGGAAATGGCAACCCACTCCAGTGTTCTTGCCTGGAGAATCCCAGGGATGGGGGAGCCTGGTGGGCTACTGTCTATGGGGTCGCACAGAGCCGGACACGACTGATGCAACTTAGCAGCAGCAGCAGCAGCAGCAGCGGAATCTAGAAAAATGGTACTGATGAACCATCTTCAGGGCAGGAATAGAGACAAAGAAAGAGAGAATGGACTTGTGGATACAACGGGGAGAGGAGAGGGTGGGACGAATTGAGAGGGCAGCATCAACATATGCATGTTACCACACACGCACACGTCACCACACACGCACACGTCACCACACACGCACACGTTACCACACACGCACACGTTACCACATGACATGTTACCACACATGACACGTTACCACACACACACGTTACCACACGACACATTACCACACACGCACACGTTACCACACACGCACACGTCACCACATGACACGTTATCACACGACACGTTACCACACACGCACATGTTACCACACACGCACACGTCACCACACGCACACGTTACCACACACGCACACGTCACCACACAACACATTACCACACATGACACGTTACCACACACGCACACGTTACCACACACGCACACGTTACCACACACGCACACATTAC
>NW_024070210.1:20228138-20346245 GCF_014754425.2 Oryx dammah
ACGTTACCACACACGCACACATTACCACACACGCACACGTTACCACATGCACACGTCACCACACACACACACGTCACCACAAACACACACGTTACCACACATGCACACGTCACCACACACGCACACATTACCACACATGACACGTTACCACACATGACACGTTACCACACACGTACACGGTACCACATGACACGTTACCACACGACACATTACCACACACGCACACGTCACCACACACGCACATGTCACCACACATGCACACGTCACCACACGCACACGTTACCACACACGCACATGTCACCACACAACACGTTACCACACATGACACGTTACCACACATGACATGTTACCACACACGCACGCGTTACCACATGCACACGTTACCACACACGCACACGTTACCACACATGACATGTCACCACACACACACACGTCATCACGGGCAAAAGAGCTGGCTCAGCCTGGTGCTCTGTGATGACCTAGAGGGGTGGGATGGGGAGGGAGGTTCAAGAGGGAGGGGGTATAGGCATACTTATAGCTGGATTCACATTATTGTATGGCAGAAATCAGCACAACATTGTAAAGCGATTATCCTCCAGTTTAAAATAAAAATAATTAAAGATTGCAGGTCAGGGAGACAAATGGGGATCATGTAAATAAAATACAAATAAAGTCCTAGTGAAGGTCTGACTTAGAGTGGGCCCACTAGGTTCTGAGACCTGCCTAGAGCTTTCCCCTTGTCCCTGAATGTATAATCAGAGTGGACAGAGTTGGCAGTCAGGGAAACAAACTAGTCAACCACACTGGGAGAGGCCAGCTAGAAACCCATGAAACTCCCCCCGATCTATCCCTCCACCCAAGACACAACTGACCTGTGGGGATGAGAAGAGATATAAAAGAGAGGGTAGTGGCTCTCACATTCCCATCGGAGTCACTAGTCAAGTCCCTACAAAGCACAGACAAATGCAAACACTTGGAATATGGTCACTCTGGCACATGTATTCTTATCCACCGCTATTGCAGACGAATGCCAGAAGTAGTATGCATTCACAGCAGGTGGGTAACACTGTACACTGTCTTAAAGATTGTCTGAAGGAAGCTGTCTGTGTAGACATGCTGCCGAAAATCACTCTGGTCTGCATCAATGACAATATGTCAGTCAGACTGGATGAGCAAGAAGGAGCAAGTGTGATAGGAGATAAAGCCTATAAAAATTCAGGAACCTGCTGGAACACCCCCTTTGACATAAAGAACTCATTTCTCCCATCACTAAACAAGACTCAAAATGCCCATAGATCAATGTGGATTCTAAAGTCCAATTGTGGGAATACTGCTCCGTGAACCAAACTTGGCTTCAAGTCACATGGAAAGCTTTGAGTGGGCCCAAAGCACAATGACTCCACAGCCAGGCCAGGACGTGATGTAAGCAGCCTTACCACTTGGTCCACACAACTTGGTAGATCTTATGATATTCAAAGTACCTGTGATGGGACAAGATGCTGTATAGGTTTATGGTAGACCTGATTGGAGAGGCACAATGTAGACACATAGGGTTCTGGAATAAGGCCATGGCGCTTGTACCAGCTCCTGGTTTGCTGCCGGCCTTGGTAGAGACTGTTTGGCCATGTGACTTGTCAGACATAAGTCTGAGTAGGTCCAGCAGCAACCCATTTGAAGATGGAAGTGGTACACAGGGCTTTGGACCGGAGCAGGGAGAGAGGGCACGGGTGGGCTTCATGAGCAGGTGGTCCAGACTCCCTGCCACGCCGTTCACTACTGCTGCATGAGTGCCTTTCCCTCAGTTCAGACCTACGGCCAGTGGTGTGGGAACGTGTCCCTTTTAACAGACTTACAAAAGGAAAAAGCCAAGTTTGGTTCACGGATGAGTCCATTTTGTAGGTAGATGCAAGCCAAAAGCGGACTGTTGCTGCAAGAGCCGCATTCAGGTGGCCCTTTAACAGGGATGAAGAAAACTCACTGCAAGGCAAAAATTAGGCTATCCAATCCTCTACTTTGTGCAGAAATAGAATAAGTCCAAAGCCAGAAAAAAAAATCATGAATTGATGGGAGCAGCAAACGGCTTGACTGATCGGTCAGAAATTTAAGAGAAAGATAAAAGTGGTTAGGGACAAGCACGAGGGCACAAGGGTATTCTATGAGAAAGGGCAGGAGCATAAAGGCCTTTAACAGTGTCAACAGCCACCAGAGCGCCTCCACTGTGGATGAGGCACTCAACCAACAAGTGGCACAAGTGATCTGGCCAGCTGGTATCGACCACCTTCTTCATTAGTCACTCCTGAGCTGGCAAAGAACTGACGCTGAAGCTGAAACTCCAATACTTTGGCCACCTGATGCAGAGAACTGACTCATTGGAAAAGACCCTGATGCTGGGAAAGATTGAGGGCAGGAGGAGAAGGGGACGACAGAGGATGAGATGGTTGGATGGCAGCGCTGACTCAGTGGACATGAGTTTGAGTAAACTCTGGGAGTTGGCCATGGACAGGGAAGCCTGGCAGGCTGCAGTCCATGGGGTCACAAAGAGTTGGACATGACTGAGCGACCGAACTGAACTGAGCTGAGCTGAGCTGGCAAGATGTGTGCATGAAACGAGCAGCCATGTTGGCAGCAATGGCAGCTCAGCTCAGTCCAGTCGCTGTCGTGTCCAGCTCTTTGCGACCCCATGAACCGCAGCACGCCAGGCCTCCCTGTCCATCACCAACTCCTGGAGTCCACCCAAACCCATGTCCATTGAGTCAGTGATGCCATCCAACCATCTCATCCTGTCGTCCCCTTCTCCTCCTGCCCTCAATCTTTCCCAGCATCAGGGTCTTTTCACAATGAGATTCTACACACCAAGGATGATCTAGCTACTGACGTTGCCAAATGTTTAATCTGAGTGCTATGCAGATCACTGCTGTACATTGTGTATTGACTCAATACCCACCCCCTCAAAGAGAACCAGCATCCACCTGGCGGCAAGTTGTCTACACTGGACGCCTTTACTCTAAATGAGGCAGTTATTACTATTTACCTTGACCAGCACTGACATGTTATGGGCATTGATTTTGCCTCTCCTGCTTGCAGGGCATCAGCACGATGGTTGTATGAGTGTTTGCAGAGTGTCAGAGTCACATGGCACTGAATAGGACCATGAGGTTTTATGCCAAAGAGAGCGAAACAGTGGGCACATGGCCACAGAGTCCACTGGCCCTGTCATCTACTGGAGAAGATGCTGGTCTGATAGAACAACTGAGTGACCTTTTAAAAGTGCAGCTGAGGTGCCAGCTTGGAAATGACATCCTGTGAGGATGGGGAACCACCCTTTAGGATGCAGGGTATATCCTAAATTCATGACCATTCTAGTGACCCCAGTTGGTGGAATACACCAGACTTGGAACCAACAAATAGAAATGGGAATGGCCCTGCTAACCATCTTTACTGATGACCCACCTGGAGAATTTGTGCTTCCTCCTCCCACAACTTTAGGCTCAGTGGATCTAAAGTACCTGGTTTCCGAAGGTGGAAATCGTCCATCAGAGGATTCAGCAAGAATCCCATTCAGTTTTAAGCTATGGCTATCACCCAGTCACTCTGGGTCCTTTGTGCTAAGAAGTCAATGAGCAAGAAATCACTATCATGTTCTTTCCTTGGTGGAAAGGAAATCAGGAGAGGCAGGGCTCCTCCCGCATGCAATGGGAGCTGAAAAGACACACCTGGCACCCAGGTGATGCACTGGAGTCTCTTGGTAATCCCTTACCAAATTTACATGAAAAATGGTCAGTCAGGTACAGCAGTCACTGCTGGAGAAGAGCATGGTGACCGAGACTCAGGGCTCTCAAGAATGAGGGAGTCGGGGTTATCCTTAGACTAGACTAGCAGAGGTGC
Source organism: Oryx dammah (assembly GCF_014754425.2). NCBI lineage: Eukaryota > Metazoa > Chordata > Mammalia > Artiodactyla > Bovidae > Oryx > Oryx dammah. Next base: position 20,232,024 of record NW_024070210.1, read on the forward strand.
TGGTCAGGAGGGTGGTAGAGGAGGGAGACACGTGGATAGGAGCAGGCCAAGCACTGAGGTGGGCACTGTGGTGCTTGCCCGAATTCCACTTCAGGATGGAGATAATGACTCCCCCCACTGTCAGGAGTTTTGCCACCCCAAGACGTATCCTCCTTACATCTCAGAAGGGCCACCCCAGCTCCAGGTCTTCCCATGGATTTTAACTAAGGCCTTGGTTGTAATTACATCAACAGTTCATCAAGCCAGCTTCTGGTCCCCTCACCTGTACTGTTCCTGAAGAGCACTCTCAATAAACTCCCTATGCAAAGACACCAGGCTTGGGTCTGCTTCCACAAAAGCTACTCCACAGTCAACACTGCCTCCAAGACTGAATCACTGAGGATTTCCTCAGGGATTCCCTTGCAATTTGAATGTCCTGGACAACTCTCCCCGGATTTCCTCAGGGATTCCCTTGCAATTTGAATGTCCTGGACAACTCTCCCCGCTCGCCAGGAATTTTCCCCAATCTTCCCTCCATCATGCCGCTTATTATGTGTATTATCTCAGGCCAATTACTGAAAATAAGGTAAAGAAAACATGAACATCAATGGAAAACTGCATCATCCATAGCACTTTCGCTGTCTTACCAGGTTTTGACTTTGTGAGTTAGCTTATAACTTTATAAAATGTAGGTCTTATTTGATAATAAGATATGTAGATACTGTCCAGTCTAGTGGAGGTTCAATGAACTCCTTCTCAAAACAACAACAAAAGGTCTCTGGTTTTTTTTTTTTTTTTTTTTTAATATTTATTTATTTTGGCTGTACCAGGTCTTAGTTGCAGCATGGAAACTTAGTTTCAGCATGTGGGATCTAGTTCCCTGAGCAGGGAACGAACCTGGGTCCCCTGAATTGGGAGCACAGAGTCTTAGCCGCTGGACCATCAGGGAAGTCCCAAGGTCTCTGTTTTACAATTCAACATTCCTTTACTCCTTTATTTGTGCCCTTTTTAAAACATTTTAAATTTGAATGTGTTACAACATGCAGTTAGTTCTCCAGATTAATGCATCAGATAAAGTTTTGAATGTGTACGTTTTTATATCTGAGGACCATGATTTAATCTTTTCCTGAAAACTATCTTTTAACCCTCAATTTCCACATTTACAAGATGATAACACTCGGCGGATTTCTTGTGAATTTATCTGGCACGCAATGGGGGCTCACATGCTTACTTCAATAAACACTTTTCAAAGAAAGTCATTACAGCTTTATGTAGAGTCCTTTTGCTGAAATCTGCAATGGAAATATAATTTACTTTCCAGAATCTTTAGTTTGGCAAGAGTATGCCAATATTCCAGCTCTTTGCCACAGACATGTCAGCATCGTTTTAATTTTTCACTATTAGATTGTGTCTAATCAGTTTGTGTCATTTATCTTCCACATTCTTGGAACACTGACTATCCAAGATCACCTTACAACTGTCCCTTTCAAGCTAAACAGAGTCTGAACTTCAATTTTTTAAAAAATTAGATTTTGCTTTTAATCTCTTAAAACATGTTTGCTCCTAGTCTAAAAGTCATGAGGCAGACAATTTTCCCTTCCCCAAATTAATGGTGTATTTGGAGAAGATAACTATTCTTAGTTGAAAATGTAATGAAGTAGGAGGTGTAGTAAATTTATGTCTTCTGAACTTTAAGGTAAAGGGACTTGCCCATGTTCGAACTAGTAAACTTCACACCAGTGGGTAAGACTAGTTCTCTACAATCAAAGCAGGAAGGGCAAAGTGTTGAGTAATCCACTGAGTATGAGAAAGCTGGGACCTGGCACAGTCGTGTTAACACACCTGAATGAAGCAAGAATGTGACAACAGAAGAAATGTGGTCTGCTTGGAGCCTAGAAAAAGGAAGTCAAAGACCAAAATTTGACAGTGTTTACTGCAGAGTGAAGACACTAAAACTGATGGACATAAACATTCCATCGTTAGAAAAGTAGAAAAAAATATACAGTGTGCTGTCCCAAGCCAGGAAAAAAACGATGTCCAGAATTACACAGGTCCTTGTGCTCTATGTCCATAAGCTAACTTCTGATGACCGAACCTTCTGATGCGAGGCTGAGGATGCCCCCGTCTCTAGAACTATAAATCAATACATTGGCATTTTCATCAACATATTGGCCTTCTACTACTTTTATTATCATTAGCTGCTTTCTGAGGTTATTTCAGATTCTGAGAAAAAAATCAAGTTCCTAAAAAACTTACGTCCTGACAATATCAACTCCTAACAAACTCCAAACCCACGCATATTTGAATAGGCAATCTGCCTCTCTTCAGAGTCTCTCTCCACATTAATTCTAGCTCACAAGGCATCTTACACTTTTATCTAAAACATACTCTGTGCAGCTTTAGCTATAAAGTGATGCTCATGAAAACTTCATTATGAAAAAAATGCACCCTAAATTTGACTTTATTCTTCATGCTCTGCAGAAGTACAAGAGCTGAGGATGTTCCATTTTTTAGGCCCAATTATGCTTGCTGTGTTGGCCACGGGCAGATGAGTCAACGCTTGCCTAATTCCTGGAGACACCAGAGCTTTCCCTGCTTCAGTACTTACCAATTTTTTTTTTGGCCCTCTCACCCATGGCCTACATAACCTATAGGTTTTCTTTCTGACCTGCATTCCCAGAGGGTGACCTAATACAGGTTGAGAAAGAGATGTTAACTAGAACATGTCAGAACTTGTGGCATTGGATACCTTTTTAGTTTTCCGAAAGCGAAAGATATTATCCAAGTGAAGTATTTTCTGCCTCCTGTCCTCCCGCCCCATATTTGCAAAAAAAAAAAAAGAAAAAAGTTTAAGGTCTTAGAAAATGAGTCATAAGCCTCTGGACTGGATGGTTTTCAGTTGATAAACCACTTTATTTATCAACACTCATCTCACTTGGCTCAGAAGAGATTAACCTTTAAGAAATTACCACTTAACACATTTTAGTGAAGCACTGAAACAAAAATATTAACAATTATCTGAAAAGGCTATTCAAATACTCCTCTTTCAGCTACATATATGTAAGAAGTCAGATTTTCTTCATATACTTCAACCAAAATAATGCAATACAACACACTGTACGTAGAAGCACATCAATTTTTAAAATTTGAAAGCACCATTTTAAATGTGTTAACATGAGTTTATTAATTCATTTAGAAATAATATCCTTAGTATTTGCTGCTTTAAGTTCTAATGTAATAAGTATCAATAAGTATTTTTTACAGAAAGAAAAGTTCTTTGGTGGGGGGCAGGGGGATTCAATTTTTTTTTAAATGTCATAATATTCCAAAACCCCCTTCGTGGATCACAGCCTTGTTGTGGTGAAGGGGCTTGAGTAACTCAATGAAGCTGTAAGCCATGCAGTGTAGGGCCACCCAAGACAGACGGGTCAGTGGAGAGTTCTGAAAATGGGTGATTCACTGGAAGAGGAAATGGCAAACCACCTCAGTATTCTTGCTATGAAAAACCCATGAACAGTATGAAAAGGCAAAAAGATATGACACAGGAAGATGAGCCCCTCGGGTCAGAAGGTGCCCAATATGCTACCGGGGAAGAGTGGAGAGAGTCTTTGGACTGCAAGGAGATCAAACCAGTCAATCCTAAAGGAAATCAGTCCTGAATATTCATTGGAAGGACTGGAGCTGAAGCTGAAGCTCCAATACTTTGGTCACCTGATGTAAAGAGCTGACTCATTAGAAAAGACCCTGATGCTGAGAAAGACTGAAGGTGGGAGGAGAAGGGGACAGCAGAGGATGAGATGGTTGGATGGCATCACTGACTCAATGGACATGAGTTTGAATAGGCTCCAGGAGATGGTGGAGGACAAGGAAGCTTGGCATGCTGCAGTCCCTGGGGTCAAAAAGAGTTGGACATGACTGAGCAACTGAACAACAATCAGAAAGAATGAAGTGGCTGGGCCAAAGCGGAAATAACACTCAGCTGTGAATGTGTCTGCTGGTGAAAGTAAAGTCCAATGGTATAAAGAACAATATTGCCTAGGAATCTGGACTGTTAGGTCCATGAATCAAGGTAAATTGCAAGTGGTCAAGCAGGAGATGGTAAGAGTGGACATCAACATCTTATGAATCAGGAAACTAAAATGGACAGGAATGGGTGCATTTAATTTACATGACCATTATATCTACTACTGTGGGCAAGAATCCCTTAGAAGGAATGGAGTAGCCCTCATAGTCAATGAGAGTCTGAAACGCAGTACTTGGGTGCAATCTTAAATGACAGAATGATCTCAGTTTATTTCCAAGTCAAACCATTCAACATCTCAGTAATCCAAGTGTATGCCCAACCACTGATGTCAAAGAAACTGAACTTGAATGGTTCTATGAAAACCTACAAGACCTTCTAGAACTAACATCAGATGTCTTTTTCAACATTGGGGGCTGGAATGCAAAAGTAGGAAGTCAAGAGATAGCTGGAGTAACAGGAAAGTTTGGCCTTGGGAGTACAAAATGAAGCAGGGCAAAATCTAACAGCATTTTGTCAAGAGAACACACTGGTCATAGCAAACACCCTCTTCCAGCAACACAAGAGATTACACTTGGACATCACCAGATGGTCAGTACTGAAATCAGACTGATTATATTCTTTGCAGCTGAGGATGGAGAAGCTCCATACAGTCAGCAAAAATAAGACATGGAGTTGACTGTGGCTCAGATCATCAGCTCCTTACTGCAAAATTCAGGCTTAAATTGAAGAAAGTAGTGAAAACCACTAGGCCATTCAGGTATAACCTATATCAAATCTCTTATGATTATACAGTGGTAGTGATGAATAGATTCAAGGGATTAGATCTGGTAGACAGAATGCCTGAAAAACTATGGATGGAGGTTTGTAACACTGTACAAGAGTCAGTGACCAAAACCATCCTGAAGAAAAAGAAATGCAAAAAGGCAAAGTGGTTGTCTAAGGAGGCTTTATACATAATGCAGGAAAGAAGAGAAGCAAAAAAGCAAGGAAGGAAAAGATACATCCAAATGAATGCTGAGTTCCAGAGAACAGCAAGGAGAGATAAGAAGGCCTTCTTAGATGAACAGTGCAAAGAAGCTGAGGAAACAATAGAATGGGAAAAACTAGAGTTCTCTCCAAGAAAATTGGATATATCAAGGGAACATTTCATGCAATAAAGCTAGTGGGAGTGATGTAATTCCAGCAGAGCTATTTAAAATCCTAAAAAATGATGCAATTAAAGTGTTACACTCCATATGCCAACAAATTTGGAAAACACAGCAGTGGCCATGGGACTGGAAAAGGTCAATCTTCATCCCAATTTCCAACAAAGGCAGTACTAAAGAATGTTCAAACCACAGGACAACTGCACTCATCTCCTGTGCTAGTTATGTTCAAAATCCTCCTCCAAGCTAGGCTTCAGAATTATGTGAACTGAAAACTTCCAGATGTTCAGGCTGGGTTTAGAAAAGGCAGAGGAAGCAGAAATCAAATTGCCGACATTCTCTGGATCATCGAGAAAGCGAGAGAACTCCAGAAAAACATATACCTCTGTTTCATTGACTACGCTAAAGACTTTGACTATGTGGATCATAACAACTTAAAGAAAACTCTTAAAAGAAATGGGAATACCAGACCATCTTACCTGCCTCCTGAGAAACCGGTATGCGGGTCAAGAAGCAACAGTTAGAACCCTGTATGGAAAAACTGACCCATTTAGGATTGAGAAGAGTACAACAAGGCTGTTTATTGTCACCTTGTTTATTTAACTTATATGCAGAGTACATCATACGAAATGCTGGGCTGGAATCAAGACGGCTGGGAGAAATATCAACAACCTTAGATATGGAAGAAAGTGAAGAGGAATCTTGTTGAGGGTGGAGGAGGAGGAGAGTGAAAAAGCCGGCTTAAAACTCAGATCATGGCATCTGGTCGCAAAACTTCATGGCAAAGGGGAAAAGATGGAAGCAATGATAGGTTTCCTCTTCTTGGGATCTAAAATCACTGTGGATGGTTGACTACAGTCATGAAATTTGAAGATGACTGCTTCTTGGAAGGAAAGCTATGACAAACCTGGACAGTGTGTTAAAAAGCAAAGACATCACTTTGCCAACGAAGGTCCGTATGTTCAAGGCTAGGGTCTTTCCAGGAGTCATGTATGAATGTGAGAGCTGGACAATAAAGAAGGCAGAACTTGAAGAATTGATGCTTTCTGACTGTGATGCTGGAGAAGACTCTTGAGAGTCCCTTGGACAGCAAGGAGATCAAACCAGTCTTAAAGGAAATCAACCCTGAGTACTCTTCCAAGAACTGATGCTGAAGCTGAAGCTCCAATACTTTGGCCAGCTCATGTGAAGAGTTGACTCACTGGAAAAGACCCTGATGCTGGAAAATACTGAAGGCAGGAGAAGAGGGTGACAGAGGTTGAGATGACTGCGTGGCATCACTGATTCAAAGGACATGAACTTGGGCAAACTCTGGGAGATGGTGAGGGACAAGGAAGCCCGCATGCCACAGTCCACGGGATCAGGAAGAGTCCGACACGACCTGGTAACTGAAGAACAAATTTCATGCGAGGGTGAGCAGGATAAATGACAGAAACAGTGAGGATCTAAAAGAGCAGGTTAAAAAGAGGTGGTAAGGATACACAGAAGAACTATGCAAAAAAGGTCTTAATGACCCAGATAACTATGATGGTGTGGTCACTCACCTAGAGCCAGACATCCTGGAGTGTGAAGTCAAGTGTGTCTTAGGAAGCATTACTACAAACAAGGATAGGAGAGGTGAGGCAATTCCAGCTGAGCTATTTAAAATCCTAAAAGATGCTGTTGTTACAGTGCTGCACTCAACATGTCAGCAAATTTGGGAAACTCAGCAGTGGCCACAGGACTGGAAAAGGTGAGTTTTCATTCCAACCCCAAAGAAGGGTATTACCAAAGAATATACAAACTGCTACACAAATGCAGCCATTTCACATGCTAGTAAGTTTATGCTCAAAATCCTTCAAGCTAGGCTTCAACAATATGTGAACTGAGAACTTCTAGATGTATGAGCTAACATCCACTGGATCATAGAAAAAGCAAGGGAATTCCAAACAAAACATCTATTCCTGCTTCACTGACTATGCTGAAGCCTTTAACTGTGTAGATCACAACAAACTAGAAAATTCTTAAAAGAGATGGGAATACCAGACCACCTTACCTGTCTCCTGAGAAAGCTGTATGCAGGTCAAGAAGCAACAGTTAGAACCTTACGTGAAACAAATGACTGGTTCGAAATTGGGAAAGGAATATGACAAGGCTATATATTGTCATCTTGTTTATTTAACTTATAGGCAGAGTATATCATGCAAAATGCTGGGCTAAATGAATCACAAACTGGAATCAAGATTGCCAGGAGAAATAACAACAACCTTATATATGCAGATGATATCACTCTTATGGCAAAAAGTGAGAAACTAAAAAGCCTCAGATGAGGGTGAAAGAGCAAAGTGAAAACTGGCTTAAAACTCAACATTCAAAAAACTAAGATGATGGGATCCAGTCCCAAACTGGAAAAAAAAGGTGGGGGGGGGGACCTGAATAGTCCTTTAGAAACTGAATCTATCACTAAAAACTTTCTCTAAAGATCATTCTATGCCTAGGTGTTTACCATTTTTTCCCCAGCAAGGAAGGAAATAATTTACATGGAGAAAAGCAGAAGCATGATGAGATGAAAGGAAATCCGAGGAAAACAGAGCAAACATTTGGACTAATCCACCTCAGTTCCTGCTGACTTTTTAATCCTACATCTGCTACAGAGGCATCCTAAAAGAAACACTTTTATTTCATAGGTGGCCTGAATCTGATTCTTGAAAACAATACTCAAGTTCTGAAAAGCTATGTACAGACCTGTTGCAGACTCTCTGGCCAACTCCTCTGCACACACTGTATAGCAGCTGTGCTGTCAGTAGAGTCGAGTCTGGGTTCTGGACTCTCTGATTTGCCTGAGCCAGTCATGGTGACTGTTCTTGTCAGTGACTGGTTCAGAAAATCAGGACACAGGGGCAGGTCAAGAACCTTGCATAGATCAAATCTTACATTCTTACATTAATGAGATGCAAGGAGACACATGCTAAGGCTTGGGAGATCTTCCCACTTAAGGGAGGTAATGGGAAGTATTTTTTTCTGAATGATAATATGTATGGAATGAGGTCCAGAAACACACTTAGTTCCAGTCGGAAAAGAAAGCCAGCATACATATGAAGGCAGAGTTGAGAAAATTACAGATATACAGAGATGGAGCAACATGAATTAACCAATCCTAAAAGCCCAGATTACCCTTCATTTTCTAGTAAGCCAATTTCCTGTTTCAGGAACTTTGAATTGGGTTGTTTTCTTTCTTGCTATGTAGGCTTCTTAAGGAAATATTTTAGAACTATTTAGTTTCATAATGTAATTGTACAAAAGGAGTCACCCCTACATCTACAACTAAGACCAATCTGCACTGTGTCTAAAGAAGGTACACCTCACATAAGCCATTTGTGCTCCACTGTTGAGTTCCCACTAGGACATACTAACTGTTACACAACGGTGTTACTAACTGGTACACAACTGAGCAGTGGTGGGGGAATATGTGAGAGCAAACCCATTAACAGTATTAAAAGCACAGAGGCACTGCTTGGTATCTGATTAAATTGAGTGCTGTCCTGGGATGGCAACTATCTGATAAAAACAAGTCAGGATGCTTGTGCTTCAGGATGGCACTAACCTGGAGTATCCTTACAGGGGTCCAGTTATTGTGTATTCATACAGCGTCCTTGGCAGCAAAAAGGAACCCTGGACTAAAAGATGACCTTTCCCTTTCAGCACAGGTTGAAAGGGAAGTGAAGTCGCTCAGTCGTGTCCGACTCTTTGCGACCCCATGGACTGTAGCCTACCAGGGTTCTCCGTCCATGGGATTCTCCAGGCAAGAATACTGGAGTGGGTTATCATTTCCTTCTCCAGGGGATCTCCCTGACCCAGGGTCTCCTGCATTGGAGGCAGACGCTTTAACCTCTGAGCCACCAGGGAAACCCTTCAGCACAGGTTACTGGGCACTGAAACTGAATGGTTTCTTAAAAAGGCTTTCAGGCAAGACAGATTCATCTCATTCAGTTCAGTCGCTCAGTCGTGTCCGATTCCTTGCGACCCCATGGACTGCAGCACTCCAGGCCTCCCTGTCCATCACCAACTCCTGGAGTTTACCCAAACTCATGTCCATTGAGTCGGTGATGCCATCCAACCATCTCATCCTCTGTTGTCCCCTTCTCCTCCTGCCCTCAATCGTTCCCAGCATCAGGGTCTTTTCCAATGAGTCAGCTCTTCCCATCAGGTGGCCAAAGTACTAGAGTTTCAGCTTCAACATCAGTCCTTCCAATGAACACTCAGGACTGATCTCCTTTAGGATGGACTGGTTGGATCTCTTTGTAGTCCAAGGGACTCTCAAGAGTCTTCTCCAACACCACAGTTCAAAAGCATCAATTCTTTGGTGCTCAGATTTCTTTATAGCCCAACTCTCACATCCATACATGACCACTGGAAAAACCATAGCCTTGACTAGACGGACCTTTGTTGACAAAGTAATGTCTCTGCTTTTTAATATACTGTCTAGGTTGGTCATAACTTTCCTTCCAAGGAGTAAGCATCTTTTAATTTCATGGCTGCAGTCACCATCTGCAGTGATTTTGGAGCCCCCCCAAAATAGTCACCCACTTGCTATTAATAGATGTCCTGAGAAAATTACAGAGCAACCTAGGGATTCTCTTGTAGAAAAAATTACAGTTTTCTAAGTATGAAGTTCAAGAATATTTAGTTTTAATACATGTGAATGGGAGAAGAGGGGAATCAAACAAATGTTTTGCATAGTAAGTGCTGAGTGAATACCCTAAAAGCCATCATTTGGTCATGTCGCTACTTCACAAGGTGCTTTTTTCCTTCTCCAGAGAAAAATGCACCTACTTGGTGAGACTCATTGGCTACAGGCCAGCAAAACATATTTGAATTCTTTAGGAAAAAAAAAAAACCAACAAAACCATAAGTAAGCTGCACTTTAAGAGGTTAACAATGAAGAGGTTTAGGGGACCCAGATTTCAGGTCAACCCCCCTTTGAAACTCTGGGTCTAAGATTCGTGTAGATTACACACACAGAAAATTCCTTTCTTTGAAGATGTGTTTCATTTAACTAGCATGCTTCCTGCCATTAGATAAAAATACTGTCCTAAGACTAACTGCCATTACATCTCCAGGTGAGTCACTGTGATCCTGGGCAGAAAGAGAGCAAACTGTTTGGGGCTCTGATACCAAAGGACATCACCTGCACCCTGCCAGTTTGGGCTGTTACTTCAAGAGACTCACTAAAGGTTCAATGAGTGACTCTGTCAAGAGTGTATCTATTATCATTGTAAGTCAGCTTGCACTTTCTTTAAGTATTATACATAGAGTCAGTACACACCCTTATTTAGCATTTGCCAGGTTTTGATGACCGTAATCTGCATGGTCATTTTCTGTACTGTAATCTAGATTAGCACAGTGGATATGCACACATTTTCATCCCTCATCCTACATGTTCCATCTAGTATCACTAACAAGACACATTCAGATAAGTTCATAAAATGTAAACTACAACCTTTCTGCCAAGTGTGAAAAGATATCCTTTTATTATGAAACAGATAAATTTCTATTATAGGCTGAAGCCCATGTCAGCAAGCCTAAGCCATCTGTTTAAAATTATTATCTTCAGAACCAAGTACATGTTTTAAAAATATGCTAGGCAGAGCTTAATATGGTAAACTCTTAATTTTCTTAATTTGACAAAAATGGACAGAAGGCAAAATGAAAAAAAATTTATTTCCTCAGTGTTTTATCCACTGTCAATACTGTATCTTTGATGCAATATATTTGCAAAGAAAAAACAATCTCAGCTTTTAGTTTCCATTTTAAACAACTACAGTATTTACAAGCTATTCACAATAACAAACACTCAAGACACACGCGCACACACACGCTCACATACACACAGGAGTACATATCTCTGGTTTATACTGAATGCTGGTAGAGGCAATGAATACTTCCAGAGCCCATGATCAGAAAAGGGAAACCCATTCTCCTTCCTCCCACCTACTTTCCTGGAATCATTTTCATATTCTTCCTTCCATTTCCTCATGCAGAGCTCATTGCCAGACTTGTATAATGTTAAGGTAATCATTTTTTACAATTTATTTTTAGTTAAATTATAGTAAGCTTTAAAAAAAAAAGCATAAGCAGACACGATTTCCCCATTTCTATTATTTTGGTTGTAGAATCAAGCTTCATATATAAAAATCTTGTTATACTACAATTATACTAAACCCAAGAGTCATCTGGAGCAGCCATCTCATTTTTCCACTACTTCTCTGCTTTAAATTTCAAGGCATCGTCCCATTCTGTGCAAATAACCTGCAGGAATTCATCCTCATCACAATCTTAGGTGACCTTCCTGCTCCACTGATTCATAAATTCTCAGGTACAGAGCTGAGGCAGAGGAAAAAAAGGTGTAACTCTATATAATAGGTGTGTCTTAGAACAGAGCGGTCAGGTAACCTTGTGAGGACAATCAGCTCTGGTGCCCCAAAGAATGTTATGCTGCTTCCATAAAACAGTACATGAGGAACTTCAGCTCACAAATAAAACTTATTTTTTCTAATTCAGAAAGAACACGTGGCTGATAGGCAATAGAGACAAATTCTTATCACACGTGATTCTTGACAAGCTGACTTGGGTGAGGTGATTCAAAGCAGAAAATACACCTCTGTTTCAAGCAAAATTAATACTTCAACTCACATACCTATCAGATCTACTTGTATAATAATGAACTTCTTTCCAATCACAGTTCTCACCTAAATAAAAAAGGCCTAGGTATATATCAACCAGATTTTTTTTTTTAAATAAGAGAAGTGAAGAAAAGAGAGGCTAGTTTTTTAATACCTTATTAAAAAAACTATACATATCCAACATAATAATAATGTTTATGCTGCACAAATACATCATAATGTCTAATTTTCCTCTTTTTCCAGATTAATAAAAACTCAACTTCCAAGTAAGACCAAAACAAAGTTCAAAGTCATGGGATCCAACTATCATCTTCTTTAATGACACTGTTCTCTTCATTTATTTTGGAATTAAAGGAAAAGCCTCTAGAACAACAATGGATGTTTTACACCTCATCTGAACAAGGTATGCTAACAAAAGTCAAAAATTGACTGGGTCTGTGTCCGAGCAAAGTAATTTTATGTGATTATAATATACTACAGAAAAGAACAAGAAGGAATATTGAGAAATTAAAAAAAAAGGGGGGTGAGGTCTTGTCCATATTCATGAAAAAGTGATGAAAATAAACACAAAAGTAATTCACATTGTGGGCAGCAACTTATAATTTTGTAGCTAGTAAACAAATTCAAATAATTCTCATGCAACACTATTGCTATCTTTTTCTCAAGTCATATATTTACGAAGAAAGATTTTTGCGAGTTAACTTAGATAAAATGGTAATTTTAGCCTCGGGGCAAATCATCAGTTTAAAAGGTTCAGCTCTGGATGAACATGACTCAGTGCAGCAATCGACCAAATGAAGAATTCCTAAGCAGGGGCCCAGGGCTGCTGCTCAGAGGCAAAGCGGAATTCATTAAGGCTAAGCTACCCTTGCTTAAATGTGAGGCTGGTTTTTTACATTTTGATATGAGATGGAAATGTAAACCAACCCAGGAAGAAAAATACATCTTTTTAGTGAGCTGAAGTTAAAGCTTATATTTTCACTGCCTGACATCTGGTACACAGAGTAATTTTCCATATTTCGCTCAAGAGAGAAATCTTGTCTGACTAATTCTATTTCAAGGATTAGTGGAAGTATTCAGATATACTTGAAATATTAAGAAAAATACTTCAAATATAATGGAAGTTAATCTCCCAGTAATGGAAACTCAAAGAAGGCAAAACACTGATGAAGTCTGTTCACTAATTTCCTGAAAGGTAATTAATCTCTTATCATCTTAAAAACACAGAGCCTCACCACCTACACTCTGAAACCCCTTAAATATCAACATATTAATCTAGACTTCTGGAAAAATTATAGTTCTTTAGAAAAAAGTCAACATATAAAATTTTATCAAGTATTGAAAAATGGTGTAAAAAGAGGGCTTACACCAAATTATAAACTGGAAGATTAACCAAAAACTTGAGTTATAAAATGATTTTTACCACTAAATAAGAATAACCAAAAAAAAAAGCTAACCACTGATAACTTACTCCAGAACTCTAAATAAAAATCAAACAAGAAAAAAACCCAGAAAGCTATCAATAAAACTATTTAGAACAATGAAAAAAGTTGAGTTTTAATTACATATCCTTACTTTCAAATTAAGGAACTCTCAAAGTTTTGGCAACTGTGAACTAAAGATGCCAATGAGTGTATACTGGAGTCTTATATATTGCTACCAATGAAAAACGCTATGCAGGGAATCTAAATGAATAGCTCACTATCCTCCAAGGGCGTATGGGACAGGGTTAAGTAAGACATGTATAATCAATTTAATTACTGAAAGTGTGTATATTTCTCTATTATAGTTTAGGTCAAATTATTAAGACATGAATCCTTAATATCAATACTTCCCCAGATGCAATTATTAGAAAAGTATTATGATTTTAAAAAGACTACAAGTTTTAGACTTAAAAAATAAGAACAGGGCTCCTTTTAGGATTCCTAATTAATAACATTACTAAAAGATAACAAAATTCAATTTGTTTTGAGAAACAGGGTACCTTTACATAAAGGTTTAATAAATTATTTGATGAAAAGTTTCTCAACAATAAGTTTTGCAGTGTGTGAAGTCTGGAAACATCAACACGAGGCACACTGGGCTCCTGAATAACCACAAAAATTTTAAACTGGAAAAAGGAAAGAAAAAAAGGTTTTGGAGTGAAAATGCAATCAGATGGTATATATTAGCTGTTTACTTCCTTAGTTTTCATTCCTTCTACTGAAGTCTCATGCTATACTGTAAGATCTACATTAGAATTCCCAAGATCTCCTTCTGTCTCAGAAAGATAACTTCAAACCCACACTGCTCAACAGAGTAGCCACTAAGCACATGTGGCCAGCAAGTACCTGAGATACGGCTAGTTCCACATGCTGTAATTGGAATAGTCTGGATATAACAGATTATATAAAATGTATGACTGAAATTAACTTCACCTGCTTCTTTTTACTTTTCATTCACGGGGGCACAAAGATGGCTGCTCCTAAATGCTCACATGTACAGTCTTCTTTGGAGTGTCACACAAAATGTGAAAAGTTTTCTGAAGGATTTAAAAAGTGCCATATGTTGAAAATGAAATCTAAACTGCAGTTCCCACCTAGACCAACTGTAAATTTGAGTTATATATTTCCCTGAATACATACATTAAAAAAAAAAACAATAAAATTTAAGTTATGAGACAACATATGAGTTAAGTTAATTTCATCACAGATATAAATATTCCAAATTACAGCTACACACTACAAATCACTGGAAATAAAATTCAAGTCACAGAACAAGAAGAGAAGAGGTAAAAGAAAAGGCAAAGTTATTAAAGTGGGATATAACGATAAGAACGGCACCATTTGGATAATTCTGTTTGAAAAAACTTTACTTGATTGACTGAACTGCATGTGAATGACTTCAAGAGCTAAGAACTCTTTAAAAGGCAATCAATCCTTTCTTTAAATTCCTGGACATTTCATCTTCTTTGAAAAGCAAAAAGCATTTTTCTTCCCAGAACTGACCCCAGCAGAACTTGCTCAGGTGGGAGAAGCAGGGTGGCCGGGGTGCTCCTGGTGCTGGAGCCCATCTGAAGTGTGGACACGGAAGCTGGCAGGAGTGTTCACGGGACCAAGTCACTGACTATTGGCTTTGGGAAACACCAGCGATGAAGCCACGTGTATCTTGAGATGGAGTATTCATTTGAAAGGAAACAACTGGTGGACTGGCATGAAGTACAGACTACTAAAGAAGAGTGAGCAGCACTGTTCCTGCTACGTATGTTTATAAGGAAAGGGAAGGGGTTTATCCCAAAGGCAATTTAAATAATGTCATTTTATTTTTATATATAAATAAATGTTCTGAGAAATCTCAGACTTTAGTGCATTGTAAAAAATTAGTGCAGTTTTTTTTCATTAAAGTTTTTAGCGCTCAAGGAATAAGATAAATCTATGTCTGTTTATAGTCTCTTTCACTGTACATTAAACTTTTATACTGCTATGTGTCAAACTGAAGGTTTCTACACTTGTTTTTAAAAATCAAGGTAAATGGATTTCATGTTTTATGACAAAACATGGCAATTATTTTTGGCAAAGAAATTAGAAAAATATGAGATTGTACTTTAGAAATCAAGAATTTGTTGATTTAAAGCATAGGCAATGCATAGGAAAAAACTTTTAAGGATGTATTTTAACAGAACTTTATCCTTCATGCAAAATGTTTTCTCAGCAGCTAACTTAAAAAAATATTTCAGCTTTATTTGGGGATGGAGACAGTGATGGGAGTCAGGGCGAAGGAGAGGTGCTTAACCTAGCCCACTCTATGTTCAAGTCTCTCCTACAGGATCAAAGTGATAACTGCAGGCATCTTCTGCTCTCTCCTCTTTTTTTTCCCCCCCCCAACATCTTGGAATTTTGAGGGAAAAGAAATGAAGTTATAAAACACTGGCTCACACTTCAGCCCCAAGTTCTAGTACCCCAGTTTCAATTACAGTCACATATTTATCTTCAATCTGGACCAGAAGTACTGTCTTGTCGATGTGGGATCTAGTACCTGGATCTCTGCTGCAAGGCACCCATCGGTGAATCACCTGATGATTTAGAACAAAACAAGCAGTTAGTGGCAGAGACCTTGAATACACTCACAGACTCTACCCTTACGATTAGAGGCAGTAATTCAGTTTGATAATTAAGCATAAGTACATAAATCAGCTAAAAACATGCATACAGGCTCCAAAAAGTCAGGGCACCAGCTTCAGAAGAACTTACATGGCCTTCCATGCCCTCCTGAGGACTCCAGTCCTTCCAGCTGTTCCTCCCAGCTTTTAACCGAATTCCCTCATCAGGCCACTGCAGCTCTTTCCTTTTTGACAGGTTGATCCCATCCAGAATTTGACCAGGATCCACAATCTACATTGTAAATAAATATGAATCATTTCCAATTCATTATTTCCTTGAAGATGAATAATTATGTAATTCCAAACAAAATTTCTTTCACAGCACTCTTTGTATCCACATTCTTCACGGCCTATAATGCGATAAAAAACAACCTCAACAGCCCCGTGAGTCCCTTTTAGCCTCCCCGGAGACCTTACTGCCATGGCCACGTAACCATGGCTGAAGAGGGAACAAATATCACCAGTGGAAAACTGCTTGCTTTCAGTTTTTACATTGGCAGAGACTTTTTTGCAACATTCACAAATGTTCTTCCTTCAGACTAAGTAGTCTAAGGTGTGTTTTCACAGGAGTCCTTCACTCAAAACACAAGAAATCAAAACCGGGAAGGAGAAACGGTGGAAGAAGAGTGCTGGGCTTACTTACTTGGACTCTGTAAATCACCTCCCCCTTTTTGGCATGGGAGTTATTGGCAGGGCTTGAGGTGCTGCCGGGCTGCACGTCAGCGGCACAGCTCTGGCCGCCGTCTGTCCCGAGAAAGCCCACGAGGGTGTGATGCTTGCAGGCGGGGATGCTTTGGCTGGAGCTGCTGGAGGAAGGCAAGCCATGCGGCACACAGGCTGGGCCGCTCTGACTGGAGGGTTCCATCTGGTTCACCATAGAGAGGCGGGACTGGATGGATGACGGCAGGTTGCGAAGCGATATCTGGCTGGTGGAGGAGCGCCGACAAGGCACAAATCCCGTGGTGGACATCCGGAGAGATGAGTGTCGGCTGCTGTAGCAGTAAGAGGACTGGCTGGCTACGGAGGCCCGGGCGGGGGACTGCCGGACCAGGCCAGACTGCACGGAGTGAGAGCTGTGGCTAGTGCCTGGGGAGGGAGAGACAGCAGCAGTGCTCACTCTGAGTGGAATGACGCAAGCACAGTCGCTTCTTTTGTAGTTTCTAGGACTTTCTCCCTTAAGCCTCTCACCATAAATTAGCTGGTCAATTTACTGAATTTAACATTTATACCTGAAAATTTTAAAGCTGTCGAAAAGAAATAAATATCTGAGATACTTTTTCTCATGTGGTTCATATAATTTTCATTTGGTGAAGCTTTTTAAAATCCAAATTCTGGGCCATATGAAAAACACAATTAGGTAATCTACAGGAAATAGCGGGATTTAGGGTTGAGATAAATCCTAAAATTTCTTTCACTCAAATATTTCAGAATAACACGAGTACCTCTTTAATACATCAGAGATGAAACAGTTCATGGAAATGAGACAGTGAGAAATATTTATTAAGGATCTATTATGTGGCAAGCTCTGTAACTACTATTTCTCAAAGTTGAGTATTAATGCCCTTTCAAACTACTGTAATGACAAGTTACACTACCTACAGAAGAACAGAGAGGCATCATTGCCGTATGCCTGTGTATTAGGGATCACTGCTGAATATGATCAATGATACTGAATAGCAGGTTCTTCTGTGTCCTTTATTCTAATGGCTTGACAGAATTCTTCAGATTTGTGAAGAGTGATGTGAAGATTATTAGAAAATAATTATTGATTATACTGAAAAATAATCACATGTGCTTTTTATGTGAAAATTAAAAAGAGCTAATCAATGTTAAGAGAAGAAGGTACATTTAAAGTAGCACACTGCCAGTTTGAGGTTTTCACTCAGAAGGTAAAGAAGAACAAACGAAATGTTGATCACACACCTATTTAGAGTCTTAACAATTTCAGTGCCATTACCTTTTTTCTAATTGAAGTAAGTGGTTTAAAGTTTAATCTGATCCATGTTCAACAGTGGGGAAAAGGACAATGCTGATAACCAACCAGCCATCTGGGAATGGATGAAACCTGGCTTGCATACCAGGTAAGATTATGGCTCTCATGTAAAAGGCAAATTAGTAAAAGAATACCTTCCTTTGGGATAAGGAAAATTTTCTTAAATAGGATACAGAAAGTGTTAATCATAAAGGAAAAGATTAGTAAATTGCTCTATACAAAAATTAAGAACCTCTCATTAAAAAAAGACAAGCCCACTCTTCACAGGAAGAGAAGAGAGAACCAAGATACAGAATGGGAAGAGCTATCTTTGGTACAGAAAACTGACAAAAAGCTCAATCCAGAATATACAAATATAAATAGGAAGAAGACATGGACTTTCCTAGTGGTCCAGTGCTTAAGAATCCTCCTACCAGTGCAGGGGACAAGGGTTTGGTCAAGGAAGATCCCACATGCCCTGGAACAACTAAGCCCTTGAGTCACAACTCCGGAGCCCATGCACCCTAGAGCTCTGCTCTGCAACAAGAGAAGCCACAGCAATGCAAAGCTGCTGCTTAGTCGCTTCAGTCGTGTCCGACTCTGTGTGACCCCATAAATGGCAGCCCACCAGGCTCCACCATCTCTGGGATTCTCCAGGCAAGAACACTGGAGTGGGTTGCCATTTCCTTCTCCAATGCATGAAAGAGAAAAGTGAAAGGGAAGTCGCTCTGTCGTGTCCGACTCTTAGCGACCCCATGGACTGTAGCCCACCAGGCTCCTCCGTCCATGGATTTTCCAGGCAAGAGGACTGGAGTGGGGTGCCACTGCCTTCTCCGGGTGCACTGCAAACTGGAGAGCAGCTACCACTTGCCACAACTAGAGAAAGCTCACACGGAGCAACGAAGATCCAGCGCAGAAAAAGATACATTCATTTTTAAAAAAAATCTTAAAGATAAATAAGAAAAAAATAACCAAATAGAAAAAAAGGGCAAGAGACTTAATATGACTCCAAAAGAAGAGATGATAAACTCAAAAGTTTCCAACCACAGGTATTACAGCAATGCAAATTAAAACAATGAAACTAAAGACCACCCCCTTCTCCTGTCTCTCTGAGACAGCAGGGAGCAGAGCTGGGAACCTTGATACTCAAAGCTGGACATTCCTATGTACGACTGGTCAGAGTACCAACTGGTTTAAAAAAGAAAGTCTAGAAAGATTTTTGGCATTTTATATCATGAATCGTAAATATCTACATAAACTTTGATTTCATTTCATGTCTCAAGTTTCCAGCCCAAGAAAAGAATAAGAGATTATAATATAAAGATTTATATACAAAGTTATAATACTCAGAAGAAATCAAATCATTGTTCAATAGGAGAGAAGTTACATAAATGATATTAGTTACGTATGATTAGCCTTTAAAAATGGTACTTCCAAAGAAAGGCTATTTTTAAGTATTATATATTTATATACATAAAATGATTAATATAGACAGGTAGGATAACGGTCCACTGGGAATCAAATAACACATTCTGCTTACATATTTCCAAGTAGGTAATGTGTCATCCTCTTTACACACACATACCACACAGCTGAGGGACGGACATCCCACACATAATTTTGGTTCAGATTACCTAGGGCTGGAGGGTGGGATGTGCCAGGCGGATGAAGTCCTGCTCCGGGTGCCTGGCCTGGGTTTCCAGTGCTTCCTTGGGAGGCACTGCTGTGGGGATCGTTGGCAGTTGCCGCACTGTTACTGGCACTGGAGGGGCCGCCTCCAGTATCAGGATCTTCGATATTGCCACCACTGTTACATCCGGCTCCACAACCTTTCCTTAACCTAGGAACAACCAAACACCAGGGTAGGAGGCACTATCCCGAGGTCACTTCAAGATAGGTATTTCTTCCTTTCTCTAGATATTCTAAACATTCAATGCTACTGATGTTCACCTTTCAAAGTCTTCATGGAGCAATCCACTGACTCCATTCTTAACCGACTTCACTTTTATATACTCTATCACCTTTCTTACACCATAATGAAGAACTGTACATAACAACGTGTTCCATTAAGATCTCAGCTGGAAACAGAATTCTTGCCACTGTATACAACCCACGAGAACCTAACTGATTTAAATTAAATCTAATTTATGCTGTAGCAAACTGAAGAGAGCTGCTGTAATAATTTTCTTTTGTTTTAAAGTGTAGAGTTTAAACTGTCTCAGTTTGGCACTGAAAATCCTGCACCCCATCAAACCACTCAGTCCTGAGCAAACAAGGCAATTTCAACACACCTATTTTTTTAAGACAAAACTTCTTTGAACACTATCCTGGTTTGTGTTCTTCCTCCTGTTTGAATAGGGGTTGATGTTAAAATGGTGAAATTTTACTGTAATGCTGGAAGAATTTTAAAGCACCTGTTTTAGAGTTCATTGCTCTAATCCCGTTTTTCTTAAGTTCTGATATTTAAAGATCTGAACAACTCTTGATCTGCAATTTTTCTTTACCACCCATCATATACCACATCATATACCATATGTTCCTATACCACACATCATAATTTACTAGACAAAAGGCAGAGGAAACAATTCATGTGCATACTTGAGGACATTACAGATTTGAGACTCGAGTGCTCCTTGTTCAAACGGCAGCAGTATCTCTGCATTGCGCAAGGAGGAGCTTCAACATGGATAGCATACTCCCCCTACTGCTCAAATGGAACTCAAAAAGAATGAAATCAGCTTGCCCAAGTTTCTTTGCTTTTTCTCTAGTTGGCCCTGTTTGCTGACCCACACATTCTAATAGCAACAATATGCTACAGTAGAGTTTAAAAAAATTAGAGAGAGGGAATTATTCAAGATTCTATTAAATGCTAGAGCAGTGGTTCCTGACCAGAGTTGTGCGTTAGAATTATCTAGGAAGAGTTTAAAGATACGCATGCTCAGCTTCTACTTCCTAGAGCTCAGCTGTAACGAGTTTTTACTGTACCATGCCAGCTGCATTCTTCCTAAAGCTTTCCAGGCGACACTCATGCACAAGGTATAGATTAGGTGGGTCAGGACACACCATTGCTGGAAAAGGCAGCCCCACAGCTCACCTGTGCCAGGTTGACACGACGAAGTTTCTGATACTTCCCAAGCTGATGGGTCCCCCAAGAATTTCTTTAAGCTGCTCATGGCTGTCAGAGTAAGAAGTTGTCAGGGGTGAGACAAAGATAGGGTAGCCAATAGGTTGATCACAGGATGAGTTTATCATGTTTCTCAGCGCCTGCTTGGCATTCTGGATGCTACCTCTCTCTGGGTTACGGTTACGCAGGAAAACAAGCTCCTGCTGCTGCCCTGCCCAAAGGCCTCGGACACACTCCTTATTCACCTGAAAATCAGAACACACAGGAAGTAGGTTAAGGGGCTAAGAATAAAGTTTATATAAATAGAAGGGCAGCAATGGGAGGGATATAAAAGACATTACAATAACCAGCTGTGAAAAGCAGGAAACAAATATAAGTAGGTCACATCTGAATGGGAGTTAACCATTTCCCACCGTCATTAGGTTGTTAAATAATAAGCACCTACAGAGCTCCTCCTTTTGCTGTCTTGTAAAAATACCAAGTAAAATGTAGTCTATTTAGTTTTCTAAATTGGTGAAGCACTGAATGCTGTAACTGAGATAACAGATATTTTTGACAGAAATGAGAGGTAACAAGTATTTAGAGTTGAAAGGATATTTGTGATTTTGTTGGGGCGGGGTTGATTCAATGAAGAAACAAGTAAAACATTTCAAACTATCAAAATAAAATTTCAGAGATTATGCCTCCTACAGTCTTGAGACGTTTAAAAAAACAACAAAACAAACCAACCAAAAAAACAGGTCAGAATGAACCATTTACAGTGAGCTACTGATCACTAGCAAGTACAAGTTATAGTATTATTTTGCAACCTAGGAATCAATCATGTTAGCAATACAGGGCTGACATTTTCAGAAGAGATGTTGCCCAAACAGGCAAAAGACTGCCAAAACAGAAATAAGGAAAGGCTTTAAGGCTTCACGGCACGTGAGGAAACTTCAGAAGACAGAGTACATTACTGACAAAATAAATTATTAAGTGCTTATAAACAAGAACCATCAATGTGGTGTGGTTGTATGCTTTTGTTTTCTGTGAAGGAATTCCATGACTTTCTAAAAGTCTGGATGAGGCTCTCTGAGTCTCACTGTTTTCAGAGGCAGACAAGTGCTCCAAGCCTTACTTTAATGACCCTGAAGCTCAGGTGGCGTCTGTTGAGCATGATGATCTTGTACTCGTTGGTGCCATCGTCCATGACGTGCCGCAGAGCGAGCAGGGAGGGCGAGTTGGCGAGCACTGCACTCCGCCACGCAGGGTCCCCTTCGTGGGCAATGACGAGGTTCTTCTCGTGAGATACAATGGCTTCATAGAGCACAGTGGGGTCATCGTATTCATCTGGAGAAGTGAAATGGTCCTATAGACAGAAATAAAGATAGACCTGTATTTCTAGGAAAATTAGAGAATGACTTCCAAGACAATGAAAGCCTCTGTAAAACTAAATTAGTTACTAAATTATAAGTCTTAAAAACTGGCTTATGTATTTCATTATCAGCATGTGTTAGTATTAGCAGAGGTAAATGATTGATTCTTAAATTTATCCAGATTAGGAATTAGCTCATTACTGCTCTACTACTTCTGCAAATTCCTCAATTCAACACTACCTGTCCTCTAAGTTTTATTAGCTAAACCATTTCCAATTTATATATATTTTGTTTACCTCATTCAATTTGGTTTGCATATCTTCATTTTTTTTCCTGTTAAAGGATTATCTCAACGTTTAACGCTACATAAAAGGTCTCTAAACTATGTTTCTTTTTAACTAGGTGCTTTTCACTTAAAGTCTCATCTCTAGGATGATAACAATATACAATTTTTATCCTGCCTCTCTTCTAGTTAAGATAAGGCTCAAAACTATGAGCTTGGAGGACAAATTAAGGGTCCCAAGTCCTAGAGAAACTAGGTCTTCTTGACCTTAGCAACTACTCATTTACTTGGTAAGTTGTTATTTAATATCTACCACATGCAAGACTGTGTGGCAGATAGCCTGGATGAAACAACGGAGTATATGGAATGTATCAACATTTCCCATTCAGAAACCCCCAAACTAACAGGGGATACAGGATATAAACCCCAATAATCATAGCACAATTTGGAATTTCTGAAATGGTATGTTATTAAGGAAACACAAATACTATATTAGCTGCCTTCATATTTATAGTTAAGAGGCCGATACATTTTTACACTCAGGTAAAGTAACTCATTTGTGCTCAGGCCAGCTGACTGGAGTGTGTGCTATTGGGAGGTGAGATGGTGACAGCAAGACGGTGATATCCCCAAAGATGCACCTCCAGGTCGGGAGGACCACCAACATGAGGATAACGGAAGTCTTCACGTACATGTGGGTACATAGCGTACAAAGTTCTCCAACACATGATCTCACCTAACTCTTAAAACAATGTTGTCAAGTAGGTTGAGCAGATAATGCCAGCATTTTACAAATTTGGAAACTGAAGCTCAAAGAGGCTTAAGCTGGGAAAGATTGAGGGCAGGAGGAGAAGGGGGTGACAGGGGACGAGATGGTTGGATCACATAACTGACTCAATGGAGGTAAGTTTGAGCAAATTCCAGGAAAGCGTGAAGGACAGAGAAGCCCGCAGTCCATGGGGTCACAAAGAGTCTGGCATACTTAGTGCTGAACAATGAGGTTTAGAAGATTAGTATATGACTGTAGTGCCAGAACTTGAATACATTTTTTGAGTGTTTTTTCATTCTGACATAAGATGCTCTCTTTCAGCAAGATACTCACTTAAGGAAGAAATGACATCCTTGGATTAGTAGTGTTTGTACAATTATTTGAATAGAAAATAAAAGTGCAGAGACAAGCGATAAACACATTCTCAGTAAAATGGACACAAAGTCTGAAATCATTAGGCATGCCAAAAGCGGAGACTGTTCAATCCTGTCCAAGTATTTATTTTCATTGGGCTTAAAATGGTTGAATGAATATGTAAACTTCTATGTACATCATTCAGCAGTGTTTTACTGATAAATATTTGAAAAAGCAGAATGTCCATGAATAGAGAAAGAGCTGAATAAACAGTAAAAATTACACTCTGGAAAACTAGTTATTAAAAAGTGAAATGCCTCTACAGGTGCTGACTTAGAAAGGTGTCCACATTATACTAACTGGGAAAAAAGCTTGACTCAGATCAATTTACACAGCATTACATTTTTAAAAAGGAAAATATGTATAAATGTAGTTGGAAATGCCTGAATGAACCTGGGGAAAGCAGAAAAGATGGGCATCCAATTACTGGCAGTGACTGCTTCCTGGAGTATCGTATGATGGGATGGGATGACAGAAGACGCTTGCTCTTGGGAGATGTTTACTTTTCATTGTTTTCCATTAGTTTTTAAATAAATAAAAAAAGAGATAATGTTTCCAATTCTAGGAAAGGTTTTCAGAAGCATTTTAGAAATAGACTTGAGAAGTTATGAGAAGATGCACAGGAAATATTATTTGTTGAAAACAATGCAACTCATGTAACATTCACTGGCTGCCAAGTACTGTGCTAAGCAATGAGGATATAAAGATTACTAAGACACTATCACTGTCCTTAAGGAGATCACAGGTTGTTAAGATTTTCATTATGTATCTCTTGTAAACCAAGCTAGACTTTAATTGGTGTATTTTAGCTCTAACAACCATGTAAACTCCCTTAAAGAGACTAGTGGGGAAAAAAAAATAAGGAAGTAAGCTGTTTTACAAAATGATTAGAGGACGAGAGAGAACACATCAAAAAGGTGACATTTTAATTTCTCTGAGTTTTGGCTCATCTTCAGCTACAAAACTGTGAGTAGAATAAATCTCTGGGCTGTGGGTGATTATGTGGATGAAAACACTGATACATTACAGAACACTGTAAAATTAAATATTACACAGATAACAGTTTTAATTTCTAAAGTAAAAACATATAACAGATTGCTGAATTAAAAATTAAAAAGCACCCTATCAGAGACTGTGTCTGAAACAAAGGTTAACAGAAATTTTAAGTATTTAGCTCTCTGGAAACAGAATCTTTTAAAAAACAATCAGTTGAGGTATAATTTACACATAATAAACTGCACCCATTTTTTTTTTAATTGCACCCATTTTAAGAGTACAGTCAGACGCACTTTGACAAATGTGTAAACCCGTGCTAACCACTGCTACAATCTAAATATAGACTATTTCTGTCATTTCAAAGTTCCTTCCTGCCCTCTGGCATTCAATCCCTACATCCCAAGCAATCACTGATCTGCTTTCTGTCACTACAGATTAGTTTGGCCTGTTTTAAATTTTACCTAAATAAAATAATACAATATGCACTCTTTTTACGTCTGGCTTCCCTTATTCTGTATAATATTTGATATTCATTCTTCCTGTGGCATCTAACAGAGATCATTTATATTTATTGCTATGTAATATTCTATCTGTTGATGAACACTGGAGTTAACTGCAGCTTTGTGCTCTTGGGACTAGAACTGCTATGCACACATGTGTAAGTCTTTGGGTGGACATATGCTTTCATTCTCTTGGGTAAATATGTGGGAATGGACTTGCTAGGTCACATGCCAAGTAGTATACATGTGTAGATGGTGAAGTCGCTCAGTCGTGTAAGACTCTTTGCAACCCCATGGACAGTAGCCAACTAGGCTCCTCCGTTCGTGGGATTTTCCAGGCAAGAATACTGGAGTGGGTTGCCATTTAATACTTTAACATAGAAGCCTTTTGTGGATTTTCATGAGTACAAATGAACTTTGGAGATGAACCGTACTTATTTACACATCTATCTTTTCCTGGCCTGAGAGTCTCTCACCAGCAACCCCCTGTCTGGTCAAAGTGATGCTCATTGAATGGCTGCTGCTTGTTACTTCACAGGTCAATCTCACTCTTCTCCAAGGTGTACGGGGATCACAGAACTTCTCCAGGTTGCATCTGTGTTCTCACCTTATCCCCTCCCCCAGCACTCCATGGCCCCGAGTTCCCATGTGCACCTCCTTACCCCTTCCCAATCTGTCATTGTTGCTGTCAGTCACGGTTAATGACAGTGTGTTGTATTCAACTGTGTTGGGCCTGATTATAAGGTAGAGAACCATTGTCACAGGCTAAAAACACATGTAAGGAAATGGACTGGAAGCACCAGGCAAGAGCACTTGTAGGGAGAGACAGGGATCAGAAAATACGGAGAGTCTGTGCCTCAGTTTCCTCTCTGCCAGATGCAGATAAAATACCTGTCATGATGTTTAGAATTAAAGATGTCTGTCAGGAGCTGTTAGATAATTATGCTACATAAAAGAGTATTTCATACGTAGCAGAAACACTATACCTTCTGAGAAACTGTTAAGTTTTAAAAACATTTTAATATGAAATCATTATCCTTTTCTTTAAAATACACTGAATTTTGTCTTGAAACTCTAAAGCCAGTCTGATGATGGACAATTCTGTTGCTGCTGTTCAGTCGCTAAGCAGTGTCTGACTCTTTGTGACCCCATGGACTGCAGCACACCAGGCCTCTCTGTCCCTTGCTATCTCCTGGAGTTTGCCCAAGTTCATGGCTATTGAGTAGGTCATACTATCCAACCATCTCATCCTCTGCCGCCCTCTTCTCCTTGATCCCAAATATTTTTTTCCCCATCATCCCCAAAATAGAAATTTTCACAGAAATTTTCAAATACTATAGTCTTTATTAGTAATGCTCCTAAATAATATGGGGTGTTAGCTTCATTCCATTAGGTCATGGTAAAATCATCTGAAGAGCAATCCACCTCTTGTTTGGCAGAGAGACATCCCCATTTGAGCACAGCAGGTGCATTTGATCAATACTGTCACGTGCTATCTTCATATCTCATCACAGCTGTCAGGCGGAACAGTAAGGGCACCAAGTGCCAGTGCCTAATTTCAAAATATATTCTTAAAGGGGCCCAGGGCTTTAGATTTGCATTTGGGGGTCTCATTTTCATTTTACTGCCTTACTAGGATTATTTAATTAAGGCTGATTCTGTCCTAACCATCATTTATTCTATAAAACATGGTAAATGAAGCTCATAGTTAAATAATAGCAACACTTCCAAGACTCCTGAGATGTTGTTATGTTGCACTGGGAATCAACTAACATTTACCCACAGAACAGGCATAAATTACAATCACCTGAGAACAGACATGAATTACAATCACCTGAAGTCTAAGCAACCATTACAGGGGCCCAAGGTTTTTATTTTCAGTTTGCCACTGCTTGTATTTTTCTTCAAGCTCATGCCCAGGTCACTCTCTACTATTACTATTCAAATTCACTGTTACAAACACAGGTTCAGGCTTCTAAGATTTAATATCATGTCAAGAATCATGCTTTCCTTTGTCTCAAATCAGAGGATTTCTCAAAAGGATCCCAAAGAACACAATTTGGGAGTGAAGTGAAGAAGTACCATTGAAACCAGTAATGCGTTAGAAATTCCCTCCTCTTACCTGATGAAGTTTAATGGACATACGAATTCCAGGGACTACTACTTTCCTCAGGAGTTCCATGTCAGCAAAGATCCATTCGTCCCGAATTGAAGAAATACGGAAATCTCCCTTAAATAGGGCATGCAATCCATAGAGGAATGACTCTAAATTACTGTTAAGATTGGAGATAAAAGTTTACATATTTTGACAAAGGTCTTGCATTACACTGATTCTAACATCTGGTTATGCATCGGAATCATTGGGGAGTGTGTGAAGATACAGATGCCAAGAACTAGTATCAGTGCCCCCGAGTCAGAGTCACAAAGGTCAAGGCTCTGTGCCCTGGACCCTTGTTTATGAACTACTGTAAGAGTGAGTCCTTGAACATAAACAGAAGGTAAAGACTCTCTAACTTGAAAGTAAGGAGGGCCTAATGGAAAACATGAAGTAATCAGAGAAGAAGCGTTATGTGGCATTTCTTAATTCTAATTCAACTGGGTGTTCACAACAAGAAATCCAGTTTACATTTAGAGTCCCCAAATCTAATGTACCATTATATTAAGAATATAAATGCTCTGAGCAAAGACTGAAAGGAGAAAAATAAAAATAAAAGGAAGTGAATGGTTAGAAAAATAGATGTATATGGGAAGACACCAATCATACATTTTAAGTTATTTTTTTAATGTCTTAAATTATTAAACTCTCATTATCTGCAGCTGCCTACACACATGTGAATTTTAAAAGTTAGTTCTTTTAACCACTTGTGTTTACTAAAAAGATCTATACAATATCTGAAGAAACATTTGTAATAAATTAACATAGAATGCTTCCATTAAAAACCATTTTAGATTTTTCAGATTTTGGTTATAGAGCTTCCCAGTCTGTTTCTGAAAACAGCAACACCCTCCTTACCTGGACATATGGTGGGATGCAGTCCCCAAAGCTCTCCGTCCCAGAACACAGAGTCCATAACAGAGAGTCACCAGAGATGAATCTTTGTCCACATCCAGTGGCTTTAAATGAAAAAAGAAAGAAAGAAAACAAGGAACAGGGTGAACGGGGTCGAAGGCACAAATTTCCACTTATAAAATGAGTAAGTCATGGGGATGTAATGTATAGCACGGTTGACTCCAGTTTAGTAATACTATACTGCATATTTGACAGTTACTAAGAGTACATCTTGTACATTCTCATCACAAGGAAAAAATAATTCTGTAACTGTATGATGAAGGATGTTAATGAGAGCTATTGTGGTGATCATTTTGCAATATATACAAATATCAAATCATTATGCTGTATACCTGAAACTAATGCTGTATGTCAATTATACCTCAATAAAAAAGAACAAAAGAATATTACTTATCAGAATGGTCTATGAGTATTTAACAAATCAGAAAAATCTATTCAAAAAATCAGAGAAGACAAGGAACTCAAGTAGCATATACTATCTCCTCAAATACAAGTTCTAATGAAAAGAAACAGCATAAAATGAAGTATGAATGTGTAAAAAGAGGTTCCTTGGAATCTTTAAATAAAACTAATGTTTTATAATAATACTGGAACATACTGGAAAAAACTGGCTGTATTAGAGTGTTAGGATCTTAGCTAAACATCTCAAAGTACTTGCTGATATACATTATTACTGATACTGCCCTCTCCTGAAATATATTCTATTTATTAATTAGTTATTTCTTGACCTAACCGGGCAAGCATTAGTGACAACAGCATTAGCCTATCAGTGACAGTAACCAATTAAAGGAAATAAAATTGATGTCTATAAAATATTGCTTTCCTTCAACCTTTTAATTCTTTCACAGTTGCATGCCTTTATTATTGATTATTCAGTTCAGTTCAGTCGCTCTTTGCGACCCCATGAATCGCAGCACGCCAGGCCTCCCTGTTCATCACCATCTCCTGGAGTTCACTCAGACTCATGTCCATCGAGTCAGTGATGCCATCCAGCCATCTCATCCTGGGTCGTCCCCTTCTCCTCCTGCCCCCAATCTCTCCCAGCATCAGAGTCTTTTCCAATGAGTCAACTCTTCGCATGAGGTGGCCAAAGTACTGGAGCTTCAGCTTTAGCATCATTCCTTCCAAAGAACACCCAGGGCTGATCTCCTTCAGAATGGACTGGTTGGATCCCCTTGCAGTCCAAGGGACTCTCAAGAGTCTTCTCCAACACCACAGTTCAAACGCATCAATTCTTCGGTGCTCAGCCTTCTTCACAGTCCAACTCTCACACCCATACATGACCACTGGAAAAACCATAGCCTTGACTAGACGGACCTTAGTCGGCAAAGTAATGTCTCTGCTTTTGAATATACTATTTAGGTTGGTCATAACTTTTCTTCCAAGGAGTAAGCGTCTTTTAATTTCATGGCTGCAGTCACCATCTGCAGTGATTTTGGAGCCCCCAAAAATAAAGTCAGCCACTGTTTCCACTGTTTCCCCATCTATTTCCCATGAAGTGATGGGACCAGATGGCATGATCTTCGTTTTCTGAATGTTGAGCTTTAAGCCAACTTTTTCACTCTCCTCTTTCACTTCCATCAAGAGGCTTTTTAGTTCCTCTTCACTTTCTGCCATAAGGGTGGTGTCATCTGCATATCTGAAGTTATTGATATTTCTCCCAGCAATCTTGATTCCAGCTTGTGCTTCTTCCAGCCCAGTGTTTCTCATGATGTACTCTGCATATAAGTTAAATAAGCAGGGAGACAATATACAGCCTTGACGTACTCCTTTTCCTATTTGGAACCAGTCTATTGTTCCATGTCCGGTTCTAATTGCTGCTTCCTGACCTGCATATAGGTTTCTCAAGAGGCAGGTCAGGTGGTCTGGTACGCCTTACATAATACTAAAGAGAATCTTGGTAGCACCTTAATTACTGAGAAACAATCGAATGCAGCGGTTCTCAAAGTGTAATCCTGGGACACAACAAGAGCATCACCTGGAAACTTATTAGAAATGCAAATTCCAGAGCCACTTCAGACCTGTTAAGTCAAGTTCTGGAGGTGGGCGTCCACCTATCACACTCCCATCACATTCTAATGTATGCTAACATTGAAGAATCATGGGTCTAGGCTTTTAATGAGCTTAATTATTCTATCTTTTCCAATTATATATTTATCTGATTTTATAAACCATTAACATATACAGAAAAGGGCAGCTGTCTAAGATACTAGCTTAATATAGACTGTTTAATTAATTACCATTACCTGGGTAATTTAGTTAATTTTAACTGTGAAGGAGATCCTACATTTCTTTCTTTTCTGTCTCCCTCTCTCCGTGACCCAGTCAACTACATTAAGAAAAAAAATTTTTTTCCCCATAACAGAAGCAGTACATATGCTGAAAATGTACTACTTCTGTTACGGGGAAAAAAATTTTTTTTAAACTTTAGTTCAGGCTTCTGGAACTGGTCAAGATACAGTAATAAAGACACTGCTGCTAAAGCTGAAGCTCCAATACTTGGGCCACCTGATGTGAAGAGCCGACTCACTGAAAAAGACCCTGGGAGAACAAAATGGTGGAGGAGCAGGTGGATGAGGAGTACATCTCTCTCTACGATACATCAGGAATACCCCTTCAGACACAGAAGTGCATGCAGAACGCCAGCTGAGAGCAGACAGGAGAACCTGACCAGTGGAAAAGAGTATATCAAACCACGCAAAACTCAGTAGAATGAAGGAACTAGCGGGAAAAACAGGAGAGTTAGTAGGACCGGACCTGCCCTCTGCGGGAGGGGTAAGCAAAGCAGAGGTCCGATCCCCACATGGGATAATTCTGAGTCAGAGGAGAAACATTCAAGCCTGAGAGTGAAACAGCTGATCTGTGGCAGCCTAAATGGAAATGGTAATCAGACAGTCCTTGCCGCAGCCATACATATCCCAGACAAGAACACTGGTCCCCTGGAAGGTGCATCAGCCGGGAGCTGGAGTTTTGGGATTGTGGAGCAATCCCAGGGTAAGGGCTGCTGTTGACTGCAGAGAGATGAATTGAAGGGATGTGAGGGAGGAGACTGTGGTGGGAAATGTCTGTGGAGGAAAGCCAGGCATCCATGGAAGCAAGGTGATACTGCTGAGTTACGTGTAGGAGGTGGAGCCATCTCCATAGCCTCTCTCTCCCCACACACCAGCATCCATAGTTGAATAATAGAGAGGCTGGCTCATCAAATGCCTGATGCACTGAATTACAGAGCAGGACCCCACCCACATGGCCCTTTAAGTGCCTGACCTGCTGATGTACAAAGTAGGACCCCAGCTAGGAGTGCTCTCTATGTGCCTGATGTGCTGAACAACAGAGAAGGACCCCAGGCAAGGGAGCCCTCTAAATGCCTGAACGGGCAAAGCTATGGAGAAAGGCTGGCCAAAAAGGCCTTCTGATCGCCAGCTACAAGAGGCTCAGAAGAAAAGACTGATTGATAGGGCCATAACTCCTGCAGCAGAGGCGGTCCAAGTCCCTGCACACTTGGCGCCACCAGGGTCCCCGCACGCCAAGCAGCTGTGCCACATTCACACTCAACTCTCACTGGGGCAGAGCTGCCACAGGCAAAAAATGTCTTGCATCTATGCACGCGGGGTCGCTTTGGTTGTGTCCAACTCTTTGCAATCCTGTAGACTGGGGCCTGCCAGGCTTCTCTGTCAGGGAGGGGATTTCTCCAGGCAAGAATACTGGCGCTTACTGACTAACAGTGGTTGCCATACCCTTATAGAGCACTATATTTCCTGCTGCCCTAGTACCAATTCCCCTGAGTACCTGGTGCTGCCAGAACTCCTGTGACCCAACCAGCTGCACCATCTCCACACCTGGACCTCAGAGGGGCAAACCCAAGTCCTCCAGGGCAGCCTCAGGAACAAACTCCAGTGGACAACCCCCATGTAGAGGTGGAAATAAAACCACAATTGAAATCCAGGGGCAGTGTGGCGAAGGAAGAAGACCCAAAACCTTCCCACCAGCTGCACAAGCTGCAGATTAAGTCCACACAATCAACTAGGCAGACTGTTGTCTATGACATAAAAGGTCATTGAGAGTTCCCACAAAAGAAAACACACTAGTTCTGATAGCTGTGGACATTGGAGGCAAGAACACACAGAAGTAGGACCAGATTAGAATCTGAGCTGCCACCACAGCAGGTCCAGAGATCAGCACAGTGTTAGAGGGCATCCTAGGGAGGTAAGGTGGACTGTGAAAGCAGTGACTCTAGGAGTATCAAATAGAACTCAACATAAATGAAACCATGTGAATAAAAGACCCAGCATCACCCATAGCACCCTGTGCAGGACACCTCATCTAAACAACAAACAAAACAAAAATACAAACAAAAATCACCAGCAGACAGGATTACCACCTCACTCAGCCTTGCCCATCAGAGGAAAAACAAGCAAACAAACAAAAACTCAGCACAAATCTCACCCTACACAAACCACTGGACCAACCTCAGGAGGGCAGAAACCAAAAGGAAGAAAGAATTCAACTTTCTTCAAGGACAGAATTCAACTTTCCTTGAAGCCTGGAAAAGGAGACCTCAAATACAGTAAGTTTAAAAAAAAAAAAAAAAAAAGGCAGAGAAATACTACACAAATGAAGGAACAAACCAGAAACACAGAAGTCCAAATAAATGAAGAGAAAATAGGCAAACTATTGAAAAAGAATTCAGAATAATGATAGTAAAGATGATCAAAAACCTTGCAAACAAAATGGAGAAAATGCAAGAATCAATTAACAAAGACCTAGAAGAATTAAAGAATAAAATACAGAGACAACACAATTACTGAAATTAAAAATACTCTAAAAGGAATCAATAGCAGAATACCTGAGGCAGAAGAATCAATGAGCTGGAAGATTAAATGGTGGAAATAACTTCTGAAGAGCAGAATAAAGTAAAAAGAATGAAAAGAACTGAGGATAGTCTCAGAGACCTCTGGGACAATATCAAATGCACCAACATTTGAATTATAGGGGTCCAAGAAGAGGAAGAGAAAAAGAAAGAGTATGAACATTTCTCAAGAGATTATAGTTGAAAATTTCCCCAACATGGAAAAGAAAATAGTCAATCCAGTCCAAGAGATGCAAAGAGTCTCATACAGGATAAACCTAAGAAGAAACACACCAAGACACATACTAATCAAACTAACAAAGACTAAATGCAAAGAAAGAATTATAAGCAGCAAGGGAGAAGCAAGAAGTAACATACAGGGGAAACCCCATATACTTAAGCTGATCTTTCAGCAGAAACTGCAGGCCAGAAGAGAATGGCAAGATATATTTAAAGTACTGAAAGGGAAAATCTACAACCAAGATTACTGTACTCGGCAAGGATCTCATTCGAAACTGATGGAGAAATAAGCTTTTCAGACAAGCAAAAGTTAAGAGAATTCAGTACCACCAAATTAGCTTTACAACAAATGTTAAAGGGACCTATACAGCCAAGAAATACAAGAGAAGAGAAAAGATCTACAAAATCAACCCCAAACAATTCTGAAAATGGTAATAGGAACATATATATCAATAATTACTTTAAATGTAAATAGATTACATGCTCCAACCAAAAGACACAGACTGGCTGAATGGATACAAAAACAAGACCCATATATACGCTGTCCTCAAGAAACCCACTTCAGACCTAAAGACACATATAGACTGAAAGTGAGAGGACAGAAAAATATATTCCATGCAAATGGGAAGCAAAAGAAAGCTGGAGTAGCAATCTTCATATCAGACAAAATAGACCTTAAAATAAAGATTACAAGAGATAAGGAAGGACACTACAAAATGATGGAAGGATCAATCCAAGAGGAAGACATAACAACTGTAAATATCTATGCACCCAACATAGGAGCACCTCAATACGTAAGACAAACACTAACAGACATAAAGGGAGAAACTGACAGTAACACAATAATAGTAGGAGACTTTAACATCCCACTCCTATCAATGGTCAGATCATCAAAACAGAAAATTAGTAAGAAACACAAGTTTTAAATGACACATTAGATGAGATGGATCTCACTGACATCTTCAGGACATTCCATCCAAATGCAGAAGACTACATCTTCTCAAGTGCACATGGAACATTCTCCAGGACAGACCACATCTTGGGTCACAAATCAAATCTCAGTAAACTTAAGAAAACTGAAATCCTATCAAGCATCTTCTCCGACCACAATGTTATGAGACTAGATTATCAATTACAAGAAAACAACTGTAAGAAACAAAAACACATGGAGATTAAACAACACATCTCTAAATAACAAACAGGTTACTGAAGAAATCAAAAGGGAAATCAAAATATTTCTATAAACAAATGACAATGAAAACATGACAACTCAAAACCTATGGGATGCAGTGAAAGCAGCTCTAAGAGGGAAGTCTGCAGTGGTACAATCCTACCTCCAGAGACAAGAAAAACCGAACAGACAACCTAACTTTACACCTGAAACAACTGGAAAAAGGAGAACAAAAATCCCCAAAATTAGCAGAAGGAAAGATACCATAAAGATCTGAGCAGAAATAAATGAAAAAGAAATGAAAGAAACAATAGTAAAGATTAGTAAAACTAAAAGCTGGTTCTTTGAGTGAATAAACACAATTGACAAAACTTTAGCCAGACTCATCATGAAAAAGAGAGAAGAATCAAATCAACAAAATCAGAAATGAAAAAGGAGAGGTTACAACAGACAATGTAGAAATACAAAGGCTTATAAGAGAATATTATGAACAACTATATGGCAATAAAATAGATAACCTGGAAGAAATGGACAGATTCTTAGAAAAGTTCAAGCTT
Source organism: Oryx dammah (assembly GCF_014754425.2). Lineage (NCBI taxonomy): Eukaryota > Metazoa > Chordata > Mammalia > Artiodactyla > Bovidae > Oryx > Oryx dammah. The sequence continues at coordinate 20,267,269 of NW_024070210.1, forward strand.
CCAAGACTGAACCAGGAAGAAACAGAAATTAAGAACAACCCAGTTATAAGCACTGAAATTGAAGCTGTGATAAAAAAAAATCTCTCAAAAAACAAAAGCCCGGGACCAGATGGCTTCATAGGAGAATTCTACCAAACATTTAGACAAAAGCTAATGCCTATCCTTTAATTGCAGACGAAGGAACACTTCCAAACTCATTCTATGAGGGCACCATCATCCTGATACCAAAACCAGACAAAGACAACACAAAAAAAGAAAACTATAGGCCAATATCACTGATGAACATAGATGCAAAAATCCTCAACAAAATTTTAGCAAACAGAATTCAGCAACACATCAAAAAGCTCATACACCATGATCAAGTTGGGTTTATTCCAGGGATGCAAGGATTCTTCAATATATGCAAATAAATCAATGTGATATACCACATTAACAAATTGAAAGATAAAAACCATATGATAATCTCAATAGATGCAGAAAAAGCCCTTGACAAAATTCAGTACCCATTTATGATTAAAACTCTTCAAAAAATGGAAACAGAAGGAACCTACCTCAACATCAGTTCAGTTCAGTTGCTCAGTCATGTCCGACTCTTTCCAACCCCATGAATCGCAGCACGCCAGGCCTCCCTGTCCATCACCAACTCCCAGAGTTCACCCAAACTCACGTCCATCAAGTTGGTGATGCCATCCAGCCATCTTATCCTCTGTCGTCCCCTTCTCCTCCTGCCCCAAGTCCCTCCCAGCATCAGGGTCTTTTCCAATGAGTCAACTCTTCGCATGACGTGGCCAAAGTATTGGAGTTTCAGCTTCAGCATCAGTCCTTCCAATGAACACCCAGGACTGATCTCCTTTACCTTCTTTACCTCAACATAGTAAAGGCCATATATGATAAGCCTACAGCAAATATTATTCTCAATGGTGAAAAACTGAAAACATTCTCCCTAAGATCAGGAACAAGACAAGGGTGTCCACTTTCCCCACTATTATTCAACATAGTGCTGGAAGTCCCAGCTACAGCAGAGAAGAAAAAGAAATAAAAGGAATCCAGATCGGAAAAAAAAAAGTAAAGTTCTCACTGTTTGCAGATGACATAATACTGTACATAGAAAACCCTAAAGATAGTTCAGAAAATTTCTAAAGCTAATCAGTGAATTTAGCAAAGTGGCAGGATACAAAGTCAATACAAAGAAATCACTTTTATTTCTATATACTAACAATGAAAAATCAGAAAGAGAAATTAAGAAATCAATCCCATTCTCCATTGCAACAACAAAAAAATTAAATATCTAGGAATAAACTTACCTAAGAAGACAAAAGAAGTGTACAGAGAAAATTATAAGACACTAATGAAAGAAATCAATGATGACATAAACAGATGGAGAGATATTCCATGTTCTTGGGTAGGAAGAATCAATACTGTGAAAATGACTATACTATCAAACGCAATCTACAGATTCAATGTGATCCCTATCAAATTACCAATGGCATTTTTCACAGAACTAGAACAAAAAATTTCACAATTCATATGGAAACACAAAAGACCCCGAATAGCCAAAGCAGTCCTGAGAAAGAAGACTGGAGCTGGAGGAATCAACCTTCCTGACTTCAGATTATACTACAAAGCTACAGTCATCAAGACAGTTTGGCACTGGCACAAAAACAGATATAGACCAATGAAATAAGATAGAAAGCCCAGAAATAAACCCATCCAACTATGGGTACCTTATTTTTGACAAAGGAGGCAAGAATATACAATGGGGCAAAGACAGCCTCTTCAATAAAATGGTGCTGGGAAAACAGGCAGTTATACGTAAAAGAATGAAATTAGAACACTTCCTAACACCTTATACAAAGATAAACTTAAAATGGATTAAAGACCTAAATGTAAGACCAGAAACTATAAAACTCTTAGAGGAAAACATAGGCAGAACACTTCATGACATAAATCAAAGCAAGATCCTCTATGACCCACCTCCTAGAGTAGCGGAAATAAAAACAAAAGGAAACAAGTGGGGCTTGATTAAACTTAAAAGCTTTTGCACAGCAAAGGAAACTAAGCAAGGTGAAAAGACATTATTTTCTCCTCAGAATGGGAGAAAATAATACCAAATGAAACAACTGACAAAGGATTAATTGCCAAAATATACAAACAGCTCATACAACTCAATATCAGAAAAACAAACAACCCAATCAAAAAGTGGGAAAAAGACCTTAACAGACATTTCTCCAAAGAAGAAATACAGATGACTAACAAACACATGAAATGGCCGTCATCAAAAAGTCTACAAACAATAAATGATGGAGGTGTGGAGAAAAGGGAACGCTTTTGCACTGTTGGTGGGAATGTAAATTGATACAGCCACTATGGAAGACGGTATAGACACTCCTTAAAAAACTAGGAATAAAACCACCATATGAACCAGCAATCCCACTCCTAAGCATATAACTTGAGGAAACCAAAATTGAAAAATACACATGTATCCCATTGATCATTGCAGCACTATTTACAATAGCTAGAACATGGAAGCAACCTAGATGTCCATCAACAGATGAATGGATAAAGAAGCTGTGGTACATATACACAATGGTTATTACTCAGCCATAAAAAAGAACGCATTTGAGTCAGTTCTAATGAGGTGGATGAACCTAGAACCTATTATACAGAGTGAAGTAAGTCAGAAAGAGAAAGATAAATAAATATCTTTCTATATGCTCTAATGGATATATACGGAATCCAGATAAATGGTACTGAAGAATTTATTTACAGGGCAACAATGGAGAAATAGACATAGAGAATAGACTTATGGATATGAGGAGAGGGAAGGAGAGGGTGAGACACACGGAACACCAGTAACATGGAAACTTACATTACCATATGTAAAATAGTCAACAGGAATTTCCTGTGTGGCTCAGGAAACTCAAACAGGGGCTCTGTATCAACCTAGAGGGGTGGGATGGGGAGGGAGATGGGAGGGAGGTTCAAAAGGGAGGGGATATACGTATACCTATGGCTGATTCATGTTGAGGTTTGTCAGAAAACAACAAAATTCTGTGAAGCAATTATCCTTCAGTAAAAAATAAATAACTTAAAAAAAAGATCCTGAAGCTGGGAAAGATTGAAGGCAATAGGAGAAGGGGGCGGCAGAGGATGAGATGGTAAGATAGCATCACCGACTCAATGGACATGAATCTGAACAGGAGATAGTGGAGGACAGAGGAGACTGGTGTGCTGCAGTCCATGGTGTTGCAGAGTCAGACAGGACTTAGCAACCAAACAACAACATCTTTGCACCTGAAATGACCAAGAAAAAAATATATTGAGACACTGGATACTAATCTCTGGGAAACGGGAAACAAATGAAGTAGCCCTATAAGCGTTTCCAGGCCACACTATAAAGAAGAGGAATGCAGGAGCCTAGCGACCTCCAGGTTGGGAAGACGTCTGGGAAAGTCAAGGTGGCTAGAGTTTTGCAGGGCACAGTGCCAAGAAGGAGATAACTACACAGAGAGCAAGCTCTGGAGACCGGCAGAAGGTCCCTTTTTTGAGTTCAACAGATTACTTATCAGCACATGAGCCAAGCAGAAGGAAAAAACCAACAGAAAAATGCAGAAAAGAATGGAAAGTTCTGTGATTGGCCACAGTGCTCCAAAGAACACTGTCTCAGTAATGGGGAAAAAAATAGCCCCAGACTAAAGGCTGCTTTGGTCCCTCCTAAGAAAGCTTAAAAGTAAACCCTGAAAAGATCAAATTGTACCCAACGAATTTAATTGTCACAGAACAAAGTTCAAAAATATTTACAGGAGGCTTCCTTGGTGGTCCAATGGTTGAGAATCTGTCTGCCAATGTAGCGAACAGGGACATTAGTATGATCCCTGGTCTGGGAAGATCCCACACGTTGTGGGGCAACTAAGCCCATGAGCCACAACTGGGCTGGCTCACCCTGGAGTTGCAACAACTGAACCTGCGCACCCTAGTCTGTGCTCTGCAATAAAAGAAGGCAGCACAATGAGAAACCTGTGCACTGTAACTAGAGAGTAGCCTCCACTTGCCGCAATTAGAGAAAGCCCATGTGCAGCAATGAAGACCCAGTGCTGCCAAATAAATTTTTAAAGACTAAAAAAATTATATTTAGGGACTTCCCTGGTGGCCCAGTGGTTAAGACTTTGCCTTCTAATGCAGGGGGTCAGGGTTCAATCCCTGGTCTGGGAGCTGAGATCGGACATGCCTCATGGCCAAAAAACTAAAACATAAAACATAAGGAATATTGTAACAAGTTCAATAGAGACTTAAAAAATGGTCTACATTAAAAAAAAAAAAAACTTAAAGAAAAAAATATTTATAGGAATACAAAAATATCCAGCCTCATCAAGGCAAAGTTCACAAAGTCTAGCACTCAATCAAAAATTGTCAGGCATGCAAAAGTAGCAGGAAGATAGAACCCACAATTAGAAAAATAATCAACCACTCAATCAAAATTGACCCAGAAATGATACAGATGTTAGAATTAGTGAACAAGGATATTGAAAGAGTTATTATAACTGTATTCCATACATTCAAAAAGACAGAGGAATGATAGGGTACTAAGTAGAGACATGGAAGGTCTATATAAAAACACAAATTAAACCTCAGGAAATTTTAAAAAATGCACTGTCTGAGAATAGAAAAAATACACTGGATGAGATTAATGATATTAATGCAGAAGAAAAAAATAAATGATCTAAAAATATATCAACAGAAATTACACAAAATTAAACATAAAGATTAGGAAACCACAGAGCATCAGCAGTCACAGAACAACTTCAGGCAGCCCAATATAAATGTAATTGGAGTTCCCCCACAAAGGGAAGGAGGAAAACAGAAAAACATTTTGAGAAAACAGTAACTGAAATATTCCCAAATCTGATGAAAATGATACACACCTAGGGATTCAAGCAGCTCAATGAGTTCCAAGAACAAGAAACATGAAGAAAACAGCATAAACTGCTTAAACTAGTGATGAAGAGAAAAATCTTAAAAAATGAGCTAGTGGGGGAAAAAAAAACCCACATTGTTACGTGACACATACCAGTATATGGCGTTTTACTGCACTTTGCTTTATTGTGCTTTGCAGATACCTTTTTTTTCTTTTAATCTGAAGGTTTATGGCAACCTTGTTTCAAGTAAGTCTACTGGCACCATTTTTTTCTAATAGCACTTGCTCACTTTATGTCCCTGGGTCACATTTTGGTAATTCTCAAAATATTTCAAACTGTCCACCAGCAAAAAGACTGTGATTTGCTGAAGGCTCAGATGATGACCAGCATTTTTTAACGAATAAAGTATTTTTAAATTAAGTAATGTACATCATTACATTTTTTACATAATGTAATCACACACTTGATATGTTGTTGTTCAGTCGCCCAGTTGTATTCAACTCTTTGTGACCCCATGGACTGAAGCATGCCGGGCCTCCCTGTCCCTCACCATCCCCTGAAGTTTGCCCACGTTCATGTCCACTGCCTTGGTGATTCCATCCAGCCGTCTCATCCTCTGACCACCCTCTTCTGCTCTCAATGTTTCCCAGCATCAGGGATTTTTTACAATGAGTTGGCCGTTTGCATCTCATGTCCAAGATACTGGTCATCTGATGCAAATAGCCTAAAAGGGCACTTAGTAAAATGTAAACATAATATTCACAACTGTTTGGGAAACCAAACAATTTGTGTGACTTGCTTTACTGTGATATTTGCTTTATTGTGGTTGTCTGGAATGAAACCTGCCGTATCTCTGAGGTGCGCCTTTATTATTTGTACAGAACAGCAAAGATAAGAATGACTACAGGTATCTCATCAGAAACAATGTAAGCCAGAGGAAGTGTAGCCGCGTTGCTAACATACTCAAAAGAAAAAAAAAATTGGTTAGACTACAGTAGCTCTATTTTGTTATGGTTGGAGAAGGCATGTGTCTTATATCCTCAACTGAATTAGAAATTCTCAGACTGGTTGCTAACACTAACACAGGTGAAAGAAAACTACGGTCATTTAAGAAGCAGGAAGCAAAGTCAAGCTGAGAAGTCCTTGCAGTCTAGTGTTCTGCTGCTGCTGCTGCTGCTAAGTCGCTTCAGTCGTGTCTGACTCTGTGCGACCCCACAGACGGCAGCCCACCAGGCTCCCCAGTCCCTGGAATTCTCCAGGCAAGAATACTGGAGTGGGTTGCCATTTCCTTCTCCAATGCACTAAAGTGAAAGTGAAGTCGTGTCCAACTCTTCACGACCCCATGGACTGCAGCCTACCAGGCTCCTCCATCCATGGGATTTTCCAGGCAAGAGTACTGGAGTGGGGTGCCATCGCCTTCTCTGAGTCTAGTGTTCCAGGTGGTTTTAATGCAGTTAATCCAGGGCCACACTTACAAAAACATTATTTCAAGCCCTTTAGAAGACAGGTACAGCTATTGTATGAAAGATTATTTCCTCCAAGAATACATAATAATGAGAGAAGGTGCAAAGAATGAGTTTTTATTTTTGTACAACATGCAACTTAGAAAACTATCTTGGAAGGAAAACTATGGGAGGAGAACATCTGAAGGCAACTTTATTAACATTCAAGTGAGGGTACAACAATCTAGAGTCAGCAAACCTTTCTGCTTTAATTAACGTCCCTGAGAAGAGGCTCTTCCGGGCATGATGACTCAGAAAACAGAATGCATGGTTCTAAGGAGGTAGGGATAATATTGTTCAACTTAAAAAAAATGGGAGCATGAAGGAATTATCTTTCCTGACAATTTTCTTCTAAAGGGGACTACAAGAGTAGACTATAAGCCATAATGACCTAGGGACAGAAAGCTCTCAGAAGAGACTGGAGATACCCACGTTTGGAGGCAAACCTTTTGAATACGATTTATTAGGAATTAAGAGAATGACTTCCTTGAGCTATTATATATCTATGACCTCAGCAATAATCTCTAGGAGATTATGTATTCCTTAAATTTAGAAAGAATGGAGCCTGTTTCTGAGTGGGAAGACAATGAGCTCCTAGCCCAGACAATCAGTTAAACAAAAGTAACCAATACAGTCTAAGCCAGAGAAAGGCTATTTGAATAATATGATCACTCCCTGTCCCCTGGTGCCCCAAGAAGTAAGTCCAGGGATTTGAGAGTAGCATGCAAAGCATTTTAGGTATATTTCATTTATGGGGAAAAAAACACAAAATCCCACAAATGTTATGTGTTTGAAAGAAGAGACGGTAAGCTTTGAAGGTCCTCTATTTCCAGACATTGTCCACTGACCCTTTTTCTGAGCTCTTATGAGGTTATTTTATTCTATTCCTTGGTCCTTCTTTAAAAATATGCTACTGTGCTCAGTATCTACTGTGCATCCAATATAAAAGCTCAAAGGTCACTGTTCCGAGGGGAATTATAGGATGCTCCCTTTCTTACTGATGAAGTGAAGAGAAACGGGCTGATATGATGGTGTGCCTTACTCTAATTGAGTAGCTGTAAAAGAAGGACTAAACAAGGTATTACACTTAAAGTCCATCAGCGTGTACATCCCAGACCACAATAAAGGCACTGGTTGTCAAACTGGCTCCGTATGCTCCATGATACAGAATAATCCTGTACATATAACAATGGTTCAACTACACAAGACTTTTGCTTGGGAAGCAATAGTGATAGAGGGGTTAGCTTTTGGGATCACAGGCCTTGGTACTGTGGTTATGGTACATAGGGTCTAATCAGGAGCAACACTGCCAAAGAGCCAAGAGGCCCAGCAGGAAAACAGTACTTGGAGAAGTCTACAACTCACCCTTCCTTTAGGGTAAGACAAGTTGTTCTGAAGTGTGGATTAGGAACCACCTAAAGTGGTGTTGGAGAAGACTCTTGAGAGTCCCTTGGACTGCAAGGAGATCCAACCAGTGCATTCTGAAGGAGATCAGCCCTGGGATTTCTTTGGAAGGAATGATGCTAAAGCTGAAACTCCAGTACTTTGGCCACCTCATGCGAAGAGCTGACTCATTGGAAAAGACTCTGATGCTGGGAGGGATTGGGGGCAGGAGGAGAAGGGGACAACAGAGGATGAGATGGCTGGATGGCATCACTGACTCGATGGACCTGAGTCTGAGTGAACTCCGGGAGTTGGTGATGGACAGGGAGGCCTGGAGTGCTGCGATTCATGGGGTTGCACAGAGTTGGACACGACTGAGCGACTGAACTGAACTGAAAGTACAATCACCCAGCATGATACAGATTTTGGGTTCCCAGCCTAGACTTACAGAGTTAGAATCTCACAGGCAAGGCCCAGGAACCTGTGTTTTTACTCATTCCTATATCATTTTTATCCATGTTAACATTTTAAAGTCAATAATCTAGATGAATACTGTCCAGTATGGTAGTCATTATCCTATATGAGTTATTAAATTTAAATCAATTAAAATTAAATAAAACTTAAAAATTCATTTCCTTAGTCATACCGACTACATTTCAAGTGTCTCATAATCCACCGTATGTGAGGGGTTAGCAGTTACGATACTGGAACAACACAGAATGTTCCCATCATTGTGGAAGATTGTATTAGCACTGGTCTAGACTTTGGAGAAGGCAATGGCACCCCACTCCAGTACTCTTGCCTGGAAAATCCCATGGACGGAGGAGCCTGGAAGGCTGCAGTCCATGGGGTCGCTGAGGGTCGGACACAACTGAGCGACTTCACTTTCACTTTCCACTTTCATACATTGGAGAAGGAAATGCCAACCCACTCCAGTGTTCTTGCTTTGAGAATCCAAGGGACGGGGGAGCTTGGTGGGCTGCCATCTATGGGGTCGCACAGAGTCGGACACGACTGAAGTGACTTAGTAGTAGTAGTAGACTTTGGATTTGGGACAAAGATATTAATTATCCATAAGTCTGGTATGTGTATTTGGGGACTTGGGGCTGGAGGTGCTCCAAAATGCAGTCTTTAAGAAGGTTCTACATGTAATCTACAACCTATATGTATGTGTGTGCACAGGTAGAGGCAGTGCTATTTAGACAGTGAGACTGACACGGCAGGTGAAAAAACGAGGGAGGCTTCTCCTTCTAATCTGCTTTGATAGAGCTGGTTTGGCCCAACCATTATGAACCACACAGGTCCTCTTATGCAGATAGTTTGAAAGGAGAAAATCTAGAAAAACTGACATAATAACGAATAGAGGTATTCTTTCCTCTTTGGAAAAACAGACTCAGAGAGTTATAAACGAAACAAAGAAACCCCTACCTTTGCTCTTTGGGAAGACCAGTACTCCATCCAGCTGAGGTAAATCACCCACCTTTGCTCTTCGGGAAGAGCAGTACTCTATACAGCTGAGGTAAATCACCCATCTTTGCTCTCTGGGAAGAGCTGCACTCTATCCAGCTGAGGTAAATCACCCACCTTTGCTCTTCGGGAAGAGCAGTACTCTATCCAGCTAAGGTAAATCACCCACCTTTGCTCTTTGGGAAGACCAGTACTCCATCCAGCTGAGGTAAATCACCCACCTTTGCTCTTCGGGAAGAGCAGTACTCTATCCAGCTGAGGTAAATCACACAGAAACTCTCCCTGGATATGCCTGCCAGTCGATGGTCATAGTCTTCATCAATGTTTGGATTAAATGTTGGATCCACATCAACGTAATTTCGATCGGCACACAGACGCAGTCCTTCCTGCATCGTCTCATTAGCCAGCCATTCTTCTAGTTTAGAAGAGGTCGTAACATAATAAATGATACCCTAATGAGAAAAAAGATTAAAAAGAACACCTCAGGCTAAATCACAATCTGAATTAACACCAATATCTCATTAAATTGTTTATACTGATAATATGAATCAAAGTGACATTAGTTTACTAACTTTAAAATAGTCTAAAAACAATTCCAATCTACTGAATTTACGATCTTTTAAGAGAGGTGAAAAACCTTTATTGTGGTGCATTTATTTTGAGAAATTTCTCACAGAACTTTAAGCTATCTTGTGATCCTATGTCAACTTATAAAAATATAACTAATAAATAAAGCAATAGAAACACATAGAGATAGGAAAGGCCACACACACACACACACACGTTATTAATAAAAAATGTTGTAAATTCAATCTCTTTAGCTTCCTGAGGTTGGGTTTAACCAAACATTAATTAAACAGAAGATTCAGGCTTCAACCCAACCAATCAACACAAATAAGTTGGTACACAGAAGTAATAACACATGAATCATGAAGATTTAGCATGTTTTCCTCTTGAAAATGTTGGCTTTGCCTATAAACCTCTAGCGATAACCATGTTGTATATCTGTGAAATTTTTAGCAAAAAACAGAATACCTGTGCAGTAAAAAACTAACCTTGCTCAAAGAGAAGTTTGGCCTTTGCACCTGGGTTCTGGGAGTTCAACTCTAATCCCTTGCAATGTCCTGCCTCATAAGAGAGTCTTTATTTACTTGGAGGCTTAGAACCATGGACTCTATAGGATCTGGAGATTAAGGCTGGTGATGTGGATGGGCGAGCAAATCTAAATGGTTGTGTGTCAATAAAAACTCTGCACACTGAGGCTCAGGTGAGCAGGCGAGCATCCTTGGCTGGCAACACTCTGTACAGCCTCAGTTGTTTCTGGGAGGAATAAATATTGTCTGCACAAGTGCACTGGGAGAGGACAACTGCAAGTTCATGCCTCAGGGTCTCTAGACTTTGCCCTATGTGCTTCTTTCCTGGGCAGACTTTACTCTGTATCCTTCCACTGTAATACATTCTAACCACGAGGATGATGGCTTTGCTGAGTTCTGAGGGTCCTTCTAACAAATGAACCTGACTGTGGTCTCAGAGACCCTGAAATTGCAATGGTGTCAAATGTAATGGTGTTTTGGGGGACCTCCCAAATCATACAATACTTTCATTCAGATTTCTGAAAGCAGTGGTTAACAGCAAGGGCTAAGGAGTCAGTCAAACCTGGGTTCTAAATCCCTGATTTCACTTGCTAGTTAGAGGATTGTGACCAAGTTAACTTGGTCCGTAACTTGTTTATTTGTAGAACAGGAATGTAATAGTCCTTTAGAGAATTAGCTAAGAGATACACAGGCGTATGTATACATGCATGCATGCATGCAAGTGTGTATTCTTTAATACAGTGCCTAAAAGAGATGTGCTACAGATAATAGTTTTTATTAATAATATTAATGAACAAATGTAGTTAAGTTCCACTGAAGAAAGAAACGGCAAGATCCTCATAGGTATAATTTACTAACTGTATTGGATACTAGAAAATTTCTATTGCTACGAAAAAGCAAGACACAAGTTAAAACAACTACATATATATATATATAGTTGTTTAAAAAATATATAAATAAATATATATATATATGTTTTAAAGAAGAGCCTCTGACACCAGAAGCTCTGAAGAGGCACATCCCTTACCTTGACATAGTAAGTGGTGAGTACTTTCCGAAGATCAAAGACTTGAAGCATAGAGGCAGCACTGTTGTCAGTGATGCTATAGCCCTCTAGAATATACTTGGTGACTATCACTTCCCAAGCTAGCCAGCGCTGGCTAAATGCAGCGTTAAATGAAAGCACATGAGGAATATGGCCAGGTTCACAACAGCAAAATCCTTCATCTTCCTCAACACCTTCGGTAATGGCCTCCACTTCCCGTTGTTGACAGTAAGTACCTGAGAGAGACAGAGAGAGAAAGTTCTTACAGCAAATGGGTAAAACATGAAGTGGAAAAAAGAATACTTCAAAGATATGAGAAACTTGGAAATAAAAACACATTTAGTTGATAGCAATTAAGAATATGTGTTGGATCCGCTTTAGACTGTCCATGTGCAAACTGCAGGACATTCCTGAAGAGAGGCATAGTATACATTCATCTTCTGCAGAATCAGAATGTGTATCAGCACATTTGGGTCTGAGACTTTGTGAAATAAAAAAAGAAAGTCAGATTAAATAAAGAATTAGAGTCACAGCCATCTATGCCAACAAAATATCATCCATCACATTAATGTTATTTTGTTCTGTGGTCTTACTTTCATTTAATCTGTAAATTCCTTACATGATACAAGGACTAAAGAGGGATTATAGCTAATTTTAAAGCTATATATTAAAGTTGAAAAGTGAGTGAAGTCACTTAGTTGTGTCCGACTCTTTGGGACCCCAAGAACTGTAGCCTACCAGGTTCCTCCGTCCATGAGATTTTCCAGGCAAGAAGGAAATGGCAACCTACTGGAGTGGGTTGCCATTTCCTTCTCCAGGATATATTAAAGTTATATTATAATAAAAATAAGTGGGATGTTATAATACATTTTTTATTTTAAACAGAACATATACAACATGTATATTTGAAAAACTACTCTGAGAAAAAAAGATGTCATGAAATTTAGCTCCACTTGGTGGTGGTGGTGGTGTGTGACGAATAATTAAGACTGAAGAGGTAAGCCTGGACGAGCTAATGACCGATACTGTTTAGTACTCCAGTTCAGTTCAGTCGCTCAGTCGTGTCCGACTCTTTGTGACCCCACGAACCACTGCACGCCAGGCCTCCCTGTCCATCACCTACTCCCTGAGTCCACCCAAACCCCTGTCCATTGTGTCAGTGACGCCATCCAACCATCTCATCCTCTGTCGTCCCCTTCTCCTCCTGCCCTCAATCTTTCCCAGCATCAGAGTCTTTTCAGATGAGTCAGCTCTCTGCATCAGGTGGCCAAAGTACTGGAGTTTCAGCTTCAACATCAGTCCCTCCAGTGAACACCCAGGACTGATCTCCTTTAGGATAGACTGGTGGATCTCCTTGCAGTCCAAGGGACTCTCAAGAGTCTTCTCCAACACCACAGTTCAAAAGCATCAATTCTTCAGCGCTCAGCCTTCTTCACAGTCCAACTCTCACACCCATACATGACCATTGGAAAAACCATAGCCTTGACTAAACGGACCTTTGTTGACAAAGTAATGTCTCTGCTTTTTAAAATGCTGTATAGGTTGGTCATAACTTTCCTTCCAAGGAGTAAGCATCTTTTAATTTCATGGCTGCAATCACCATCTACAGTGATTTTGGAGCCCAGAAAAATAAAGTCAGCCACTGTTTCCCCATCTATTTGCCATGAAGTGATGGGACCGGATGCCATGATCTTAGTTTTCTGAAGTTGAGCTTTAAGTCAACTCTATCACTCTCCTCCAGAGCCTTTGACAATTTTACTATTTCATTTCTTGTTTAATTACATTGACGAGCACTTCCAAAACAGTGCTACACAGTGGTGACAAGAAAAACTACCTTGGAGCTGACACTGGCAGAAACAGGAATGCTCTGGCTCATCATCAGACACGACTACAGACACACACACACAGGTTTTAAACAATAAGAATGTATGTGATTTTATAAAGTATTCTTTAAACCAATAATGAAAATGAAATTTAATCAATTTACTTTTAGTACTTAATTTAAAAAATGAAAAATGTCTGAATTGGTGAGAGATACCCCAAAATTAAGGCACTACTGGTTTCTACTCTGGGCTCTGAGGATTTTTGATTCTATAGTTATAAAACTACAGTTACAATTACTTTTTAAGCCAGCTCAGTCATATTTCAACATCAGTATTACACTGGTTTTGTATAAAAAGAGCCTTGAGAAATTTTCCTTATCTATATGAGACTAGAGAGGGCAGAAGAATTATTCAATTTCTGGAAGAAACTTCCTGAGGCTGGGTTTTCAAATCTGTGGCATGAAGTAGGGTCTATTCCTTACATTTTATATGTGATTACTTCATTTTATGTCATCTTTCTAAAAGTCAGTTAAAAGTTTTTTAGTAAAAGAAATAACATTAAGAGAGCTGTATTTTGTGCAGATGACTCTGTTAGTAGGATACAGAACAGAGATGGGGCAGGAGTGAATTTACAGGTTTTGATATTTTCTCAGGACAGACAGAATGAGGTCCAAGTTCACAGTACAGAATAAATAGAATAACTGAATTAATTGTGGGGTGTTTTTACTCTTACAAATCTCAAAAACATTTTCTACCCTGACATGCCCTAGTCATATATTTTGCTTGAAAATGAAGTCAACAATAAGCATAGGAACATTCAGAAGGTTTAGTTAAATGTCACTTAAAATTTAGTATCCACTAAGACAGACAATCTATGGTTTTTCCAGTAGTCATGTATGGATGTGAGAGTTGGACTGTGAAGAGAGCTGAGCGCTGAAGAATTGATGCTTTTGAACTGTGGTGTTGGAGAAGACTCTTGAGAGTCCCTTGGACTGCAAGGAGATCCAACCAGTCCATTCCAAGAGAGATCAGTCCTGGATGTTCTTTGGAAGGAATGATGCTAAAGCTGAAACTCCAGTACTCTGACCACCTCATGCGAAGAGTTGACTCATTGGAAAAGACTCTGATGCTGGGAGGGATTGGGGGTAGGAAGAGAAGGGGACGACAGAGGATGAGATGGCTGGATGGCATCACCAACTCGACGGATGTGAGTCTGAGTGAACTCCGGGAGTTGGTGATGGACAGGGAGGCCTGGCATGCTGCAATTCTTGGGGTCGCAAAGAGTCGGACACGACTGAGCAACTGAACTGAACTGAAGACAGACAATAACACCAAGGAAATTAAATTGGCTTGCTGCTGCTGCGGCTAAGTCACTTCAGTCATGTCCGACTCGGTGCGACCCCACAGACGGCAGACCACCAGGCTCCACCGACACTGGGATTTTCCAGGCAAGAACACTGGAGCAGGTTGCCATTTCCTTCTCCAGTGCATGAAAATGAAAAGTGAAAGTGAAGTCGCTCAGTTGTGTCTGACTCTTAGCGACCACATGGACTGCAGCCCACCAGGCTCCTCTGTCCATGAAATTTCCCAGGCAAGAGTACTGTAGTGGGGTGCCATTGCCTTCTCTGAAATTGGCTTAATGAAATATAAATCAGAAGACACATCAAAAGGATCAGCAGATCCAAATATCTGCCTGGCAAAAGACTGACAATACTCTTAATTAATACTTTAAGGGTTTGGAAGTATATAGATGGAATAGGGACTAACATTGTGAAGAAAAGAAAATAACCAAAGATCACAACAGCATTTGAGCAAGAATATAATAATTCCTCATCAAAGTTCTGGAATGAAAAGAAAGGAAAAAGGCTTCCCTGGTGGCTTAGAGGTTAAAGCACCTGCCTCCAATTCGAGAGACCCAGGTTCGATCCCTGGGTCGGGAAGATCCCCTGGAGAAGGAAATGGTAACCCACTCCAGTATTCTTGCCTGGAAAATCCCATGGATGGAGAAGCCTGGTAGGCTACAGTCCATGGGGTCGCAAACAGTTGGACACGACTGAGCGACTTCACTTCACTTCACTTAGATTATTTAATCATTCTATGAAAGGAAGTAATTCTGCATCTTATGCTCTCTGCTGTGAGTCAGTCAGTTCAGTTCAGTCGCTTAGTCGTGTCCGACTCTGTGACCCCATGAACCACTGCACGCCAGGCCTCCCTGTCCATCACCTACTCCCTGAGTCCACCCAAACCCATGTCCATCGAGTCAGTGATGCCATCCAACCATCTCATCCTCTGCTATCCCCTTCTCCTCCTGCCCTCAATCTTTCACAGCATCAGGGTCTTTTCAGATGAGTCAGATCTCTGCATCAGGTGGCCAAAGTATTGGAGTTGCAGCTTCAACATCAGTCCTTCCAATGAACACCCAGGACTGATCTCCTTTAGGATGGACTGGTTGGATCTCCTTGCAGTCCAAGGGACTCTCAAGAGTCTTCTCCAACACCACAGTTCAAAAGCATCAATTTTTCAGTGCTCAGCTTTCTTCACAGTACAACTCTCACATCCATACATGACCACAGGAAAAACCATAACCTTGACTAGAAGGACTTTTGTTGACAAAGTAATGTCTGCTTTTTAATATGCTGCCTAGATTGGTCATAACTTTCCTTCCAAGGAGTAAGCATCTTTTAATTTCATGGCTGCAATCACCATCTGCAGTGATTTTGGAGCCCCCAAAAATAAAGTCAGCCACTGTTTCGACTGTTTCCCCATCTATTTCGCATGAAGTGATGGGACCAGATGCCATGATCTTCATTTTCTGAATGTTAAGTTTTAAGCCAACTTTTTCACTCTCCTCTTTCACTTTCATCAGGAAGCTCTTTAGTTCTTCTTCACTTTCTGCCATAAGGGTGGTATCATCTGTATATCTGAGGTTATTGATATTTCTCCCGGCAATCTTGATTCCAGCTTGTGTTTCCTCCAGTCCAGTGTTTCTCATGATGTACTCTACATATAACTTAAATAAGTAGGGTGACAATATACAGCCTTGATGTACTCCTTTTCCTAGTTGGAACCAGTCTGTTGTTCCATGTCCAGTTCTAACTGTTGCTTCCTGACCTGCATACAGGTTTTTCAAGAGGCAGGTCAGGTGTGCTGTGAGAGGTGCTGGATATACAATGATAAATGAAGCAGATAGGATTCCTGTCCTTGAGGAGTTTATAATCTACAGCAAAGGTTTACAAAATACAGCCCTGGGCCAAATTCAAGCTAACAGTGGTTTTGGTATTTTTAAAAGGTTGTTTAACAGAAAAATAAGAGAACATGCAACAGAGAACGTGCATGGCTACAAAAGCCTACACTATTAACTGTCTTGGCTCTTTCCAGAAAAAGTCTGCCAACCCCTGGGCTACAGAAGAAATAAACTAAAAACAAATAAACACAAACAAATATAAAATTAGAATTCTAACAGTTATTCTAATTATTAAAGATAATTAAGGAACTAGAGGTGGAAGATTGGTGGGAGGAGAGGAGACGGCTGGTACTTTCTTGGCCAAAGGAGAGTGATAAGAAGGTCTTAGTAAAGAATTCAGCATAGCTAGGACACTGAAGGAAGGCCGGTGTGGCTAGAGTGGATGAGAAGGGTGCTAATAAAGTAAGCTGGAGAAGCTGGGAGAGGACAGATCTTGCAGCTGCTGTAAGGAGGTTGAATTCTACTTTAAACGCAATAAAAAACCACTGAAAATTTTAACCATGGAAAGGACATAACTGAATTCGCCTTAAGAAAAAGAATCACTATGGCTGAATGAAGAATTACAGGGTCCCCTTGCTACTGAAACTCAACATGAGTTCAGAAAATAACACGGGGCTTCCCTGGTGGCTCAGATGGTAAAGAACCTGCCTGTCATGTGGGAGATCTGTGTTTGATCCCTGGGTCAGGAAGATCCCCTGGAGAAGGGAATGGCTACCCACTCCAGTATTTTGGCCTGGAGAATTCGATGGAAAGAGGAGCCTGGCAGGCTACATTTCAGGGGGTTGCAAAGAGCTGGACATGACTGAATGACTAACATTTTCACTTTCAGAAAGTTAATGAGTACTGCATTCCCAAACTGATTTGAGTTGTTTTTAATGAGAGTTTGGATGTAAAAGATTTATCCAAAATTTTATTTGAATCTATTTGGTACCAGAGAATAAGGTTGGGAGAGTGAAATTTTGGATCTATTTTTGATTTGGAGCATTTCTGACCAGTCTGATGGAATGAGCAGTAAGAAGGACTCCTTTCCAATTCACACACACAGAAATGCTGGATAAAATAGCCTCCCCACAAAATATTTGTTAAAGAAAAAGTTAAAAAGCAAAGGTGAAATCTTCAGGTGCCAGCAATTTTAAAAGAAAGTGAAGTTACAGCAGTGGTATCTGTAGTGGTGAGGGGGTGCCAACTTTTGAATAAGACCAATTGCATTCAATTTGAACAGCAGTGGGTTAAGATCCTAGAAGAGACAGAATTAAGGTCCCAAGCTTCTGATGGAGAGTCAGGAACAAATCATAAGACAACAGGACATTTTGAAAAAGAGAGAGAGAATGGATTACAAATAAATAACAAATAAATAGCAAACATTAACATTTACTACCCTGAGAGCTACACAAGTAGTCTTATTTCTGATGAATGGAGTAACTTTAGAAAAGCACTTGCTTCATTAACAAAGATATTACATGAAAAAGGTGCAAACTTTCTGATTCAATACTATGGCAAAAATAAAGCTATAAAGTACAGGTCTAATTTGATCCTCTATTTAGACAAATGCTTTATTTCCTGTTTCAAGTTAAAAACACCTGTGGTACTTCTGAGAATAGATCAAAACACTACTTGAATGCTTTCTCTAAGAACTTTCCAGTCCAAATGTTCGCCAGGTTGGATACATGTGCACTAACAGGACTCCTTCAATTCCCATGAAATAAGTTTCATTTCCACTTACAAGACATTCACTTTATAGCAGCTGATAAAGTCAAGCCCATATGTTTCTGAATGCACAATTTTCTGTGTAAAAATAGCTTCGTCAGTATGCAAAATTGTTGAGGGCTGGCGGGGGAAGAGGGAGTAACTGCTTAATGGATGTGAGGTTTTATTTGGGGATGATGAAAATGCTTTGGAACTAGACAGAGGTGATGGTTGTGCAATATCATGAATTACTTAAATGCCACTGATTTGTTCACTTTAAAATCGATGTTATGTGAATTTCACCTCAATTAAAAAAAACTGTTGCAGACAATGGCATGGCAACCACATGAAAGTAACTCAGCTAATCTCTGCCTCTAATGAACATATGCAGCTAATCACAAAGAGACAAACAAGAGGGCAAGCACAGAACAGAAATTCATTATCATCAGGAAAACAAGTGTATTTATACCCTATAGATACTGCCTTTACATACCGAGCATATTACAAAAATTTGTTCTTCTCTGAATGTGAAATTTGGGAAAAAACTAGTAATTAGTCTTTAATAGCTTTTCTCCTTCCACAATTCCAAAGGCTAAAGATCTTATAACTTTCTATTGGAGATGTAAACACATAAAACTTAGATGTCACAGGAGTACATTATAGAAATTAAAGGTTAATATCTTACCTCTGAATTCAAGTCCCCGCAGCTGGAAAGTCACCAGCCCATTTCCAATCTCTATAAGGTGGACTAACGCATTGAGGTAGTCAGAGGCAAGAATGAAACAGTCCCCAGTACTATAGTTTCCCCACCGTCCTAGGAGCAAATCACCACATAGACTGTGTTGTAGGGATCGGGTTAAATGCTCATAAAAGATGGAATTCAGATTGTTGTCATCTGATCCTATAAGAAGGGATTAAAAAATGTTAAATTATTTTAAGTCCCCTTTATATCTACAAGTAAGATTGTTACAAGTATTAAAACTAATTTCCAGTTAGGGTTATATCTATATTTCTTTAACAAGGAGGACAATATTTAGATATCCTTAGACTTTCTACATAAAAATGAAACAAAGGACAATGGGAAAATTTCTTAGAGTTAGAAGTCACATAACCTCTCTAAATCTCTGGTTCTCATCCATAAAATGTAAGAATTGGATTAGATAAGATCTTAGATAAGATCTAAGGTCATTTTCTCCCCTTTAGCAGACCATGATCTTTTCTATCACTGCTCAATTAACTATGCCTTATAACTAAAACGATGTAAGAGAAATGAAAAAGATAAAAGCAATTTAAAACCACAACAAAAAGACACATTGATAAAAGAAAGTTTCTCAGTCATGTCCAACTCTGCAACCCATGGACTATACAGTCCGTGGAATTCTCTAGGCCAGAGTACTAGAGTGGGTAGCCTTTCCCTTCTCCAGGGGATCTTCCAAACCCAGGGATCGAACCCAGGTCTCCTGCATGGCAGGCGGATTCTTTATCAGCTGAGCCACAAGGGAAGCCCAAGAATACTGGAGTGGGTAGCCTATCCCTTCTCCAGGGGATCTTCCCAACCAGGGATCACACCCAGGTCTCCTGCAATGCAGGCGAATTCTTAGCCAACTGAGCTATCAGGGAAGCCCAACAATGATAAAAGAAGGAAGTTAAGTAACATGAGATTTGGACAAACAAGACAGTCCAAAACAAAGAGAAGTTGGTCACTTAAAAACAAAACAAAAAACAACTGTATATTGAGATGTCTAATATTAGTTTAACAGAAATAAACCATATATAGTAACAGCAACAAGAAACCAGAAAAATTCATTAGTTATCCTTTAAGAAAAAAAAATTACAATAAAACATCACCCAATAAATGAGATGCATTGGAGAAGGAAATGGCAACCCACTCCAGTGTTCTTGCCTGGAGAATCCCAGGGACGGGGGAGCCTGGTGGGCTGCCGTCTATGGGGCTGCACAGAGTCGGACACGACTGAAGCGACTGAGCAGCAATAAATGAGATGAGTGTCTTCAAAAGTAGTGCATCCAAAGCAATAATCTGTAAATGGGTGCCCAAAGTATAGAACTGAAGAATGGCAAAATATACTAAGCTAAATGTTTATTTTAAACTCAGCTTAACTAAATAACAAAATAAAAAGGAAAGCCGAGGCTCAAACTTCAATAAAACAGTTGTATCTGATGCTCTGTCTGCTCATTATGAAAGTGCATGTATTACTGCAGGACATGGGTCTTTGTGATACACAGGAAGGCAACATCATTCCAAGCCCCTTCCAAGGACATATCGGAGTTGAGACAGCTGTTTCATCCACCAGAACATGATAAACACAGTCATTAATATCAAATAAGTAGTTCTCCTTAATCCAATTTTATAATTATGAATCAATCTGATTACTATAATTTAGTTTCTCAAGCAGAGTACTTGAGTAATCTGTGAGTCAATGAAAACAAATATTCCAGTCTATGGGGAGCTATATTTCTTTTAGTAGATTAATACACTGATATTCCGGTTGATACATTAATCTTTTATGGCTGGGACAATGAGACTCACTCTTTCTGTGCCAGAATACAGGTAACAGATAGGCCCATAGGCCCAAAGTTTAGATAATGGTAATGATCTGTCTGTCTGTTCAGTCGCTCAGTCATGTAATGAGACCACGAAAATCTCACCCAATGAAGCCTTACCTTGAGTGGCTATTTGGCTCCTATAGAGGACCTCTCTGTATACAATAAGCTAAATGAGATTACATTAACATTTATCTAAACATCTGGGGAGGCAGAGAAGCAAACATATTAATAAGTAAAGTTCAGACTACATACTCTTCAATACCCCTCAGCAGTTTTACTTTCACCGTGCTCTACTTTTTTAACCTGTGTAAGAACAACCTTTGAATGGCAGTTTTTATGCTTATCAGCATTCTTAAAATACATTTTATAAAGGATGAGTATATATATTTTAGATACTCTAGTTCACATGTACTTTGCGAAAGTAAAACATAGCGAAGGATATTTAGTTAATAAAAAAATGACCTCTGGATGCCACAGAGGATTCCCAGTAAGTTGGCAGTGAAGTACAAATATAACAAATTCCTTAGACTTGCTTCTTTACTCAAAAATAGGGCTATTACCTGGATTTCTATCAAGCTGGGAAGCTAATCTGGTATTTGAATGATCCACTCGTTTTGTGCTGAAAAGGGCAAAACAAAACATCTTTAGTATGCTTTTTTATATTAAAGAAGCCTAATAATTAAAAGTAAGAAAACTATACAGTACAGATGCAATAAATATTACCACTTTATGAAAATGTCTGAGAAAAATCTGTTTAGTAACATATTGATAAAGTTCTCCAATAGAACAATTTTAGGGTAAGGATTTATTTTTTACTCTTCTACCTCTATCATACATAAACACAAATTTTTTCTTAGCTGATTTTTAACTGAACAGTGTATAGAAATACAGTAATGAGTTTAATGTAAAAAATTTTGATTAGGCTGAAAAAATGCATACTGTACATACACAGTTCCTAAAAATACTCAGTGCATGAAACATTCCTTGTAAAGGAAATATTAATGTCCGTGGGACAACGTTCATTAAAACAGTGGTTTCCAAAATGTGGTCCACAGGACCTGGAGCATGAGACTCAAGATCTTTTCAGGGAGTTTTACAAATCAAAACCATTTTCATAATAGTACTGGACTGGTATTTGCTTTGTTTTTTTCCCCACTGTGTTGACAACTGCGCTGATGGTGCAAAAACAATGATGGATAAGATTGCTGATGCTTTAACGTGAATCAAAGCAGTGGCACCAAACTGTACTATTTTTCACTGCTACCTACGCACAAGAAAAAACAAATAAAAATTCAGTTTCCCTTAAAAATGTCCTTAATGAAACAATAAAAATATTAATTTTATTAAATTGCAGTCCCTCAGTACAGGTCTTTTTAATATCATGTGTGACAAAATACACATAAAGCATTTCTGCTGCATTCTGAAGTAGGATGACTATCTGAATGGAAAGCAGTTGAGCAGCTACGTGACTTGCAGACTGCACTAGCTTTTTTTCCCCATGGATCACCATTTTCACTTGAATAAACTATGACTATTCAGACTTGAGTATCTGACAGACATTTCTCAAGTGAAGAAAGTTAGTCTGGTTAGTCTGACATTTCAAGGAAAATAACTGATAATTATACCTGTTGCCAATAATAAAAATTCAAGATTTCAAGTAAATATTAGAATTTTAGAAAACTTTCATTTACCACCATGTGCTTCATAGCTTCCCAATATTTCAGTACTTTTGAGACTGGTGGTGATATGAATATATATATGTATATATAATATTGTATAATGAAATAGCTCAAAATCTGGAAGAAATATATTACTTACTGAACTAGTATTTTCCAAATGATAAATAAGGATGTTATAAACATATGCATGGGTAAAAGATCCATTCACACTATAAGACATTATCAGTGACTTCTGATGTAATACAGTTCCCAAATTCACTGATACAGTTTTAGATTCCACATTTCCACTAATCATTAGGAAACTACGATTTGTCGAAGGATCAAAGAAGAATAGCCACAATTGTCTAAAAAGGATATTAAAATACTTTCTTTTCAAACTATATGTCTGTATGGGGCCAGATTTACTCTATATACTTGAACCAGAACAACATACTGCAACAACAGATTGAATGCAGAAGCAGGTAAGAGAATCCAGCTGTCTTTTATGAAGCCAGACATTAAAGAGATTTACAAAACTAAGAAAACAATGACATTCTTCTGATTTTTTTGGTGTGGAATGGGAAATAGTTATTCTTCATTAGAAAAAATGTCATTTATAATAACATGTAATGAGTTTATTGTTATCTTTATATTAATAAACATTTAAAATTTTGATTTATACTGGGCTTCCCTGATGGCTCAGTGGGTAAAGACTTAGCCTGCAATGCAGGAGACACAGGAGACATGGGTTCAATCCCTGGGTCAAGAAGATCCCCAGGAGAAGGAAATGGCAATCCACTGCAGTATTCTTGCCTGAAAACTCGCATGGATCGAGGAGACTGGCTGGCTACAGTCTAAAGGGTTGCAAAGAGTTGACATGTCTGAGTGACTAAGCACAGCACACGCAGCATGTTGTACAATATTTGTGCATGTATGTGTGTGCTAAGTTGCTTCAATCATGTCTGACTCTTTGCAACTCCATGGACTGTATGTAGCCTACCAGGTTCCTCTGTCCATGAGATTCTCCAGGCAAGAATACTGGAGTGGACTGCCATACCCTCCTCCAGGGGATCTTCCTGACCCAGAGATCGAATCCACGTCTCTTGCCTCCTGCACTGGTAGCCATGTTCTTTACCATTGAGCCACCAGGGGTGTAGTAGATAAAATATCTGCAACAAGAACTCTTTGGAGACTTCAATAACTTTAAGATTTTATGTGAAGGGGTTCTGAGATCAAAAAAGTTTAATAACTGCTGCCACGGAAGTTATTCTGAACTAAATTTAAGTTGGCCCAAAAGAAAACAAAGACATAAATAAACACTGAAATTCACCAAAAAGGGAAACACTATGTGTGGTTTTAGGTAAAAGGCCAGAGAAAAAGTTTCACATCCATAAGCTAGTTCACTGTTCAAAAGTCAAGATTACCATTTTCACCTATTATATGTGCCAGTGTGTGACAGTGTGGAGAGGAATGTAGTCGTGGAGCTGGCCCAGCTAAGTTACAAATTTGTACAAGCTCTTTCTGAATCAATACATTAAAATATATTACAAGTCTTTATAAAGTTTAAGCTCCATGATTCAGTATTTCTCCTTTAGATATTTTCTTATATTAGAAAACAAAAACAAAAAAATTTGGAAAGATTATATACGAAGATAGTTTCTAGGCATCATATTAAACATCTCATCTAAGGAACTAAGCTTCAGTGGAGAAAACACTTTATGTACAGAGATGGTCATTTAAAAGTCTGTCCTCATGAAAAACTACAAATAATCTAGAAAACATTTAGCTCTAAAAACACCTTTCTCAGAAAACTACAAGATAACTAATTATGACTGCTATAATGAAGTAACATTATGTAGCATAAAGTTTCAGAGTAAGATTAATGTGAAACAAGTCTAAGAAATAACATTAAAAGCAAACAGAAAATGAGTATATGAAACTAGGATGATGTTGTAAAATCTTAGGGGGAAAAAAAAGGTAGAGAAAATTGACTGATTCTTCCAATTTTATACAATTTTGGAACTTTAAGAGTATTCATAAAATTTCAAGTATTTCAATACAAAAAACGGATTAACCAAGAATAATTTACAATGATGTTGTCAATAGCTTTTCCTAGGAAAAAAAAAGATAAAAATTGGTTTTCAAAGATTTGTCTTTACTCACTTATAGTCTCTCTCCCAGAATTTCACAGGCCGAACATATGATGTGATGAATATTGCACTTCCCAAAAAGGGGTTCAGTGGAGTAGAAAAGAAGGCTGACACGGCAGCCTGGACAAACAACATGGCTGAATCTATGGGAAAACTGGTTAAGGATCTCAACATTTATCTGGTTATTACACACACACACATGCACACATTCACCTCTCTCAAACACACCGCAGTTACAGCAGTTAGAAAGATGAGGTTCATCAGATGAATACAGAAGAAAGTGTCCCTGGGCGGTATGAGGGGTAGAAGTAAAAAGACATAGCCAGGAATGTACAGCCCAGCATGACGCTGAGAAAGGAGCCAAATAAATATTTGCTAACATGTGTTTGGTAAAATTCCATGTGCGACTTGGGTAGATATACCGAAACCATGCTCGGTTTTAAACTTCTGGATGATAAAAACTAAAATTTAAAGATACAGAAAGTGTGCACATCAACATCTACATGGTCATTAACTTTTATGCTTACTTAGAATGTACATTTAAGATGAGAACAGAAAATTTTGAACATAAAAGTTTAATTATAATCATATCATTATGAAAAATGTTTTGAACCCTAATTCATTTATACGTATCTTTAAACACATTTTATATGTATTGAAAATTCATAGACTTTAATACTCCTATATATTAACATAAAATTTTAAATTAGCATCACTTAATTATTTAACTTTAATACTGTCCTCATGCTCAGATGATCTGTGGACCACAGATGTTAATACAAATTAAACAATCAAAATCGGTACAGGTGTGGGTTCAAAGGATTATGAGTTTCTGATAATTTATCATACAGTAACCTATACTCTGGGCTTCCCAGGTGGCTCTAGTGGTAAAGAACCTGCCTGTTAATGCAGGAGATATAAGAGACATGGATTTGATCCCTGGGTAGGGAAGATGCCCTGGAGGAGGGCATGGCAACCCACTCCAGTGTTCTTGCCTGGAGAATCCCTTGGACGGAGGAGCATGGTGGGCTATAGTCCATAGAGTCACAAAGAGTCAGACATGACTGAAGTGACTTAGCACGCATGCATGCACCCTATATTCTATGCCTGGGAAAAGTTATGCCTACAAACCAACATTCTCATCAAGGATATGACTGCCCTTTCTTATAACATTTTTATTAGAAGGATACGAGGCACTGCAAAAGGCTGAGCAAAAGCATGGAAAGCAGAACCCCATGTAATTTGCCATGGGGCAATATAAGTATATACAAACTGCAACTTATAAAGGAGTTCCCAAAGCTGTAGGAGGAAAAAAACAATCAGTAAAAAGCTTATTGTCAGACTTTTAAAATAGAAAATGAAAAACTTCTAAAATGATTTTCTTCCTAACAAGGAAATAGCACTGAAATAAAAGAAATAGCCCTGCCAAAATACTGCACATGTTTTTAAGTAAAGACAGTTAACTGACTTATGGATTTGGTTTTTTTTTTATTCTATGCTCTCTACTGGTTATATTACAACTACAAACAAACAACAAAAAAAAAAGGTAGGAAATATAGATGTCTGTAAAACTTAGCAATAAATATATATATTTTTATTCTAATACATTTCCCTCAAATTTTGGTGCTTTGGGAACAGAGCATGTTTTAAAGGCAATGTCAAAAGGAATTTGAAAGCAGCCAGGAAGGGGATAAGTTGTAATATAGTTGTCACTGCCTATTTGCCTAAGAATTTTATTAGTGTGTATTAGGCATCTGTTCATAATCAGAACTGTTACTGCCAATGGAAACATAATGTACATTTCCATCTTATTTAAATTAGGATCTGTTTTGCTGTTGAATATGTCTTCAACACTGAAACAGAATATTGCATTTGCCTAAGGTTGCCTCTGCATGGTAGGCAATGCAAGACCCCATTCTTAAAACAGATCCCAGAATTTCAAAAGCAAGAGGTTCTGACTAACTCAGTGCCATGATTCAGGCACCAAACACCTCAAATTTAAGTTATTTAGCTGATTTACAAATGAACTTGTTTAATTTCTAAGTTAAAAAAGAAATCACAACCTCAACCAATCAGAAAATGCAGATGAACCCCTGCATTCTTTGCCATGACTCAAAATTGTGCTGACAATCCTCTGCACTAACATGATCGGGATGACGGGAAGACTGATCAGAAGCCATTACAACTGCTTAAAAAATAGTGACTCAGAACACTCCTCCGTCTCTAAATACAGATAGTACTCAAATTTGACTGTAATATTTAAGAAAAAGGACATGGAAAGTGGCTGGTGAAACCATTTTCATATTCAGAGTAGTTTTTTCTTGAAATATTATTAAAATGATGGTATATCTTACAATGGTATCTTAAAATAAATATTCAATACTACTTGCTTAATATGACTGCTAAGTTCTATGAAGTAGCCATATAAAACGCAAACTCCTTACCCTTTCTCTGTTTTGTTAACTAACATAGCCTAAGCATCTACAATAGTTCTGGAATGTGCTATGCTCTCAAGAATAATCTGTCTCACAAATGAAAGTATTAAGAAAGTGCAAACTAATATGAGTTAAGTGTTGTGACTTTTTCAAGGATTGTTTAGTTTATGTTTTACTGCAACTTTCACTTTTTTCCAACCCGTATAGGAAGATTCAATACAATTTCCAATCTAAATATTAAGTTCGTGAGTAATCACATGCTTTTTTAATTCAAACTAACTTTCTGGCTTCCTCCTTTGGTTACACATGCTCACTAAAAGAGGAAATAAGTGATACAAATGTAAACAAATTAGTAATTGAGCAAATATAATACTACAATATTTTAGAAGCTATTTATCATGATATACAGTATAATATTTAGAAACTGACTACTACTAACACCTTGTTCAATTAATGGTTTTCATTTGTACTGTCCCCATGCTAGGCCAGATCTCTATCAAATCTAAATTACTGTCACAATCTCTTAAGCTGTTCTCCATACCTTTAGATTCTCTCTTCCCCAATTCATCCCAAATGTGGCTGACCAGGCTAACTTTTCTAAAACTGGGCTTTCATTTGTGTTTTGTAGCTGCTCATATGCTTCAGCTCTCTGTTACCTATCAAATGGGATAATATATGTCAAAGTCCTTTGTATGTGGTCAGTGTTAAAACGAAATCTAAACTCTATTTAATTTCAAATAATCTGCACAACCAAAGTCATTCAGAAAGGCAGTGTGGTTTAGCAAAAAGATTCTTGGAGGCAGAAGATGCAGGTTTTACCATCTCATCTGTAGGACTAAAAGCACCTATCTGATGGGTGGAAAACAAATCTTGGAAGCATTCTGTAAACTGCAGAGTATTCTGCAAATCAACCAGTGTCTGATTGTTCCCACATGGGTTCATTGCTCTCCGTCTCTACCGTTTTCACTCAGCATCAGGTTATTTCCTCTATCTATCCAGCTGCCCACAGCTCAGCTCAATTGTTACCATGTCTGTTTCTAAACTTCAAAATCACACCCCCTTTTGGAGGATCCCATGTATTCAAAAATATATACTTATTAGAGTTCCTTTAATTTTCCCATATAATATTTAATCTTACCTTCCTACCTACAGCAAGAAATGTTATCTTCTATGGGTCACAGTTGACTGGTATTGTTTAGGGATTCTAATCCTAAATAACTGGTTGACCAAACAAAGATATTACTTAAAAGATAATGAAGCAAATGAAATGCAAGCATAATCCTCACTAAATGGCATACCACTTAGGGAGACACTTGTTACACACAGGAATGTTTTCTTCAGATATTACCTTGTTGAAGAGTATAGACATGAAGAAGAGATCCAAGAGCATGGTCTCTGAAAAAGCTTCATAGTCGATTTTGAAAAAGAGCACAGTAAAGATGACTGTGACATACTGGTATGTAGGACTGCTAAAAGAGGACCGCAGCAACTTCAGACCAGCAATGGTGATCATTAAAGCACCTAATCTACAATGTAGAGAAAGAATGTTAATCAAACGATAACTGAAAACTTTAGATAATTATGTACTTCAGAAAAATTACCATTTCACTTACTAAGCTTAGAATATTATATCAAATTTAAACTTCAAACATTCCTTTTAAATAATGTGTCATGATTCTGATCCTTTATATAAATAAGCATGCTTAAAAAATAAGTAACAACCCCCACACACACACAAATAAGTAACAATATTGCAATTCTGACATTTGGTTCTCCAGGTTCTCAGTATTTCTACTGCTTTAACATTAATAGCATTTAGCATATAAAAACATATTAATAATGAAATATATATACTACTATGCATAAAATAGGTAATTAATGAGGGTGTAGTATGCAGCATAAGGAACTCTACTCAAAGCTCTGTTGTGACCTAAACAGGAAGGAAATCTAAAGAAGAGTCAATATATGTATATGTATGACTGATTCATTTTGCTGTACAGCAAGCAACTAATACAACATTATAAAGCAACTATAGCCCAATAAAAATGAACATGCAACAATGCTGGAAAAAAATCATATTAATGCTTGCCCAACAACATGTATCTAGTAGGCCTACAGCATGACTGTATAGGCAAGTGATCACCTAAATGGTCTGATTCACATAGTACACAAAAATAATCATCTCCAAAACTTACCATCTAATAGTAAAGTGAATCTTATTTAATAAATGTCATCTCATAAAATATAGGTTGACAATAAGATGTCTGGAGTAGTAATATGCCAAGAGCAGAAACAGATGTTCAGAAAAGGGAACTCAAAGACTGAATTTCACCTTAATTTTTCACACAGTACTTGGCACCAAAGAGACACTCAATGATTACTTGATATTTGATCAATAACCTAAGAGAAGAGAGTGCTACGACAGTCCTGAACAGTCAAACTTAGATAAGAGGAATATCATACTTACTCTGTATCCAGTTTTTTTGGACTTGCAATTGTCTCTGCACTGCTACTAAGTTCATTGAGAACAATCAAAGGATAGATGATATTCTTCTCCACAAAAAGAAGCCACACATGAAGTTTTTCAAACCACATCACAGTAGCTGCATCTAACAAGGCAATATTAAGTTAAGAAGACCATGTATAAACGCACTTTAATGTGTAAAACAGTCTGTCAATGTCATAAGAAAGGAAAATCTTCCTACTCAAATTCAGCTCTACTATTAATAATGCAAAAAATCCAATACATCAGTCATTTGTCAATTTTATGAATTCTGAGTCACATTTCAATTTTCCAACTCGGATGTTAACTTAAATTTAGATGAGCTGAATTTCATTTTAAGCTTTACTTCTTGAAACCTCAGTTTTTAACCATAACTTTCTCATATTTACACTTATAATATTTGGAGAAAAGATTATTGAAGATAATTAGACTGTTCCTTTCACCCAAAAGAAATAAATGATCTATTAAACTGTTTTAAAAATCCTCACAGTCGCACATACACCTTTAATATATAAATCTCAGAAGAGCTTTGAAAGTATGGTATGTTTTGGATTCACACACTTCATAAGTGTCACTTTCATTGCCAGCAACATTTTCCCAGTACTTGAACATGTAACGTCATTGGGGAAAGCGTCTAGGATAAACTGAAAGATTTAAAATAAGGTTCTCCAACTATCTGAAAATAATGTCAACCACCTTTAAGAAGCTTTCTAATGGATATTTTTCTTTATAGCTATTAAAATCAACTTTGCTAATGCCTAACACTCTTAATAAGTGAAAAATGTCTTTTCAAAACTGAAAAAATTTTGGACTAAACTGTTGTTAAGATGAAAACAAAGTATAAGATCAATGGTTAACTTTAATGAAAACTGTTCTTTAAAACAAACCAGATGTACTTGCTAACATTTATATATGAAAGCAATTAATAATTAACCATAAAAAATATTTACATCACTATGAGTTATTTTCCTTACAGTAAGAATGGACCAGTACAGATTCTTTTAGTCTTATGTCATTTTATTGCAATCTACACATTATTGTTTGGTTAATTATCTCTCCAGGATCAAAACAGTGATCAAGATCACAGTACCATGATGACTTAAGCAACTCTGCTAAAAAGCTCAGGAAATTTGCTTTGAGATTGCAAAGTCAAAGTTAGTATGGAAAGCTTTAAAACACTTTTGAGTTTTTTACAGAAGTTTAATTTATCTCCAAACAATTGAGAAATTCACTCTGCATATTAATTCATTAAACACTGGCTTATTTAATCAATGGCATATAACAATGATGACACAGATATTAACTTTTATTATTTCTCTAAAATGAGGGAGTATAGTATATTAGAGGCCATTATAGTTTATGGAGCCAATGAACCAGACTGATAATTTATAATGGAAAAGTAAAGGTTTATAGCAACAAGTAAAACACTTGTCGAATGGACTGGCCTTCTACTTCTTTTTAGTAATTTTATATTCTATCCTAAATTATCTGAATGAGAAAAAGCAATTACAACTGCTTTCCACCTCTTTTCTCTTGATCAACTCTTTTATAACTCTCTCTGGTAGGAGGCAGTGTCATTGGTGGAAACAGAAGCCTATTCCTTTTATGATCTGAGTTAAAAATATGCCAAATGCAAGTCTTGTAGGGGGTTGAGTTGCCTGCAAATGGCAAGGAAGAACTGAGGGTAAAGGTGGGGCTGGAAAGAGAAGTCACAGACATACCCTGAAGGATTAATCAATGAGAGGTCTATGATGGACAGTTTAGAGGAGGAAAGAGCGAAGTCTTATCCTGTGGAAAGTCAGCACTGACAACTAAGACTTCAAACGAAGTGAAAGCATCTTGCAAAAGGTCTGACAAAGAGCTGAGAAACACAAACCAAAGTGTTACCTGATGAAACTCATTTAACTGTCTGCCTGTCCACTAAGTAAAAGAAAAAATCCATGGTCTTAAAAGGAAAAATGCTAATGAACCACTTACTTCGAACTTCATACTGATTATACTCCGCCGCCCTGAGCAGAGGGTGAGAGAAGCAGTGCCATGGCAGCTGCTTCCTGACTTGAGGCAGCACGTAATGGGCTACAAAGCCCACGAAGCCGACCAGTGCGTACAGCACGTACTTGAGCGCAGGCTAAGGCAAGGATAAAGTTGAAAAAATTACAGGTGATTCTGAAAATGACTCAAAGGAGAACTTCTAATTTGTCAATTCAATTTTAGTCACTTACAGCATCTAAGAACGAAACATTTGTCTACAATTAACATTTCCATATTATGTAGTTTTCTGATTAAAACAGCTATAAAAGTTAGTGGCTGGTCATGTAATACAGATATTTTTAAATGTGTTAACTACTTTGTTGTCTCACACTGCCAATGTAACTAGAGTATGGCCTGAGGTGTACCGCTTCCTACTCTAGGAATGTTCTACGTGACTAGCAGAGCAATGTATTAAATTTTTACTAACAGAGATAAAAGACATTAGCTAATAAAATTGTAAATCTGAAGAGCAGACCCAAACTTAAAATAGTATTCTGTTGTTGTGTCTTCACATAGTTTGGAAGAGAGTTCTTGTGTATGACTAAATTTACAAAAAAAACAAAGTTACCATCACTTCAAATATTCAAATTAATTATTTAGAAACTAAAGAGGCCTGCATCTGACCCCTGAAGACTCACAGGATCTCACTCAGTTTGCAAGGTACCCAGGAGTTAATGGTTCAAATTGGAAAAGAAGAAAACAAGCAAAAATGTTAAAATTAAATAGTACAACCTTTGTTTCTAGGCAAATGGAATAATAGAGACTTACTTTATTCCGCATGAAACAAAATACGATAAAATACATGAACTAATGTTTTGCAATGCAGACATAAGGAAATAAACAGTGAACCCTGAGAGAAAGAGAACAGATGAGGTCAGTGTCACGCCTGCCCCAGCTTACTGCCCTTAGAGGCTCTCCAGACTGTACTGCACGGAGCGGAACCCACGTAAGCCTGGAACCTCCTGAGTGGAGGAAATGGAACTTAGAGGCTGGACACAGCAAGGCAGCTAGAGCTCATCAGAGTAAATAGTTTTCTAAACAGAAAACTGCACGGACAGAGAACTGCATGGAGGAAGATCTGCAGAGGGTCCAGCTCGAGTATTCAGGCGAATCAGCCACACACGTGTGGGAACAGACCATGTGTGGCCAGAGAAAGAACCACGGCAACCTCACACGGCAGGCACTCCTGTGCCTGTTCTCACGAGCCAGACTGGAAAAACTCAACACTCCCAGGGCACTGGGCAGAGTACTGCAAAGGGTGTTGCCTCCAAACGTAGGCAGAATATTAGCCCTAGACTGAATAGCCCTGTCCCCATTAAGCAATCTTAAAAGTTAGATTTGAGAGGATCAAACTGTTTACAAGGAACTTAGGGCCAAAAACAAAGTTCAAGAATATTTCTAGAAATAAAAAAATATCCAGTACCCACAAGGCAAAACATAAGGCTTCACATCCAATCAAAAATGACCGTGTAAGCAAGGAATCAGGAAACCATGATTCATGGGGGGCAAAAAAATCAGTTAATCAAAACCAACCCATAAGTAACACAAAAGTTAGGATTATGAGACAAGGACATTAAGAGAGATAGAAGGGAATTACGTAAGTTCAAAAAAGTAAACAGAGGCATGAGAGATATGAAAAGACCTGAAACCAACTTTGAAAGATGAAACTTGTTAGTTCTGACATTAAAATATACACTGGATGGTATTAACTGCAGCTTAAACATTACAGAAGAAAAGATTAGTGAACTTAACAACAAAGCAATAGAAAGTATTCACAAGTAAACATGCAGAGGGAAAAACAGAATTTAAAATTAAAAAAAAAGTGATCTGTGGGATCAATTCAAGAGGCCAAAGATTATGTAACTGGAGTCCATGAGTGGGAGTGGATGGAGGGACAGCAGAAGAAAACGGGAAAAGACATTTAAAGTAATAATGACCAAAACTGTCTAAAGTTGATGAAAACTAGACCACAGATGCAATGTACCCTAAGCACAAAATCATGAAGAAAACCATGCGACAGGGCAGGACAGTCAAACTGCCGACATGCAGAAACGCGGGTCTGTACAGGAGAATGAAGAGCACCGAGGAGGGCAGCCATGGGGCCTGCAGGACCACCATCTGGGAAGCACCACCCACACCCGGGCCCGACTGACAGGACGGGGTTCTGGACTTCCAGCTGTACCAGAACGAGACTCCGGGGAGTTTACAAGGATGTCAGTCACGGAGGAAAGCAGGCAGACTGTAGAAGTCAGTCCAGAACGGTTCCCACGATCCCCCTTCTTGACGTTTATGCCTGCCTGTATTCCCCTCCCACTACAGCAGGTTGCCCGGGGCGACCTACAGATACGGAAGATGTGGTGGTACACCACATCCACGACAGTTATAAAAGATCGGGACATGGGTCTTGGGCCTTCTCTCTCTAGGATCACCAGCTTTGGGGCAAAGAAGCTAGTGAGGACACTTTGGCAGTCCATGGTGATGACCACACGGAGAGGAACTAAGCTATCTGGCCAACAGTCAGCAAGGAAGTGAGGCCTACTCATGGCCTCAGATGACTACAGTTGCATATGATGGTAGCAAAACACACTGAGCTTGGATCATCCAAGCCACTCTCAGAGTCATGACCCATGAGAAACTGTGAGAAAAATAAGTATTTGTTGTTAAAACCAAACAAAAAGTCATATATTTTAGCATTATGATCAAATCAGAAGTGAATCCAAACAAAGTTATTTTCCCCCAGTGAAAGAACAAAATGATTCCTTACCTGCAATACTGTGAACACTGTGCTTACATGAATAGCAAAATACAGCACGCCGATTACAACGCACACCACTAGGTCAGACTGTAAACGCTCGCTCTATGGAACAAAACAACTCGTCAAGCATCACAAAAAAATTTAAACAAAATCTTTCCTCCCAATGGCCAAATTAAAAAAATAAAACTTTCACTGATCCTATTCTGTAGCACTTCCAGGTTATTTCTTACACACAATAATTAACTACCAGAGTTTTATTTACCTCCTATCCTGGGTCAATGCTGTACCAAGGATTGTTTAAGGAAATTAAACAAGCT
Organism: Oryx dammah; assembly: GCF_014754425.2. Lineage (NCBI taxonomy): Eukaryota > Metazoa > Chordata > Mammalia > Artiodactyla > Bovidae > Oryx > Oryx dammah. The sequence goes on from NW_024070210.1 coordinate 20,301,843, forward strand.
TAACTATTTCCACACACAGTAAAGATATCATAACAAAGTCTTTTAGAATGAAGGTTTTTCCCTCATTGGTCTGTAAGTTTTACATGGGAAAAAGAAATGAGATCCTTAAGTTTTTCTATAGGGTATAGCGTTTTGGATAAGTTATATTTTCAGTGGCTTTCTGAAATGTTGAAATTGTATGTACACGTCCTATTTTACTGACTGAATTTTGATTCTTTTGGGAGTTAGAGTAAAAACCAAAAACCTCTTGATATCTATGGTCATCATCACCTCAGATATATAAAGCTTTTAAGCTGGATTCAGAAATATCCTACGATATTTCAAAAGAAATGTCCTTTGATAACATGAAAACTCAAGTTAGGAGAAACTGCTTAAATTATATCTTGAGGCAGTTTTATAGTTCTCTAAAGTTTTCTATTTGACTATGTGAACAGCTCAAGTTCAGTGAATGTAAATATAATCTAATTCACGACCTATATAAATTCAGTCTTTCATAAGTGGAGATATGTTAAATAACTTAGGAAAAATATGTTGTTTTGTTTTGTTGCATAAAGCAGATATAGATCTATATAACTCATTTTTTTAATTATTAAAAGAAGGGAGGTAACATTACAAAGTTTTAAATTACTATATCTGCTTAAGTATAGGAAATTAGTATAGGTTACTGTTCTCTCCTTCAACCTAGAAAATAAACACACTTACACAAACACTTTTCAGACCGCCTTACAGAACTAAAACCACTAAAAGGCCAGCAGATGACTCATAAGTACAAAGTTTTCATCAATAAGAATAACAAGAAAATAAGTCTAATTCATGCTAATATTCACCTTTCAAATCCTAGTTTAAATTCAATAGGACTGAGAATTCTGTAAACAATGAAATCAATTTCATTTCAGTTCAGTCGCTCAGTCCGACTCCTTGCGACCCTGTGAACGGCAGCACGCCAGGCCTCCCTGTCCATCACCAACTCCCGGAGTCCATCCAATCCAATGTCCATTCAGTCCATTCAGTGATGCCATCCAACCATCTCATCCTCTGTCGTCCCCTTCTCCTCCTGCCCTCAATCTTTCCCAGCATCAGAGTCTTTTCCAATGAGTCAACTCTTCACATGAGATTGGAGACTGGCCAAAGTATTGGAGTTTCAGCCTCAGCATCAGTCCTTCCAATGAACACCCAGGACTGGGCTTTAGGATGGACTGGTTGGATCTCCCTGCAGTCCAGGGGACTCTCAAGAGTCTTCTCCAACACCACAGTTCAAAAGCATCAATTCTTCAGCGCTCAGATTTCTTTATAGTCCAACTCTCACATCCATACATGACCACTGGAAAAACCATAGCCTTGACTAGAAGGACCTTAGTCGGCAAAGTAATGTCTCTGCTTTTTTTTTGGGTCTCTGCTTTTTAATATGCTGTCTAGGTTGGTCGTAACTTTCCTTCCAAGGAGTAAGCGTCTTTTTAATTACATGGCTGCAATCACCATCTGCAGTGATTTTGGAGCCCCCAAAAATAAAGTCAGCTACTGTTTCCACTGTTTCCCTGTCTATTTGCCATGAAGTGACGGGATCAGATGTCATGATCTTAGTTTTCTGAATGTTGAGTTTTAAGCCAACTTTTTCATTCTCCTCTTTCACTTTCATAAACAAGCTCTTTAGTTCTTCCTTCACTTTCTGCTATAAGGGTGGTGCTATCCACATATCTGAGGTTATTGATATTTCTCCCAGCAATCTTGATTCCAGCTTGTGGTTCATCCAGCCCAGAATTTCTCATGATGTACTCTGCATATAAGTTAAATAAGCAGGGTGACAACATACAGCCTTGACGTACTCCTTTTCCTATTTGGAACAAGTCTGTTGTTCCACATCCAGCTCTAACTGTTGCTTCCTGACCTGCATACAGATTTCTCTGGAGGCAGTTCAGCTGGTCTGGTATTCCCATCTCTTTCAGAATTTTCCACAGTTTATTGTGATCCACACAGTCAAAGGCTTTGGCATAGTCAATAAAGCAGAAATAGATGTTTTTCTGGAACTCTCTTGCTTTTTCCATGATCCAGCGGATGTTGGCAATTTGATCTCTGGTTCCTCTGCCTTTTCTAAAACCAGCTTGAACATCTGGAAGTTCATGGTTCACGTATTGCTGAAGCCTGGCTTGAAGAATTTTGAGCATTACTTTATTAGTGTGTGAGATGAGTGCAATTGTGCAGTAGTTTGAGCATTCTTTGGCACTGGAATGAAAACTGACCTTTTCCAGTCCTGTGGCCACTGCTAAGTTTTCCAAATTTGCTGGCATATTGAGTGCAGCACTTTCACAGCATCATCTTTCAGGATTTGAAATAGCTCTATTGGAATTCCATCACGTCCACTAGCTTTGTTTGTAGTGAAGCTTCCTAAGGCCCACTTGACTTCACATTCCAGAATGTCTGGCTCTAGGTGAGTCATCACACCATCATGATTATCTTGGTCGTGAAGATCTTTTTTGTATAGTTCTTCTGTGTATTCTTTCACCTTATCTAAAATGAATATTTAGCATACTGTTCTACATCAAAACAAACTTTGAGGAATGAGCATTTCTTACATGTGAAAATCTGAAATAAAAACCACCAACCATGTACAATAACAATATACATGTATTTTTCCCAGTTACTAAAATTGTGTTACCCCCTAAAATGTTCATTATACAACATGATGAACTGTATAAAATTCAATTTGAGGTGACCTTAAAAAGTTAAAACTTACAACAGAATTTCTAAGTTTTTCAGGCAGTGGATCTTTTACTTCAGACAAAGGGTCTTCTGGATTTTTCTCTTCTGTTTTTGGAAAAATCTTGGATTGCACCAAAGAGCTTTATGTTAAAAAAAGAGAGAGAGAAAATCATAACCTATAAACTAGTACTTCAAATGACAAATAAACTTTATGATACAACAGAAAAGGAAGTGATCCAAGTATATCTACTCATCGTGTGTATGCACACTTAGTTGCTCAGTTGTCGTGTCTGACTCTGAGACCCCACGGACTACCCCTGCCAGACTTCCCTGTCCATGGGGATTCTCCAGGCAAGAATACTGGAGTGGGCTGCCATGCCCTCCTTCAGGGGATCTTCCTAACCCAGGGACTGAACCCAGGTCTCCCGCACTACAGGTGGATTCTTTAATGTCTGAGCCACCAGGAAAGCCCATATTTACTAATTAACAAATGAGAAAGTTTAAGATGTCATAAGCAAGCATACAATAAGAATATTATAATAAAAATACAGTGTAAGATCTTAGAGGACAAAAAGCTAAAAGCTAACAAATACTCTCAGCCTTGGTGATTACAATGACCCAAAGTTAATATATTTTGAAACCAAATATAGACAAGTCAACAGTGTTTTGACGATGCAGTGGAAAAACAGATCTTGGAAGTTAATTTAAAAGAAATGCCAATTTATTTAAATTTCTCTAATTCAATAACAAGTGATCACTTACAAAAGCACAGATGGATCACTGCTTTGTCGGCTGAGATGATAGGATACTGCCACTAATAAGCCACAAAAAATGGAGAAAAGCACTGGAATATGCTGGCCATCCCAAGAATCCTGTTTGGAAAAAAAAAGTATGAAAGAACAATATGCTTCTAATTCACAATCTATCATATAATCTTTTTATGTCAGTATTTTGGAGAAAGATAACAGAATTAAACAAAACCTTTTCAGTAATGTCATCAATTGCATTTTATTCCATATAGACCTATTACTTTCTGATGAACAAGAATCTAATTGCTAAATGATCATCAGGTTGCTTTTGGTACTAAAGCTCTATTATACACTACGAATGACGCATTTGTTTCTGATACATGCTGCTATCAATTTCTGTCATATTTTAAGTGGAATTAAGTTTTATAGTAAACCATGTCCTATTCTTTTAAAAACAAAATAAACTGTTGTAGCAAACTTTTGATTATATATAATAATGGTGCAGGAAAAGGCAACACAGGATATAATACTTAAGGCAAAACAAACTGCTGACACCTGGTACGATACTTTCTGGATGCCTTTGTTCACATGCCATTATATTCCCTAGAGCACCAGGCATTCGGCGCTTCGTGAGTGAATAGCTGTATATTCCTAGAACTGAATAACACAAAGCTGGCTTCTGAGGCCACCAGACACGTGGGCATGCCATGTCTGCTTTGCTCACTGCAGTATCTCTGGAGTCTGCTAACACGGTACCTGGTACAGAGTAGACACCACTGTGAAAGGAGTAGCTAACAGTTCAGTATGGCCTGTGAGGTGAGCACCTTTGTCTCTGGGGATTCAAGAGGGGAGAGTGGTGGAGTAGGTAATCAAATGGTAGTTTATTATGCAACCTGCTCCCCTCCCCCATTTAATAATAAAGGCTTGGAAACTGTTCCACATCACAACAGAGACCTTCTCTTTAATGGCTACATAAAAATCTAATCATCATCATCATATTATGTATATCATACTCTGTATCAAGCTCCTTTCTCAGATCTTTTTAAGTATTTATAAATTCTTAGAATCGTCCTTGAAGATATGTACTGTTACTCTCTAATTTATACATGAGGAAACTAAGGTAGAGATGGTTTAAGGATGTCCAGTTAACCGGTGGAACCAAAAACTGAACTTCTTATATGTTTGAATTTACTGAACATAAAATTAAACAGTATGTGAAGAGTTTCAGAATGAAAGAGAGATAAATATATAAGGCAACAAAATAGAGCAGAAAATGAAATGTATGTAAGAACAGCATTAGCATGAAGTGTACGAGGGAGACAAGGAAGACTGTCTAATAGAAATGTGGGGAGAGAGGCAAAACAAAGTGAAGCCTACAGCTACCATAATGTGCAGTCCATGGCTAATGCCTAAAACTTGACAAATTATAAGTTAGTTACTTAGAGATACAGAGGCAAACACCAAAAGAATCAGCTCAAAGAACTGAAAGTGATAACTCTGAGGAAGGGAAAAAGGGGTACAAAGCCTACAATACAAGTGACTGGGAATGAACAAGAGGGAACCTTCTGATGGTGAAAAACTATTTTATATCTCACTAGGGGTGTATATTACACAGGTACATGATTTGTCAAAATCTGTCAAACTGTGTACTTAAGATTCACTGTGTATAAATTCTGCCTCAAAACAAGTATTATTTAACAAATGCTTGACACTACTTTTTATTTCTCAGACAAAAGAAAAGCATCCTTAAACTGGTCTCAAAATGACTTATTTTATTTAGATTACTAATTCTGAATCATGAAATATGATGATTAAAAGATTAAAAGCTGAATTTGTTCTACACACTGTACTGGGTCTAAATGCTTTTACTTCAGTAAACAATGGCCCACATTCTAGCAATCTCTTTAAAAATATCTAAAGATGTAGGAAGTATGTATGTAACAGTAAGTAATAAAGTTGTCTTAGAGGAAAACTGTTAACTTTTAATGAGCTTTAAAGTTCAAGGGAAAAAATGTAAACAAAAAAATCAGAAGCCAGAATTTCTAATAGATGTATTCAGTTCAGTCGCTCAGTCGTGTCCAACTCTTTGAGACCCCATGAACCACAGCACGCCAGGCCGCCCTGTCCATCACCAACTCCTGGAGCTTACCCAAACTCATGTCCATTGAGTCGGTGATGCCATCCAACCATCTCATCCTCTGTCATCCCCTTCTCCTTCTGCCCTCAATCTTTCCCAGTGTCAGGGTCTTTTCAAATGAGTCAGCTCTTTGCATCAGGTGGCCAAAGTATTGGAGTTTCAGATTCAACATCAGTCCTTCCAATGAACACCCAGGACTGATCTCCTTTAGGATGGACTGGTTGGATCTCCTTGCAGTCCAGGGGACTCTCAAGTCTTCTCCAACACCACAGTTCAAAAGCATCAATTCTTCGGCACTCAGCTTTCTTTATAGTCCAACTCTCACATCCATACATGACCACAGGAAAAACTATAGCCTTGACTAGACGGACCTTAGTCGGCAAAGTAATGTCTCTGCTTTTGAATATGCATCTAGGTTGGTCATAACTTTTCTTCCAAGGAGTAAGCGTCTTTTAATTTCATGGCTGCAGTCACCATCTGCAGTGATTTTAGAGCCCCCAAAAATAAAGTCTGACACTCTTTCCACTGTTTCCTCATCTATTTGCCATGAAGTGATGGGACCAGATACCATGATCTTTGTTTTCTGAATGTTGAGTTTTAAGCCAACTTTTTCACTCTCCTCTTTCACTTTCATCAAGAGGCTCTTTAGTTCCTCACTTTCTGCTGTAAGGGTGGTGACATCTGCATATATGAGGTTACTGGTATTTCTCCTGGTAATCTTGATTCCAGCTTGTGGTTCATCCAGCTCAGCGTTTTTCATGATGTACTCTGTATATAAGTTAAATAAGCAGGGTGACAATATACAGCCTTGTATAAGGAAAATATACTACTTTTCCTATTCGGAACCAGTCTATTGTTCCATGTCCAGTTCTAACTGCTGCTTCCTGACCTGCATACAGGTTTCTCAAGAGGCAGGTCAGCTGGTCTGGTATTCCCATCTCTTTTAGAATTTTCCACAGTTTACTGTGATACACACAGTCAAAGGCTTTGGCATAGTCAATAAAGCAGAAATAGATGTTTTTCTGGAACTCTTTTGCTTTTTTGATGATCTAGTGGATGTTGACAATTTGATCTCTGGTTCCTCTGCTTTTTCTGAAACCAGCTTGAACATCTGGAAGTTCACAGTTCATTAGGTTGGTTCAAAAGTAATTATGGTTTGCATTGTTGAACTTTGCTGTTTGATACTGGGATACATTCTTAAATACATTCTTAAATTATGTTATACATTATTTTAATGTGCATTTCTTGCTTATGTTTTTTGCTAATGACTTATTACCTGCTGTTTACATTTACTTTAGAAATGGTGCTAGATAAAAGGTAAATTTGAGCAATTTAAAAATTTGAGTTCTAAATGGGTTGTAAAGCAGCAGAGACAACTTGCAACAACAACGCATTTGGCCCAAGAACTGCTAACCAAGGTACAGTGTGCAGTGGTGGTTCAAGAAGTTTTGCAAAGGAGACGAGAGCTTTGATGATGAGGAGAGTTAATGGTCGGCCATCAGAATCTGATAACAACCAAATGAGAGGATCATTGAAGCTGATCCTCTTAAAAATACATGAGAAGTTACTGAAGAACTCAACGTCAACTGTTCTATGGTTGTTCAGCATTTGAAGCAAACTGGAAAGATGAAAAAGCTGGATAAGTGAGTGCCTCATGAGCCGACTGAAAATTTTTTGAAAAGTTACTGTTTTGAAGTGTCATATTCTTATTCTATGCAACAACAACAAAACATTTCTTGATTGGATTAGGATGTGTGACGAAAAGTAGATTTTATACGACAACCAGTGATGACTAGCTCAGTGGCTAGACGGAGAAGAAGTCCCAAAGCACTTTCCAAAGCTGAACTTGCACCAAAAAGGTCATGGTCACTGTGTAACTGTTTGGCGGTCTGCTGCCCGCCTGATCCACTAGAGCTTTCTGAATTCTGGTGAAACCACAACATCTGAGAAGTATGCTCAGCAAATTGATAAGACGCACTGAAAACTGCAAAGCCAGCAGCCCACACTGGTCAACAGAATAGGCCCGATTCTTCTCCATGACAATGCCTGACTGCACAGTGCACTACCAAACTTCAAAAGTTGAACGAATTGGGCTACAGAGTTTTGCTTCATGCGCCATATTCAACTGACCTCTCACCGACTACCACTTCTTCAAGCATCTCCACAACTTTTTGCAAGGAAATCACTTCCACAAACAGCAGGAGGCAGAAAATGCTTTCCACGAGTTCATCAAATCCTGAAGCATGGGTTTTTACACTACAGGAATAAACAAACTTATTTCTCACTGGCAAAAATGTGTTGATTGTAATGGTTCCTATTCTGATTAATAAAGATGTGGTCAAGTCTATTTATAATGATTTAAAATTCATGGTCCAAAACCACAATTACGTTTGTATCAATCTAAATGTCTATATTAGTGAATAGATTTAAAAAATTAAACCATTCCTAAAGATATGCAATAATGTTCCTCAATGAATCTAACTGTCCAAAAGTAACTTCTGTGATCAATTTCTTGTGTATTCTTCCATAAATGCTCTATGTATATGTAAGCTATCAGGTGTGTTTGTAAATAAAGGCACAAAGGGAACATTTATTTTTTGGCATATTGTTTGCCTTTGTATTCACCCAGACACACACACACTGGAATATTATTCAACCTAAAAAAAAGGAAATCTTGTCAAATGCAACAACATGGATGAAATTGGAGGGCAATATACTAGGTAAAATAAGCCACAGAGATTCACAAATACTGCATCTTACCATTTATATATGGAATCATAAAAAGGGGAAACAAAATTAAACTCATAGAAACAGAGAAGAGAAAAGTGCTTGCCAGGGACTGGGAGGTAGGGGAAACAGGGAAAGGCTGGTAAAAGAGTACAGACAGTTATAAAACAGAATTTAGGTAAGGTGTGGGCAAAATGGATAAAGAGGGTCAAAGGCACCAACTTCCAGTTTTAAGATAAGTAAGTACTGAAAGGGTAATGCAGCACAGTGACCAGAGTTAATGACACTGCATTGCGCATGTGAAAGCTGCTAAGAGGAGCGGATCTTAAAGGCTCTCTCCATAAGGAAAAATACTTGCAATTTTCTATAGTGGCTTCCCTGGTGGCTCAAACAGTAAAGCGTCTGCCTGCAACGCAGGAGACCCAGGTTCAGTCCCTGGGTGGGAAGGAAATGGCAACGCACTCGAGTATTCTTGCCTGGAGAATCCCATGGACGGAGGAGCCTGATGGGCTACAGTCCATGCAATTGCGAAGAGTTGGACACGATTGAGCAACTAACACATGGAGACAGATATTAATTAGATTTATTGTGGTGCTCATTTTGAAAGATACATAAATATTGAAACTAATATAATGTTATTTGTCAATTATACCTTAATAAAAAATTAAAATAAAAAACTTTAAAAAATTTTAAAAAAGATGAATAAGGTCTGAGAAGCTAATAAGTAACACAGTGACTATAGTTGATAACACTGTATTGTAGAACTGAAATTTGTTAAGAGAGTAAACTTAAACATTCTTACCAAAAAAAAACCACAACTAAATAAGTGAGGTGATAAATGTGTTAACTTAATGGGGGGAGTTCTTTCACAATTTATATGTATATCAAATCATCATCATGTACACTTTAAATATCTTAATTTTTATTTGTCAGCTACATGTCAATACAGTTTGGAAAAAAAGAAAAATAATACGTCTTGGAAATCTCACATTTGCACAGAGAAATCTATTTTTATTCATTTTCATGATTGTATGATATTCCATTGTGGGGCTATACCATAATTAAAGTAGCCACAAATGACAAATACTGGGTCATCTACAGCTTTTGCTGTTATAAACAGAGCTATGATAAAATCTTTGTATATAATCCTGACTCATTTACATAACCAAATCTGCACATTTATTCTATTACAATGGGGAACATCTAAAACTAAAATAGTCCGGTATAAAATGCCATGGCCAAGAAAGAAGGAAAAAAACATACCTCCCTGCCTGTCTTAGGACACAAGGTACTAGTTGGCAGCTTTACAACTGCTGCTCTTCTGCTACATAATTACAGTTAAACTGGCTTTGGGAAAATTAGAAAACTTACTGCACTGTTAACTTCTATGGCTGCAATTTCCAAATAATGACCCATTTTCCAAAACATATTCTCCAAACACAGATCTGACACCTTTATACCAGGATGGTTTAGACGGTGTACCTGGGAGAGCTTGGATTTGTATCTCACTCATTACCTCTAGCTCCTCCCTGGGCCATCATCAAGCATCTCCCTCTCTGTTCAATCTTCTACCTCCCCTTTTAAATGCAATCAAGCCTCAGATCTTTCTTAGAAAACAAAACCCAGGAAACAATCGTCTCATGCACACAGGCTTCTCAACTATATTCTACAGAGAGTAGAAAATGTTTCCTTAATATCAATTCAAACCTAAATTTCTATTAATCTAGCTAGTTTCCTTAGCCAAAATACCAAAAAAAAAGCTATTTTGCTCGTCACCAATATCCTATTAACTGCCAAATTAAATAAAAATTTTTTCACGTTGTACCACCTCTGAAGTTTCCTTTGTTGGATTTTGTTTCATTCACTGCTTAATAGTCACTGCTTAAATACTGGCATTTTCCAGGGTTCTATCTGTGTCCATTTTCTCCTGCCAACCCAGGGTTGCAATCTTTTTCTTATACTTTAACTTGCTGATGAATTCTAAATCTTTCCATCATTACCACAAATAACTACCCACTATGTACCCCTGGATACCCCACTAATGCCAACAAATAAAAGTGTGTAAATGTAAACAATCCCCTTCTGCAGTAAACTCTTCCACTCATGTGCATTAGTATCAGTATGTAATCAGCTGTTCAAACCAGCACCCACCCAGAAGTCCTCCCAGATCCTACTTGGGCTTTTTTCTTTTAATCACCGAGTTCCCAAGTATCTTCACTGAGCCCAGTTTTCATGAAGGCCCTTATCATTTTAAGGTGGCAGCACAAGAGACTCCCTGCTTGTGATCCTACCTGCTTATATTTGACACTGGGGACCAAGTAATCTTTCTAAAATGCAACACTGATCATTTCCTTGCCTTACCTCAAATTATTCTGATGGTCTTCCATCTCCACCCAATATGTTCAGGACAAAAGGTATTTCAAAATCCAGTTGTTGCTTACCTTTCCAGCCTTACTGTAGGCCATCTTTCCTCATGTACCCAAATTTCCAGCAATTCCAAATTATTTGCTGTTTCCTGTACACAACACACTTTCTTTACAACTCGATGGTTCTTCATCCCCGTGTTTCAACTAGCTAATTCCTACTGTCCTTCAAATTTTGGTAAAAAACCACTCCCTTGGAAAATCTTCTCTAATCCCGTTAGGCTGAAGAGGATAATGTCTTAGTTCATATACCTGTCATACTTTGTTTTCACAGCCTTCATCCCCTCTATTCACCCTCAGTTAAGAGCATCAGTTAACTTGTTAACCACAGTTAACATACTGGCAACTTAAAAGCAGAAAATGGTACTTAGCTCAGAACTAGGCACACAGTAAGCACAGTACATGCTACTGAGTACATAAATCAAGGAAGGATGCTATGAGCCCCTTCTCACAACCCTTTCAACCCTATTATTCTCTGCTTATCTTGTATTAATCATTAAAAAGAATACCAAGAACTGTTTATCAGAAACCTAAAATTTTTACTTATAATTTGGAGACAATTACTTAAAAATGGAGCTAAAAGGGCTCATCGAATTCTTCTAAACCAATAATGACATTAAATTTCAGTGCATTAATTTTTACTAGACTGAATCTTAAATTGCAGTACTTGAACTTGTTCTCTATTGGAAAAAAAATCTTGATATGAAGAGTAGTTACACATATTCTTAAGTAAAAATCTAAAATTAATTTTATATTCTGTTATCACCATGCCCCACCTCTATCGTGGACCAGCTTAGTTTTTAATAATCTGCTTCTAATATTAACCTATTATTACTGCACAGAATTTCTTTTAATAATAATTAACTATAAAATTGCTCTCAAAGTCAAACTAAATGAAAATAAGAATAATGCTCAACATATGAAGACCATGGAAATTAATACTGAAGACATACCAGGAAAAAAGTAATTAGTCAATTTAAAACAATCTTCATGTATCAATAGAAAAGCAGCCTTAATGACAAAACATACTACTTGTAATGCTCACCTTCAAGGCCCCATAACATAACCCATACAGTAAGGCTACTGCCACGATGCTACAGGCGAAACTGTAAAGTGCTGCAAGCAGGCTTGTAGTGGCTAGACAGGAAAGAGAAACAGAAATCAACATTCATAAACATACAAGTGGATGGAAGAAACTTATATAAAAAAGGCACTGAGAAGTATTTAAAATGGTATGATTCTGAGTATAATTAAGTATCTACTTGCTTAATTTATAAAAATTGAGTTTCTTTATCCTGTCCTTTCAAAAAATTTTAAAATGATAAAGGTTTACTACAGGCAATTTCTGATATGAGGTAAAATATATTCACCTTGGAAGTAATAAAGTAATACAAATCTTTAAAATTTTATTTTACTACTATATTTATCTACAGTTGAAAAAATTATACCTATACTGTGCTTCAAGAATGTACCTTATTATTTATAAAAGTTTGGGAAAATAAAGTTCAAAGAGCCTCAAAAGAAACTAGAAATGTATTTTCACTAAAAGATGTTAGTCTATGTAAACACAACTTGTGCTACCCACAGAAGTAAATTTATATTCCTGTAATCAATTAATTAATTCTCACAAAAAGTATAGATCTAATTACTAACAACAACAAAACAGATCCAATGGGATTACTAATAAGGAAGAAAGGATGGCTAAGATAATAACAGACTTCAACAGTAATTTTATATGGTGACCTTAAAAAAAAACTACAAGAAAAAATTTTCTTTAGGAGATATTAAAAAGCTTATACCTCGTAGAAGTTTATAAATTATAATGATGCTCACTATTATAAATTATCTACACTAAGCTTTCTCCATAGATTAATATAGCACCTATAACAGCCCCCTAAATACTGAAACTGCTTTATAACCATTAAGCTGTGCTGAACACCAACTGTTCTTAATTCATGCTCCTTCAAAATTTCAAAACATTAAAAGTGCTCTAGATACACAGCAAAATAGAAAAAGCTTAGTTTCTATTTAAAATTTAAACCATAATATCAACACTTTATCAGTAGAGATCATTTCAATGCTGTACTTGGGAAATAAGGACAGCAAAATGTGATGAATAAAGGTCAGTAATTCCTTTCCCTTTCATACTTTTTTTTCCTAGCTGTACACTCATCTCTCAGTAAAATGTTGGATGGTTAAACTAAATAAGGGTATATTTTAACCTCAGTTAACCACAGACCAAAGTGTTATTTTCAATTTCTGCAGAACATTATTCCAGAGTAATTCTGGTATGGCCTTACTTATTTTGAAAATAAAATGTACACACAACAGAGGAATACATTTCTAATGGTATCAATTCATATCCACATATTCTACTCTAAAAGCAGAGACATTTCTAAAAATCTTCTTTAGTAAAATGTAAAAGCATTCTGGTTTAGGTGTCGCACTTTTGCTTTATTGACTATGCCAAAGCCTTTGACTGTGTGTCACAACAAACTGTGGAAAATTCTTCAAGAGATGGGAATACCAGACCGCCTGACCTGCCTCCTGAGAAGTCTGTATGCGGGTCAAGAAGCAACATTTAGAATGAAACATGGACCAAGAGACTGGTTCCAAATCAGGAAAGAAGTACTCAAGGCTATATATCGTCACCCTGCTTATTTAAATTATATGCAGAGTACAACATCAGAAATACTGGGCTGGAGGTAGCACAAGCTGGAATCAAGATTGCTGGGAGAAATATCAATAACCTCAGATATGCAGATGACACCACCCTTACAGCAGAAAGTGAAGAAGAACTAAAGAGCCCCTTGATGAAAGTGAAAGAGGAGAGTGAAAAAGTTGGCTTAAAACTCAACATTCTGAAAATTAAGATCATGGCATCTGGTCCCATCACTTCATGGGAAATAGATGGGGAAACAGTGGAAATAGTAGCAGACTTTCTTTTTCTGGGCTCCAAAATCACTGCAGATGGTGACTGCAGCCATGAAATTAAAAGATGCTTGCTCCTTGAAACAAAAGTTATGACCAACCTAGAGAGCATATTAAAAACCAGAGACATTTACTTTGCCAACAAAGGTCTGTCTAATCAAAGCTATGGTTCTTACAGTGGTCATGTATGGATATGAGAGTTGGACATTAAAGAAAGCTGAGCACTGAAGAATTGATGCTTCTGAACTGTGGTGTTGGAGAAGATTCTTTGAGAGTTCCTTGGACAGCAAGGAGATCCAACCAATCCATCCTAAAGGAGATCAGTCCTGAATATTCATTGGAAGGACTGATGCTGAAGCTGAAACTCCAATACTTTGGCCACCTGATACAAAATGACTTGTTGGGTAAGACCCTGATGCTGGGAAAGATTGAAGGCAGGAGGAGAAGGGGACAACAGAGGATGAGATGGTTGGATGGCATCACCGACTCAATAGACATGAGTTTGAGTAAACTCTGGGAATTGGTGATGGATAGGGAGACCTGGCATGCTGTAGTCCATGGGGTTGCGAACAGTCGGACATGACTGAGTGACTGAACTGATTCTAAAAATGAAACAAAGCTCTGAAACTAAATATAGAATATCAAATGCATACACTAGTTCAAAATGTAAATATAATGCCACATATCAGAGCTCAAACTATTTGATCTTTTATAAATATTTCATAAGTCTATATAAGTTCCATGTAATTCACTGTAACCTTAACTTTAAGGTAACAGTATTTTTACACTTGTTACAAATCATCTCCATTATTCCCGGATCTTTCACCTAAGTAGCAAACTTGACTATTTTTTCCTATCTACAAAGTAATTCCTGTTCAATCTTTAATTATTAAATAGTGCCTTTTCTTTCTAATTTCAATTCTAAAATAAAAACTGAAAAAGCAACTTAATGGTCAGTTTATTGTTTCATGATCTATTAAAGTTAATAGTTTAAACTTAATTTTTATAAGGAAGTACTCACCATTACCACCAAAGATATGAATATCCAATTGTTCACAAAGGTACATTACAAATGTATTCACCTGAGGCAGGAGACCAATGAAAAATACTATTGGGAAACAGAGTGTAAACACTACAGAAGGAAAGAAAAGCAAGTTAAAAACAGCATGTCACACCCATCCCTTTGTTCATCTAAGATCATAAATGATAAAAAAGAACCCCAAATTAACATAGATTACTAAGCAAGTTTCTTACAATTGCTTGAAACTACTAAACAAATTTCTTAAAGTTACCATTTTAAATTATTTATCTGTATAACTGCCTGAGTATTAAATAATCTTTCCAACTATGAACAATTTAGTGTTTCACATAATAGGAACCTGAGATGAAGATCCAAGGGAAATCTCTCATTCCATCGCCTCTATTTGTTCATCATCAGTTTTTTCATTCCTAATGCCCTACAGTTTTTCCGTTCCTTACTGAGAGGATGGCAATAAATAGCAAAATAAGTCCACTAAAACTATTTTTAAAGGTTAGCGAATAGTTTGTATACAAATAATGTTAAGACCTACAATACCTTAAGATGACTCACCTATAACTAAATCCCTGGCTGATATAAGCACCAGAGGATTGGTGAAAGTTATTCCATATAATTTGAACTTGGTTGTCGTTAGGTTTCTGCTACCATAATCCAAGAGCCAAATAAGACCACAGCACAAACAGAAATAAACTGGTCTACTGTAGGCAATGATACGATTATGACCCTGAAAATGACATTAAAAAGAAGTCAGTTTAGTTAATTTGAAGAGTCACAACTAGCTACTGAGATCTTTGATGGCTTATATTCTGAAGATTCAAAATGTTTCCATATGAAGTCAGGTTTCTGACTGTGGCAGAAGAGAATTACAAATATGGAAAGGAGGAAGAACACAGTAAACCTTAGGATATTAGACTGAAATTAAGTATCAGTATGAACTCATTATTTTTAATAATGCAGACAGATGAAGAATAAATGTGTGAGTATATGTGTATACATATATTTTCTAGTTTTATCCACTGAGAGGACCTAGTAGCAATGACATTCTAGTAATAAAGATTACTAGCAAACCGATCTTAGTTTATAAATAACAATACTCACTAAAAGGATCCAAGGATCCACAGAGAAAAGGTTGGTTCAAGGCTAAGACGGGGAAAGTATAAGATGAGCCTGGAACAGATTATTGTGCTCCAAATGGAGAAAACACTTTTAAAATGATAAAGGTATGTCAAAAGGACAAGGAAGGCAGCTGATGGGTTCTCAATGGTCAATCGGGACAATGTGAACATCAAAAGTAATGATAGTAACATTATGGTCCATTTAATAAAGTAAGAGTCCATGAAACCACACCAATACAAGAAAAGGGAAAGTTCTTACTTACAAAAAGAAGTCAACTAATAAATATAGAAGGGAACATGGACCTAAAAAATGACTGTTTGGTCACCAAGAAATGAGAACTGATTCAGCCAAGAAACATTAACAGATATTAAAAACAAGTCAGTGGAGATGTGCAGAGCAACAGGATATATACACAATCTCAAGTATCTCCTATATAGTTATTGACTACAAGAGAAAAATGCTAAGATTAGAGTATTGGTTCTCAAGGGGTGGGGGCGGGCAGGGGTAGGGGGAGATTTCACCATCCAGGGGACACCTGGTAAAGTCTGCAGACACTGTGGTCGTCACAACTAGGGTGTGTATGTTATTGGCATCTAGTGGGTAGAGGTCAGAGATAATGCTAAACATCCTACAATGCATAGGACAGAGCCTCTCCACCCCCAACTCTCAACAAACAATTTTTCCAGCCCTGAATGTTAACACTGCAGAGTTTGAAAAACACTGCAGATACTACCCTTAGACAAAAGATCAGTTATCACCAGTAAAAGCATAAATCAGTTATTATGTGCTTCCTTATATGATATACTGAGAACACATTGCTTTTGTAGTATTTCTACCAAAAAAGCACAGCCTGTATCTAATAAGAAATATCAGACAAAGTCAAATTGAAGGTCATGTATAAAATAACTAGCCTGTATCCATTAAAAACGTCAATATTGTGTCAAATACTGAGGAACTGCTCTAGATTAAAGGAAACTGCAAAGAACAAATGCACAACCATGGAGTCCCTTCTGCCAATGAGAAAATGCTACCACAAATCTTAATTCAATCTGACATATGACCAAAAAATGGTTTTTGAAAAATGTCAAGGAATCACAAGTTGTAGGTGTATCAGAGTGACTTACATGTCTAGGAGAAGAAGAATCTGGTTGAACACTCTAAAAAAGAAACAGAAAGATAGATTATAGATTATATTATTGAAGCCCTGGGAATTTTACATTAACTTCCAAAATACCTGAAATAATTTTAAGTGAATATTGCATAGCTAAGTCATGACCTGTAGGTCATTAATTCTGCTGAAGCATCAACAGAAGATGAAACACCAGCTCCACTCAAAACTTTTCTAACGCTTAACCTTATTATGTTTCTGAAATAGCATATAACAGCTGATAGATCCATTTTACTGCTTGGCACATTAGAACACCTAAGTACAATTAAGGCAGAATGCTTTCTTATAGCAACATCACTCCATTCAGGAAATGCACAAACTATGAGTGAGCTTATAAAAAGGATTCCAGTTATGCCCCAAACTCAAGCTTACTAAACAATTCAATGGAGGTCGTATCAAGTATACATTTAATACAATGCATTTTCACATCAAACTCAAACAAGTTATATCTTTCTAAGAGACCATCAATTTTCCATAAAAATGTTCAAAAGGTATTATGCAGTTACCTCCCAAATGATGACTTTTCTCCCGAGTTAGAGTTCATTTTCAACAGCATACCAAAGAATTTCACTAGGATAGTCTATTGCCATCCTGAAATTCAACACTGGACTAAGATCACAGAGTTTGGCCCATAGCCCTTGTCTGGTCTCTTTAAACTCAATTTGAATGTTTATCCTCCTAAAGCTCTGTTCCTGCCTTTCTTATTTCTGTTTATGATATTACTATTCTTGTAGTCAAGTAGATTTAAAAAATCTGAAATACTTAAAAAATCTCATTCATCTTTTGCCTTTTCCATATCTAACCATATTAAGCAGTGGACAAAATTAACAGGGTTAGAAACACTGAATCCAGGGAATGAATTCAAATGGTTTAAGGCAATGAAAGGATGATTAAATGGGAACTGAAACAAAAAGGACAAAGTCCAGAAATTTTAACACGGGATCACCAAATTTAATCAGAGAGACTTTAGCTAATGTTATTAAAGGTCAAGAAGGAAAGAGCAGAGGCTCTAAGATTTGGGTTGGTATACTACTACCAAATCCTAGAGGAGGAAGTGGCAATCCACTCTTGTATTCTTGCCTGCAGAATCCCATGGACAGAGGAGCCTGGTGGGTGACAGTCCATGGGGTCGCAAAGAGTCAGACACAACTGAGTACACACACATAGAGACTACGATCAAAAGCAAAAGAACTGGGAGAGGAAAACATCAGAAGACGACGGTGCGCCCTTTTCAGAATACGCCCAGCTTCCGCTTAGATATATAGGACTAATGCTTATGAGAAAGGTGAAGACTGTGAAATAAAAATTCTGGACATGATTTATATGGAAGTATATAAGAGTGGCAATAAAAGAAGATGACTTCATTGGCAAGAAGTGCAAACGGGAAAGAGGGCCAAATAAAACCCTAGCAAATTCTCGTAAATTAAGAAGTGGTCAAAAGAACAAAGAGGCATCAACAAAGAAAAACAAAGTTACTTGAAAAGTAGGATAATCATGAGGGTAGTATAAGATCACAGATCAACAATAAGGAAAACGTAAAAACGGAGCAGCACTCACAGAGAATGAAGACTAAGACCATAGATTTGGCAACTAGAGATTATTAGTGCACAAAGACTGTAATTTCAGTACTGCAATGAGGAAAAAAGTAAGGATGGGTCTTGAAGAAACAGAGCAGTTGACACACGCGGCTTACTCTAGAGGTCTATAAATGGAGAGGAAAGAAAGCAAGGGTAGCTGATGGTGTAAATAGAACTAAACAAATAGTTCTCGGGATGGGGATAGGGTTCTGCATGTTAGTATGTACCAGGCAAATAAACAGAGCTGGCTAAGAAAGGGAAGAAAACAGTTCGTGTTACCCGTGCACAGTGAGGTTGCATGGAGGGTAAAAATTTTGGTATTTAAATCTCCCATTTATGGAAAGCTTAAAATTGGTATTTCAGAGCCTCTTTGAACAAAAGCAAAGGGATGCCAATCATGTGCTCTTGGTGTCCTCAAAGAATAAATATGGTAGTTTTGACATTATTCTATCTACCAATGATGGATTTTAACAAATTTCACCTACATAATAGAAGACTTAAAATATGAGATTAGGAGGGTTAATGTTGATAAATTAAAAAGAAATTTCAAGTCAAATTCTTGGGAATTCCCTGGCAGTTCAGTGGTTAGGCAGTTCAGGGTTAAATTCCTAGTCAGGGAACTAAGATTCCACAAACCATGTTCAGTTCAGTTGCTCAGTCATGTCCAACTCTGCGACCCCATGAGGTGATGCCAAAAGAAAAAAAACACAACTTCTTTCTTTTAATAAGTGCCCAAATATTTAATACAAAAAAAAGTTTAGGAAGTTTAATTCACATATCGTTTTTTTTAAGTTTATATGTCACTTTTGTTCCTTACCCAATCTAATGTAAACATACAAGGAAAATAAATCTAAAAGTTATATTCTTAATGTAATTCAATGAATGATACAAAACCTTCTGCCTTTTAACACAGCGACTATGGCAAAGTCTGAAGAGAACAGAGATGCTGGTACCTTAAGCAGCGAGTACTGACAGCTGGCTATCACCAGGCAGAACTGGAAGACCCAGATATCTCTGAAGAAGCCTTGTATAAGAAGAATGGATCCCAAGAAAGCCACAAGAATAGCCAAGATGACAGCTAACACATTTTCCAGGATCTCACGATTTCTGTAGACAGAAAAAAATTATCAGTAAGTACATGATCAATACAAGAAATGAATCAGAGTGAAAAAGGGGAAGACATCCATATGAAGTTCATATTATATTTGCTACGATGTTTTTTTTTTTCTCTTTGTCCTAGGTTTGCAGAAGGCTTTGGCTCATACTGAAAAAGAGATAGAAAGCTAGCACACATTCTTTAAAAATTTTTTATTTACTTTTAATTGGAGGATAACTGCTTTATAATATTATATTAGTTTCATCAATGTGAATCAGCCATAGGTCCTTAGCCAAAGGTCCTCTCCCTCTTAAGCCTCCCTCCCACCTCCCACCCCGTCTCATCCCTCTGGGTTGTCACAGAGCACCGGATCTGAGCTCCCTGCATCACACAATGAATTTCCACTGGTCATCTAATTGTGCATACGGCAATGCGCATGTTTCAATGCTACTCTCTCAACTCGCCCCACCCTCTCCACCCACAGGGTCCACAAGTCTGTTCTCTCTGGTCTTCACTGCTGCTCTGCAGATAGGTTCATCAGCACCATCTCTCTAGATTTCATAAATACGCACTAGTTTATGACATTTGTCTTTTTCTGACTTACTTCATTCTGGATAATAGGCTCTAGGTTTGGCCACCTCATTAGAACTGAGTCAAACACGTTTCTTCTTATGGCTAATATTCCATTGTCTATATGTACCACAACTTCTTTATCCATTCATCTGTCAATGGACATCTAGGCTGCTTCCAGTTTAGTTCAGTCACTCAGTCGTGCCTGACGCTTTGTGACACCATGGACTACAGCATGCCAGGCCTCCCTGACCATCACCAACTCCTGGAGCCTCATGTCTCCAGACTCATGTCCATTGAGTTGGTGATGCAATCCAGTCATCTCATCCTCTGTCGTCCCCTTCTCCTCCCGCCTTCAATCTTTCCCAGCATCAGGATCTTTTCAAATGAGTCAGCTCTTTGTATCAGGTGGCCAAAGTATTGGAGTTTCAGCTTCAGCATCAGTACTTCCAATGAATATTCAGGACTATTCTCCTTTAGGAGGGACTGGTTGGATCTCCTTGCAGTCCAAGGGACTCTCAAGAGTCTTCTCCAACACCACAGTTCAAAAGCATCAATTTTTCAGTGCTCAGCTTTCTTTACAGTCCAACTCTCACATCCATACATGACTACTGGAAAAATCACAGCTTTGACTAGACAGACCTTTGTTGGCAAAGTAATGTCTCTGCTTTTTATTATGCTGTCTAGGTTGGTCATAACTTTTGTTCCAAGGAGCAAGCATCTTTTAATTTCATGGCTGCAGTCACCATCTGCAATGATTTTGGAGCCCCACAAAATTAAATCTGTCACTGTTTCCACTGTTTCCCATGAAGTGATGGGACAAGATGCCATGATCTTATATTGAGCTCTAAGCCAACTTTTCACTCTCCTCTCTCACTTTCATCAAAAAGCTCTTTAGTTCTTCTTCACTTTCTGCCATAAGTGTGGTGTCATCTGCATATCTGAGGTTATTGATATTTCTCCCAGCAATCCTGATTCCAGCTTGTGCTTCATTCAGCCCAGTGTTTCTCATGATGTACTCTGCATATAAGTTAAATAAGCAGGGGGACAATATACTGCCTTGGCATACTCCTTCCCAGATTTGGAAACAGTCTGTTGTTCCATGTTCAGTTCTGTTTTTTCCTGACCTGCATACAGATTTCTCAGGGGGCAGGTCAGGTGATCTGGTATTCCCATCTCTTTTAGAATTTTCCACAGTTTGTTGTGATCCACAAAGTCAAAGGCTTTGGCATAGTCAATAAAGCAGAAATAGAAGTTTTTCTGGAACTCTCTTGCTTTCTTGATGATCCAATGAATGCCGGCAATTTGATCTCTGGTTCCTCTGCCTTTTCAAAATCCAGTTTGAACATCTGGAGGTTCATGGTTCACGTACTGTTGAAGCCTGGCTTGGGGAATTTTGAGCATTACTTTGCTAGCATGTGAGATGACTGCAGTTGTGCGGGAGTTTGAGCATTCTTTGGCATTGCCTTTCTTTGGGATTGGAATGAAAACTGACCTTTTCCAGTCCTGTGGCCACTGCCGAGTGTCCCAAATTTGCTGGCATATTGAGTGCAGCACTTTCACAGCATCATCCTTTAGGATATGAGATAGTTCAACTGGAATTCCATCACCTCCACAAGCTTTGTTCATAGTGATGCTTCCTAACGGCCACTTGACTTCACATTCTAGGATGTCTGGTTCTAGGTTGGTGATCACACCATCATGACTATCTGAGTCATGAAGATCTTTTTGGTACAGTTCTCCTGTATTCTTGCCACCTCTGCTTAATATCATCTGCTTCTGTTAGGTCCATTCCACTTCTATCCTTTATTGTACCCATCTTTGCATGAAATGTTCCCTTGGTATCTCTAATTTTCTTGACGAGATCTCTACATTTTCCCAGTCTATTGTCTTCCTCTATTTCTTTGCACTGATCACTGAGGAAGGCTTTCTTATCTCTCCTTGCTGTTCTTTGGAACTCTGCAATTCAAATGTGTTTATCTTTCCTTTTCTCCTTGCCTTTTCCTTCTCTTCTATTCACAGCTATTTGTACGACCTCCTCAGACAACCATTTGCCTTTTTGCATTGCTTTCCCTTGGGGATGGTTTTGATCCCTGTCTCCTGTACAATGTCACAAACCTCCGTCCACAGTTCTTCAGATACTCTATCAGATCTAATCCCTCAAATCTATTTGTCACTTCCACTATATGATCGTAAGGGATTTGATTTAGATCATACCTGAATAGTCTAGTGGTTTCCCTACTTGGAGAAGGGAATGGCAAACCACTTTAGTATTCCCGCTTTTCTTTTTTTTTTTTTTTTTTTTAGTATTCCCGCTTTTCATACTGTTCCCCCTGAACAATATGAAAAGGCAACAAGATAGAAGAGTATGAAAAGGTTGCTTTCATGTCCTAGCTATTGTAAACAGTGCTGTGATGAACACTGGGGGTACATGTGTCTTGTTCAATTATGGTCTTCTCAGGGTATATACCCAGTAGTGGGATTGCTGGGTCATACAGCAGTTTTATTCCTAGTTTTTTAAGGAATTTGCATACTCTTTTCCATAGTGGCTGTATCAATTTGCATTCCCACCAACAGTAGTACACATTCTTATGGGCAAATAAAGCATGCTACAGAGGACTCTGAAGTTCTAATTATAATACATAATATAGTTTTAATTTCTATGTTATAACTTTACTCTTAACATCTGCTTTTCTGTCAAATTTGTTGCCAACTAACTAACCAACTTGGATGGCAAATAAAGGAAATATACAAAGAAATAAGTTTGAAAAAAATTCAAAGGAGTTTCTAGAAAATTAAAAAGTTATTTATCTGACAAGGCTTGTAATCAAGTTTTGATACTAACTGGTTTCATTTTCCATGTCTAAACTACCTGAAATAATCTGAAAATCTATTAAACTTACTTAAATATAGGCTCTTACATATGGTGAGAATGAAGGCAGTGATAAAGACCATCAATATTGCCTCTATCAAAGTTTCTGAGACAGTTCTATATTTTACTAAACTGACCCTGTAAAAGAAGCAGTATGATGTCCAAGATACTACATACAGCAATTAAAATGATTTCTGTAGATAATGCCAAAAAAAAATAACTATTTGTCTCATTACTTCTTAGGGAAATGCTACTCACAAAATGTAAAATATGTGCTGCTGGTAAGCCGCTTCAATCGTGTCCGACTCTGTGCGACCCCATAGACGGCAGCCCACCAGGCTCCCCCATCCCTGGGATTCTCCAGGCAAGAACACTGGAGTGGGTTGCCATTTCCTTCTCCAATGCATGAAAGTGAAAAGAGAAAGTGAAGTCACTCAGTCATGCCCGACTCTTAGCGACCCCATGAACTGCAGTCCCTCAGGCTCCTCCATCCATGGGATTTTCCAGGCAAGAGTACTAAAAATCTTGATTTTAAAGAGCATTTATTGACACGGGAACATGCTCAGTACATCGCTATACAAAAAAAGGACATAAAACTGTAGGAAGATATAACTTCTATTACTTAAGAAAATACATCATATATCGATATAATGGTTCTCTCTGGGTGGAAGGATTGTGGCTGACCTCTGCCTTAAAGTCTTTCTATGTATTTCATAAAAAATTGCATTTATAATCATAAAAATGTTTTCATTAAGTCAACGCCCTATTTATAATGATCTATTAACCTAAAAAATAAAACTCATAAACATCTCTGTATCATTTCACTTGATAGTTCTCCCAGATGAAAACAAGTTCAACAGTATTTTCAAAACAATAAACGGAACACTGGCATCTCTTCATTTGTTCTTATGTGGCAGATGTGGAATTCCAGATTTGCTGAGCCCAGTGATTCTTGTCAGCCCTGCTACACTACATTCTGCCACATCATTGGTCTCTGAACATGTGTTCTCCTTTCAGCTTTTTTTTAGCTTTCAATTTTGATGAATCCAATTTATCAATCTGTTTTTTTCATTGATCCTGTTTTTTATGTCACATCTGAGCAATTTTGCCCAAGGTCACAAATCTTTTCTCCTATGTTTTGCTTTTTTCTGAATTTTATATTTTAGACTTTACACTGAGGTTTATGATCCATTTTGAGTTAATTTTTACAATACGATGCAAGGTAAAGAAACAAGTTCTTTATTCCTTTTTTTTTTTTTTTTGCATAGAGAAGTCCAGTGGGCCAGCACTACTTGTTGACAAGCCTATCCTTTACTGACTTGGGATACTATTTTGACACTCTCTAGACCTGAATAGTTTTCTTTATGGGAAGGTGTTTAACTATAATGCCCATTTATTTGATAGTATTCTATTTCTTAAGTATTATATTTCTTTCAGAGTGAAATTATATATATAATTTCTAATATTTGAGAAATTTACTATCTTATTTACATATAAGTGCTCATAATATTTTATTATCCATTTATTACTTGTAGAATCTATCATGACATCCTAGCTCACATTCCTATCATGACATCCTAGCTCACATACCCTCATCTGTAACATTTTTGGCCCTGGTCATCCTGGCTAGAGTGCATTAGTTTAACTGAGGTTTTGGTTTCCTTGACTTTTCTGTCTTCTGAGTCCTCAGTGACTTCCACTTTGTTCTTTACAAATTTCTATCTTCTGAATACGTAGGTTTGACGTGTTCTTCTTCTTTAAAGTTTCCTAAAGGGAAGGTGAAGGCACTGAATTGACTTTTCTTCTTATTCGTGCTATAAATTCTTCCAAGTAATGTGTTAACAACATCACAAAAATTCTGGTAAGCTGTGTTTAATTTTTATTCAGTTTAAAAATATTTTCTAATTTACCTCTTGATTTCTCCTTTGATTTGTGAGTTATTCACAGGTATTTAGCTTTCAAGTATTTAGGAACTTTCCAAGATTCTTTCGTTACTGATTTATAATTAACTCCACTATGGTCAGAGAATACACTACATAGAACTTGCACCCTTCTACATTTGATCCTTATACTATAGCCTAGAATATGATTTATCTTGATAAAAGTTCAAGTGTGCACGTAAAAGAACATATATTTTGTTGTTATGAGTGAAGTGTTTCCTAAATGCCTATCAGCTTAGGTTGGTTGACAGTTCAGTTCAGTCGCTCAGTTGTGTCCGACTCTTTGCGACCCCATGAATCGCAGCACGCCAGGCCTCCCTGTCCATCACCAACTCCCGGAGTTCACTCAGACTCACGTCCATCGAGTCAGTGATGCCATCCAGCCATCTCATCCTCTCTCGTCCCCTTCTCCTCCTGCCCCCACTCCCTACCAGCATCAGAGTCTTTTCCAATGAGTCAGCTCTTCACATGAGGTGGCCAAAGTACTGGAGTTTCAGCTTTAGCATCATTCCTTCCAAAGAACATCCAGGACTGATCTCCTTCAGAATGGACTGGTTGGATTTCCTTGCAGTCCAAGGGACTCTCAAGAGTCTTCTCCAACACCACACTTCAAAAGCATCAATTCTTCGGTGCTCAGCTTTCTTCACAGTCCAACTCTCACATCCATACATGACCACTGGAAAAACCATAGCCTTGACTAGACGGACCTTTGCTGGCAAAGTCATGTCTCTGCTTTTGAATATGCTATCTAGGTTGGTCATAACTTTCCTTCCAAGGAGTAAGCATCTTTTAATTTCATGGCTGTAGTCACCATCTGCAGTGATTTTGCAAAATCTGCAAAAAAAATAAAGTCTGACACTGTTTCCACTGTTTCCCCATCTATTTCCCATGAAGTGATAGGACCAGATGCCATGATCTTCGTTTTCTAAATGTTGAGCTTTAAGCCAACTTTTTCACTATCCACTTTCACTTTTATCAAGAGGCTTTTTAGTTCCTCTTCACTTTCTGCCATAAGGGTGGTGTCATCTGCATATCTGAGGTTATTGATATTTGAGGTTGGCTGACAGTATTGTTCAAATTTACTATATCGTTATTGATTTTCTACACTTGTTCTATCAATTACTGAGAGAGGTACACAGGCTTAGACGGTAAAGAATCTCCCTACAATGTGGGAGACATGCAGCCAATCTGCCTGCAAGGTTCAATTCCTGGGTTGGGAAGATCCCCTGGAGAAAGGAAAGGTTACCCACTCCAATATCCTTGCCTGGAGAATTCCAAGGACAGAGGCTACAGTTCATGGGATTGCAAAGAGTCAGATATGACTGATATGTCAGATATGACACTTTCATGTTGAATTCAACTATAATTGTGAATTTATCCATTTCTCCTATTTCTACCAGCTTTTAGTTTGTAGGACTGTTTAGATGTAGAAACATTTAGAATGGTTAAATCCTATGGATTAACTAACCCCTTATCATTATACAACCACCTCCTTTTATCTTGGAGTAAAAAGAACATTTTCTTTGCTCTGAAATCTACTTTGTCTGATATTAATTCAGCTATTCAGACTTTAATTTGATTAGTGTTAGGATGATCTATCTTTTCTACTTTTATATTTAAAGTGCATTTCTTATAGGCAGCAAAGAGTTGAGTCTTGCTATTTTCTCCAAGTTGACAATTTATGACTTTTCCCAACTATCACCTTGTCATTTATCTTGTGTCAATCTGTTTTTGATCTTTCTGCCTTGTATTAGATTAAGAGAATAATTTTTATAAGTCTATTTTATCTCCTTTATTTTTTTAACTTACCATTTATAAATCTTTTGTTATCTTACTGGTTGCTTTAGGGTTTAAAGTATACATTTTATGATAGTCTAACTCAAATAAACTTATATCAATTCACATATAGTGTAAGAAACTTAACAGTAGTATACTTTCAAATGTCCTTTCCTGGAGTAAAGGACATACTATGGCCTAGAATATGGTTTATCTTGATAAAAGCTATGCTATTATTATCATGAAATTTAATTTTACTTATGCTATAAATCACACAATATATATCATTATTATTTTTGTTTAAACATCCAATTATGTCTCAAAAAGATTTAATTAGTAAGAAGAAATCTTATATATTTATTCATGTAGTTAACATTTGCATTCATCTTTTGTTTCCCTGGGTAGCTCCATATTTCCAGTTGGTATTATTATCCTTCTGCCTGAAAGAAATCTGGTACTATATTGTACTGTGGATCTGCCTGAAAAAGATTCTTCCCAGTTTTTTCTAGTCTGAAAATATCTTTATTTCATCCTGGCTTTTGCAGTTTTGCTGGCTACAGAATTCCAGGTTGAGCTTTTTCTCCCTTCAATACTTTAAAAAGGCTGCTCCATTATCTTATTTGGATTTTGTCCAACAATAAATCTGATGTCTTCCTTATCCTTGTTCCCCTATACAAACTGTATCTTTTTCCTCTTGAAGTTTTAAAAATTTTATCATTGGGTTTGAACAACCATGTGCCTTGCTGTAGTTTTTTTTTTCATGTTTCTTGTACTTGAGATTCAAGGAGATTCTTCAATAGTTTTCATCGAATTTGGAAAGTTTTCCACCATTAACTCCCTTGAAATTTTTTCTCTCTCCCTCTCTCCCAGAGCATACTTTCATTCTGTATGTTCTTTTTGTTGAGGGGAGGGAGGAGAATTCTTCTTTTGTTTCACTTCCAATAGTTTCTACTGCCATGCTTTCAACTTCATTAATATTTTCTTCTGTAATGTCTGCTGCTAAGTCACTTCAGTCGTGTCCGACTCTGGGGGACCCCATCGACGGCGGCCCACCAGGCTCCCCCGTCCCTGGGATTCTCCAGGCAAGAACACTGGAGTGGGTTGCCATTTCCTTCTCCAATGCATGAAAGTGAAAACTGAAAGTGAAGTCGCTCAGTCGTATCCAACTGTTCGCGACCCCATGGACTGCAGCCTACCAGGCTCCCCCGTCCGCGGGATTTTCCAGGCAAGAGGACTGGAGTGGGGTGCCATTGCTTTCTCCCTCTGTAATGTCTAATCTACCATTAACCTCATCCACTGTATTTTTCACCTCAGACATTTTAGTTTTCATCTACAAGTTCAATTTGGGTGTTTTTTTTTTCTTTGCATTTTTCATATCTCTACTTAACTTTTACTAACATGCAAAGTATAGTTATAACTTTAATATCTTTGCTAATTCTAATATTAGCAACAGCTAAAGGCTGGTTTTGACTGACTCATTATTTCCCTCATTATAAATCACGTTTTGTCATTTCTTTGTATGCTTGAACTCTATGGATGCCAGACCTTGTGAACCTCAACTTTTTATGTGGTGAGAATTTCTGAATTTCTATAAATCTTCTTGAACTTTGCTATGCTACTTGGAAACAGTTGGATCCTTTCAAGTCTTGCTTTTACGACTTGCTGGGTGGGTCTGGACCACCTAGCTAAGTACTAGGGCTAAGTACTCCCACTTCTAAGGCAGGACTTTCCTGAGTACTCTACATAACGCACCGTAAAATATGAATTATTATGAGTTTCCTCAGCCCAGCAGGTGAGGACAGGCACCATTCCCAGCCCTATGTGCCAGGCACTGTGCCTCCATTTCTTTTACATGATTTATATGATTTCTTTTACGTGATTCTCTCCCCTGGTCTAGTCTCCTCATACATTCTCTTACCAATACTCTGCTAAATAGTGAGGGGATCCACTACACATCTCTGAGCTTCTCTCTGAGCAGTGATCCTCTCTCTGATGTTCTGTACCAGACTCAAGCTGCTCTAGTCTCCCTGGACTCTTAGCTCCATCTCCTCAACTCAGCAAGTCTGCTGGACTCTACTTCAGGATCACAACCTGGGAAGTCTCTTTAGGCGGTAAGCTGGGCAACTGCAGGGCTCACGTAACTTGCTTCCTATCTCTCAGGAGTCACCGTCTTTTTCTGTCTTGTCTCCCGTGTCTTGAAAACCACTGGTTCATGCATTTTATCTGTTTTTCATTGTTTCAGGTGGAAGAGTAAGTCCAGCCTTTTTTACTCCTTACAGTAAACTAGAAACAGCATTTGGCCACCAAGTTCATAACTAACTACTGCTGTTTACTATTAAGACTAATGACAAGAAGTAGGGAAAGAAACTTCCTCTTAAACCTTTTATAATAAGAGTCAATGTAATATGTATAACCTTATGCCCATTAACACCTCATATTCTCTGGCTTTTAAATAAAGCTGCATGATTCTTAATGATAAAAGTGATTTCTAAAATAGAAAACACTTTCCAACATGGAAACCAAGTCAAATACTCAATGGGTAATCTGAAACGTTTCAATTTAAAAGTAAAATCTACATTCTCACCTATCAAACAGGGCCAAAAGTGTGAGCCTGTCAAAGTTAATGCCAATCCACAGCTGAGGCAAGATCCAAAAGCGATAATAGTGTTTAACTTTGTGAGCAGCTTCTTCTGTTGGACCGTAAGTAGCTGCCAAATCAGGGCTTAGGTCAATGTCTTGTTGTTCCAATAAATCTGTGTCGATGGTCAATAGTCTGTTCAGTCGGATCTGTGGAAGAGAAAGCTAAAAGAAAATCAGCACTGAAAGGCTTAAAATACCTTTAATCAAGTCATGATTCAAGGGCTACCCAATCAGCTTGCAGATGATCAAAACCACCTTAATTCTCTATACTAGTCCACTGCTGTGGATACGTTATGATCCTTAGAAACCACAGAAGGTGACAAAGGAAGAAAACTACAACAAAGCAAATCAACTGATGGTGCTTTTGGAAAGATTTTATTAGGAAGTATTTGAAATTTTAGCATTTTATGGCTGTATAGCTGGTGGATCCTTTCCACAACCTACAGAGAATGATTAGTGGTGTCCCCCTCCCTGTCCCTTCTCTTCTCTCATTAAGTTGTGAAACTCACTACTATGTTAAACCTAAGCTCCTCTGCACTGGATTCAGTGCCTTCAACACTCAATTCTTCCTACACTTACTCAACATTGTTACTGCTGTTTTCAAATCCCTCCCATACGCATTTATTTTTGTTTTGGCAGACTGCTCAGCTGAGGCTATACAGGATATCACCACATTACGTTTCTTTCAGGTTCAACTCATCCATTCACCTGTTCACCAGTTTTTCCTTCCTCTGAAAAAATCAAAAGTTGACTACATCTAGCATAGCACTAGCCAGAATTGTGCTATCTCAAGGCTCTCACACCATTTAATGGTGGAAAATACTACTATGCCATTTAACACAAAGGACTTGAGCAAACATTATAATTAATCCCTTTGGCACTGAATTTACCTAAATATCTCTTATATATTGCTTATAAGGATTTCATCTACTTTATTTTTTTAACCTCAATATATACATCTTTATATATATCACACAAAGGCAGTGCAATCTTTGTTATCTTTTAAAATATACCCACTGTATCTTGTATGTTTTTTTTCAATACAGCAATAATGTCACTAAGCTCTCCACTCAAACACACACACAAAGACATACACACTGATATAAAAATAACTAATAGTTAACCAACAGTTGAAAGTACCAAATCAGTTAGCTATGTACCAAAACCATAATATTCAAAGTGAAGTTTTAAAATGGCACACCTAGATTATGACATTGGTGAGTAAATAAGACCTTTACAAAGGTCTTAGAAGTAGAATTACGCATTCATATATAGCTAATCCAACTTTACGGGGTTCTATATTTATTTCTTAACAAAGGACTTATGAGAAGAGATCCATTATGGAACAGCAAAGGTGATTTTGCCATAGCTTTCAACAAAATCAATATTATGTAACCTCATCATTTTTCTGCTTTATATAACTAATAAAAATATATCATTTTATAAAAATAAAGGAAAACCTACCACATCATGTGGATAAAATCGAACTGAGGTAGAACTGGATACATGAGAATCCGTGTCACTAAAATAAAATGAAAAATACTTTAGGGAATAAACAGCTTGTCAAGTAGTAGAAAGAAAAATAAATGCATGAACAATTATATGATATTTACACTGTCTTTACTTTTCCATGTAAACTTCAAAATACAAAGTCAAATTTTCCTAGGGTTGTGATAAGGTGCACAACCTGTGGGTCAGAGTATTTATATTCAAACCTCTTCCTCAACTGAATGAGATCTTGGACAGTTATCTACTCTTTTAATACCTCAGTTTCCTCAAAGGATAAGAGTACTTCTAGCACAAGATTGGGTGGCCCTACACAGCATGGCTCATAGTTTCACTGAGTTAGGCAAGGGTCATGTTTCTGAGAGTTCTGACAAAATGTGGCCTAGTGGAGAAGGGAAT
This sequence comes from Oryx dammah, assembly GCF_014754425.2. Lineage (NCBI taxonomy): Eukaryota > Metazoa > Chordata > Mammalia > Artiodactyla > Bovidae > Oryx > Oryx dammah. Next base: position 20,333,206 of record NW_024070210.1, read on the forward strand.
GGCAAAGCACTTCAGTATTCTTGCTTTGAGAACCCCATGAACAGCATGAAAAGGCAAAAAGATAGGACACTGAAAGATAAACTCCCCAGGTTGGTAGGTGTCCAATATGCTACTGGAGATCAGTGGAGAAATAACTCCAGAAAGAATGAAGAGACGGAGCCAAAGCAAAACACCACCCAGTTCTGGATGTGACTGGTGATGGAAGTAAAGTTCAATGTTATAAAGAGCAATATTGCTTAGGAACCTGGAATGTTAGGTCCATGAATCAGGGTAAATTGGAAGTGGTCAAACAGGAGATGGCAAGAGTGAACATCGACATTTTAGGAATCAGCGAACTAAAATGGACTGGAATGGGTGAATTTAACTTAGATGACCATTATGTGTACTACTGTGGGCAAATCCCTTAGAAGAAAATGAGTAGCGACCACAGTCAAAAAAAGAGTCCAAAATGCAGTACTTGAATGCAATCTCAAAAATGACAGAATGATCTCTGTTCATTTCCAAGGCAAAACATTCAATCACAGTAATCGAAGTCTATGCCCCAACCCATAATGCTGAAGAAGCTGAAGTTGAACAGTTCTATGAAGACCTTCCAGAACTAACACCCAAAAACACCCCTATGATGTCCTTTTCATCATAGGGGACTGGAATGCAAAAGCAGAAGTCAAGAAACACCTGGAGTAACAGGCAAACTTGGCCTTGGGAGTACAGAATGAAGCAGGGCAAAGGCTAATAGAGTCCAAGAGAATGCACTGGTCATAGCAAACAGCCTCTTCCAACAACACAAGAGAAGACTCTACACATGGACATCACCAGATGGTCAATACCAAAATCAGACTGATTATATTCTTTGCAGCCAAAGATGGAGAAGCTCTATACAGTCAGCAAAAACAAGACCAGGAGCTGACTGTGGCTCAGATCATGAACTCCTTATTGCCAAATTCAGACTTAAATCAAAGAAAGCAGGGAAAACCACTAGACCATTCAGGTATGACCTAAATCAAATCCCTTACGATTATACACTGGAAGTGAGAAACAGATTCAAGGGATTAGATCTGATAGACAGAGTGCCTGAAGAACTATGGACAAAGGATCATGACATTGTACAGCAGACAGGGATCAAAACCATCCCCAAGGAAAAGCAATGCAAAAAGGCAAAATGGTTGTCTGAGCAGGCCTTACAAATAGCTGTGAATAGAAGAAAAGCAAAAGGCAAAGGAGGAATGGAAAGATACCCATTTGAATGCAGAATTCCAAAGAACAGCAAGGAGAGATAAGAAAGCCTTCCTCAGTGATCAGTGCAAAGAAATAGAGGAAAACAATAGAATGGGAAAGTCTAGAGATTTCGTCAAGAAAATTAGAGATACCAAGGGAACATTTCATGCAAAGGTGGGCACAATAAAGGACAGAAATGGTATAGACCTAACAGAAGCAGAAAATATTAAGAAAAGGTGGCAAGAACACACAGAAGAACTATACAAAAAAGATCTTCACGACCCAGATAATCACAAAGGGGTGATCACTCACCTGAAGCCAAACATCCTGGAATGTGAAGTCAAGCAGCCCTTAGAAAGCATCACTGAACAAAGCTAGTGGAGGTGATGGAATTCCAGTTGAGCTATCTCAAATCCTAAATGATGCTGTGAATGTGCTGCACTCAATATGCCAGCAAATTTGGAAAACTCGGCAGTGGCCACAGGACTGGAAAAGGTCAGTTTTCATTCCAATCCCAAAGAAAGGCAATGCCAAAGAATGCTCAAACTCCCGCACAATTGCAGTCATCTCACACGCCAGCAAAGTAATGCTCAAAATTCTCCAAGCCAGGCTTCAACAGTATGTGACCATGAACTCCCAGATGTTCAAACTAGATTTAGAAAAGGCAGAGGAACCAGAGATCAAATTGTCAACATCCTCTGGATCATCAAAAAAGCAAGAGAGTTCCAGAAAAATATCTATTTCTGCTTTATTGACTACGCCAAAATCTTTGACTGTGGATCACAACAAATTCTGGAAAATTCTTAAAGAGATGGGAATACCACACCATTTGACCTGCCTCCTGAGAAATCTGTAAGCAGATCAAGAAGCAATAGTTAGAACTGAGTTCCAAATTGGGAAAGGAGTATATCAAGGCTGTACATTGTCACCCTGCTTATTTAACTTATATGCAAAGTACATCATGAAAAATGCTAGACTGGAATCAAGATTGCTGGGAGAAATATCAATAACCTCAGATATGCAGATGACACCACCTTGATGGCAGAAAGTGAAGAAGAACTGAAGAGCCTCTTGATGAAAGTGAAAGAGGAGAGTGAAAACAATGGCTTAAAGCTCCACATTCAGAAAACGAAGATCATGGCATTTGGTCCCATCACTTCATGGCAAATAGATGGGTAAACAATGGAAACAGTGACAGACTTTATTTTGGTGGGCTCCAAGATCACTGCAGATGGTGACTGCAGCCATGAAATTAAAAGACACTTACTCCTTGGAAGGAAAGTTATGACCATCCTAGACAGCATATTAAAAAGCAGAGATATTTCTTTGCCAACAAAGGTCCATCTAGTCAAAACTATAGTTTTTCCAGTAGTCATGTTTGGATGTGAGAGTTGGACTTATAAACAAAGCTGAGCGTAGAAGAATTGATGCTTTTGAACTGTGGTGTTGAAGACTCTTGAGAGTCCCTTGGACTGCAAGGAGATCCAACCAGTCTATCCTAAAGGAAATCAGTCCTGAATATTCATTGGAAGGACTGATGCTGAAGCTGAAACTCCAATATTTGGCCACCTGATGTGAAGAACTGACTCATTTGAAAAGACCCTGATGCTGGGAAAGATTGAAGGCGGGAGGAGAAGGGGACAACAAAGGATGAGATAGTTAGATGGCATCACCAACTCAATGAACACGAGTTTGAGTAAACTCCAGGAGTTGGTGATGGACAGGGAAACCTGGTGTGCTGAAATCCATGGGGTCACAGAGTCGGACATGACTGAACTGACTTTAAGGTTCCTGTGAAAATTGTTTAAGAAAGCAATTAACATATTGCCAGGAGCCACAATAAATTAATCTATATGGTAGTCTAGAACATGACAATTCAGTTTCCACAGTTCACTCAAGTTTAGATTTCAAAACTTGAGACCTTAACACATAATGGTGTAAGGAATTGTTCTTATCTTGAATTATGTTAAACATAATTGTTCTCAGTGCTCCATCCTCCTGTTGCTTCCACAGTCACAAAATAATCTAAACACCCCAATTCAATCTGAGGGGGTAAACTCTGAAACAGTACTAAAAGAGCTTAAAGAGTACAGTTTTTTAAATGTTCATGCTAAGTGACCATAAGATCTTACTGTTTTAAATAGCCCCTCAAAACTGAAAAAACTAAGTGAACTGCCCATAGATATGTAACATTTAAAAAGTGTCCTGTTATTAAACAGAAGTCCTAAAATAAAAATCAAATGACCCTTGTGGGAAAAAAAAAGTGAGCTAACCAAGCAACAATGAGTTTCAATACAGCAATTTGAACAGATTCGTAAAACTTTCAGAAAAATTTTAACACATTCTAAATTATAACTGTGTTATATGATCAAGGTTTCTATTTCTTATTTGCTTTCCTCCAAACTTCTGTTATCTTACATAATTTCTTCCTGAGGGAAGGAGAGAAAAGAAATTAAATGCAACACATGAGTCATATTTTAAGAAATTCCTCCTCCTTATAGTTGTTAAACACATTTTAAAACAAAATGAAAGATGATCATTTAAAAAGACACTTGGCTGAAATCCTCACAGAAATAAAAATTTGAAATTACACCAAAAAAGAGAATTGATGGATTTGAACATAGTTGTGTAAATGTTTTTCTAGTAAGTTTTTTCCATCATGCAATATATAGAGAGTTAAATTTGAAATTGTGGGAAACCACTATCCCACAGTAACATCTATAGGAAATTTTTACTTAATTTTCAAAAACATATAATAGCAAACAAAAAACAAAAACACGTAATAGCTTTTAATAATGGCTTTCTTTTTTTCCAAAGTAAAAAGTTCTACTGTTTGGCAACCAATGCATAATATGAATTTATTTAAGCCAATATAAACAAATAATGCTTCTATCTCAAGGTTTACAAACTTTAAAAATGGCAAACTTATGCAGGATATGGCACGCTTGGGGCTGATATGCAGGGATGACCCAGAGAGATGTTGTGGGGAGAGGGGTGGGAGGGGGGTTCATGTTTGGGAACGCATGTACACCTGTGGTGGATTCATGTCAATCTATGCCAAAACCAATACAGAATTGTAAAGTAAAAATTAAAATAAATAAATAAATTAATTAATTAAAAAAAAATAAAAATAAAAATGGCAAACTTATTATGCAAGTACATAAACTCCCCTAACACGACTTCACACATACCAGATATTGGACGCTCTTCTTGCTGCTGGTTCAAAATTCACAAGTGACATATCACAGCCACCAGTCTCATAAAGCGTAGAAGAGAACTTACCTAGCAAATAAATCATTTGTTTAAAAAAGCCATTAGAATACTCAGAAATTTTCCTTCATGAAACACTAATTTTAAACTTGTTAAGAGTTTAAGAAAATGAACTGTAACTTCTTTTTTTCAAAATATTTAAAAAACAATGATCTACATGTAATTCAGCATGGCATAAATCAAAAGGGAATGCTAAACAGTGGACAAAATGTCAACATACATAATCAGGTATTAAAAGTGATTTAAGTCAGCTTTACAAGAGCAGTCTTCTCTTTTCTCCTCCCAGAAGATTTTCAATTCAAGTTACAATATATACAAATTTAATGTTGTTTTAAGGTCATCTGACCACTAGTTATAGTGGTAAGTGGCCATTTGGAAGTGCTGCTGTAAGTTTTAATACAGCTCAAACTGCAAGACAAAAAATTTGTGTGATTACCTTCAGAGTTTCTTGGTTTTATGTTACTTTTAAGAAGAAATGGTGTCAAAATGGATCTAAGGAAGTTCAATGAATGATGTATAATAATGTTGGTGATAATTAAACTATAATATCCAATGAACATTACTAGTTGTATGGTTCTACAAGAGCTCTATGGAGAAATTTAGGAGCACAATTTGCTGTGGCCAGCTATCTACAAAACTCTAAAAGGTTTAGAAACTTCATTGACTGCAGAGGAATATAGGTTAAAAAAAAAAAAAAAAAACTCTTACACAGATGAACTATATAAGATAAAATGACTTCTAATAATGGAATTTTAGAAATCTAAATACTAAAATTCATTCTAAACTTTAAAGATCTATGACAGCCATATCAAATGGTGGGTAGGGAACATAAATAAAAAATACAGATTTCTAGTAGGACAATGCAGTATATAACTGAAACTGTTTGGATCTGGTCCAGGCTGCCTTTTGAATATTTATGCAGTTTTTGTTTTATTAGCTAGAATTACTGAGGTTATAAACATGAGAAATCTAAGGGGCAATTTCAACTTGATGGCAAGGCTAAAAGATTTCTCTTCCATGACTACAATAAGAACAGAACATAATAAGAATTTTTATTTAAGTGAACTCCTTGAAAAATGACAATAAAATTCCCTCTAATATACTAATAATATAACCAAGGGTTTGCAGAACATTTCAACAATTACTTGATTCAAAATGAGTAGAATCAGAAAAACTGCTTAATTAAATAGGATTATTTGAGTACTTATGGGTCATAGACAGAATATGAAAATATTTATAATATGGGCTTTTCTATAGTAGCTTTTTTTTTGGGGGGGGAGGGGTCAGACTATTCCTGAGATAAATTAGGAAAAAAATTTTATGAAATCCTTAACTCATTTGCTGTATTTCAAAGGAGGATTACTCAGCATGTAGGTTATCCAAAACTTCACTTTCTACCCCTCTGTCTTTCAGAAAGAGTTATTCATTCTTAGCAATTCTAACAGAAACCAGAATAAGAAATTAAATTGAAAGGATATCATTTTTTTGAAGTGATGGGGGGAGGGGTGTTTGCAGAAATTGCTAGTAAAAAAAAAAGTTAAAAACTGCCTTGACTGAGATTTTTTAATTTTCAAATTGTAATTGTTTATTCTGTACTCTTTTCTCACTTAGCATGGATAATCAGAGACTAGCTGTGCTACAAAAATTAACTCACATTAGCAGAAAAAAAGAAACACCTGATCAAAACCACAGATTGCATGTAAGTATAGAAGAAATATAAAATCATATTAAATGAATGATTCACACATTAACAGAGCTGGGAGGGTGAAATCCAGTAAGAAAGGAATGTATAAATATTTGTGTTTATATCACATAATTCGTGTATATTTTCCAAGTTGTTCTATATTCAAAAAAATTTAAATTATTGGAATATATTCTGAGCATTTAAGCATTTAGTAATATAAGTCCTATTCTTGGGCTATTAAAAATAATATTTGTATGCACCTGAAGTTATTATTCTTTGTAATTTTCAAGTGAAATAGTAAATGATGATTAAGTCATTAACACAACTATGTTGTCCTTTATTTATAAATGTCTAGTATGAAACATATAGAAATAAAAATAAAAGATTCCTCCTTAAAAGTATTTTAGATAGAAAGCTGGAAAAAATGTTGTCATTTTATTGCTATATAAATCTACAACTCTGAATACATACAAACTAGTGACTAACAAGTAATAAAATTTAAAAATTTCAACAAGGCATAAAACACATCTAAGAAAAGGGCAGCTATCATTTCAACAAACACGCATGACTTCAACAGTTTTGTTTTTTTTTAAGACACTTCTGTCTACCTACTAACTATAAACATGTTTAGGTTCATAAAAAATACATGGTATATGTCAGAACTAACTTAACTTGTATTACGGCTTCCTGGTGTAGTTCCAACTTAATGCCACCAAAAGAACAGATTCTATGTCCCTCTTATATCTCTGGGCCTGGCAACTGATAGCACTTCGGAAGTAACAAATGTTATTCATAAGATAACTCAGAAAAAAAATATTACATTAAAAAATGTTTAGCTTAGGGTTTCTGTGAAAAACTTGTAACATTTTAATATATTAATAATTTACGAAAAACATCTTTGAAAACAACCAAAATAGAAATAAGTACATTTTTCTACTGGTTTATAAAAATTAAGAATCTCTTAAATTTGCACAAATCTTCTTAGCAAACATAACAATTTCATATATATCTCATTTGAGATTAAGATTATAATCACAGTTAACCGTTCTTAAGTAAGTAAATGTGCCCCTATTAATAATCCTATTTTAATAAATTTGTGTATTAAGAAAAATATTTCTATTTAAATATTATTTCTAATGAACATAAATTGGGAAGAAAGTAGAATATTAATGAAATAAGTCCTCTTCACACATGAATATACACTAAGTTATTTCATCCTAATTCAACTCCTAGGTCATAATTAATTATATCTAATAGTTTGGCTATCTGATGACATTAAAAGAAAAGCAATTTCTCACAGGAGTCTGAAATTTCAGACTTAATAATGAGATTGGTCATGATACAGTGTTTCTAAGATAAAGACACATTAAGGTACCTGGTATTTATGTCTCAAATATTATTCAATAATGACTGCAATTATCTACAAAAATTCCATTTAATTACACAAAACTCTGTTTTTGAGGTAGGAGAATTTCAAGTAACCACAGGTCAATAAATAATTGACGAACAAGAAGGTAAGTAAAACTTAATACTGATTTAAAGAACAAGGACCCTTGAAGCATTTTACTGAAGACACAAATGACACAGCAGACAGATTTAAAATAAACACTGGAAAAAACACAGATAAAAGACACAGAAATTAATGAGATTCTCTAATTAGTCCTATCAATAAAAATACTCACCACATAATACAAAGTTCAGTGAATAAGATCATGAGAAATCCTTATTGCTTTCTTAACATCACTCTCATTTATCTTAGAAAGAGGTGGCTACCAGAAGGACAAATCATCCATAGGGTTTTTCAAATCCTCCCAGTACCAACAACAAAGAAGGCCTCTTATATTTCTTGGATAATTTCCCTCTGCAGATCACCTCCCCATTCCCACTCATCCTGGGTTCTCCAAGCCTAACCCTGATACACTGCTTGACGTCTCACTTCTCTAGCATCACTCTCAGGGCATGGAGGGGCTGGCTACAAGAACGAACAGAGATAGATAGAAAGGAGAGGGCTTTATAAAGTGTCTTTAGAAGGCAATGGGGGACACAGAGGCGTGGGATGGGGTGGGAGATGGGAGGTTCAAGAGGGAGAGGAATATGTATCTCTCTGGCTGATTCATGCTGATGTATGGCAGAAACCTGCACAATGTTGTAAAGCAAATATCTTGCAATTAAAAAAAAAAAGATATGGCAAGAAAACTAGAGATCTGTTTCCGAATTTCTGTACCTAAATATAGTAAAATAGTACCCTCACAAGGGAAAAAAAAAAGGCAGTGGGGGGAATACATCAATCTATACAACTCACTTGAGTACCCCATAAAAAGTGCCTTTTTCTGACGGTGATGTGCTCACAATGCGACTTTAATAAATAGATTGCACTTTTTAAGAGAGAAGGTCTTGACAAGTTCCAATTTCTTGGATAGCATCCTCCCTTATCACCATGAGTGGTGCCTCAGTGCAGTCTCAGACAGAAATGACTCACTTTACTGCTGCCTACAAGTTCATGGACCTATTTCTCCCTAGACAAGAGGTCAGTGAAGTTTTTCTGTAAGGGGCCACATGGTAAATATTTTAGGCTCTGTGGGCCAGACGGTCACTGGTGTAGCAGTTCCAGTCTGCCACTGCAGTGTGAAAGCAGCCACAGGAAGCATGCAACATATTCATTTACTTTATTTACAGAAACAAGCATCGAGCTGGATTTTAGCCTCTAGGCCATAGTTTGCTAATCTCTGTCCTAGACCAAAAGCCTTAGTCTTATAAAAACCTCTTTAACTCTTGTTCTAAATGGAAATCAAGTCACTATGCTGCTCATAATTTAAAGTTTCAATACTGAGAACCAGTCCTTCTTCGTAGAAAGTACAACACTGTGCTAGGTTTTTAAAGCAGGAGAATAAGAAAAAGAGAAGGAAAAAGAAGTTATTTTAGAGGAAAATGAAGCTAGTTTAGAAGACAGCTTTTGAGCGACTGAACACACGCGTGCACGCACACACACACACACACACACAAAGGAAAGACAGATAACTATTGCCTGGTAACAGAGAAAGAGATTTATATACTGGTATATTTTACCATGCTCACTGTTCTCTAGCTCTCCTTTAACAAAACACTGTGTTAAGTAGTGTTGTGATTCATTAAGTGGAATCCCGAGATCAGGTGAACTGTCCGGAAGTGAATATACAAGTTCAGATTCTGATATAATTTCATCATCTCACATTTCCTTCGAAAGGACAAGTCCTCCTTAGTTTGATAAAATAATCTATAACAATGACACTGATGACATTACAAGTGATTCAGATAAACAAACAAACAAAAAAATCACAGACTGGGGAGAAGATGTTTGTAACTTGCATCTGATGACTTAGTGGTATCTAAAATATCAGAAGAACTGTTACACGTCAATAATAAAGACAAACAGCTCAATTTTGAAAGTGAGGAAAAGATTTGGACACACTTCACAGAAGAAGATATATGCATAACGAATAAACCCATCAAAGGATCCTCATCACCCTTAGTCATAAGAGACATGTAGGTTTAAACCACAGTAAGATACCATCACACACCCACTAGGTCTGACACTTAAAAAGCCAACAGTAACAAATGTCAGCAAGAATGGGAGCAACTGGAACTCTCATACATGCCGGTGGGAACATACAACTACTTTTGAAAACATTTTAGACAGTTTATCCACAACAGCCAATACCTGGATACAACATAAACTTGTCCATTGACAGATGAATGAATACACAACATAGAGGAAGCTCACAGCAGGGATATCCATCAACAAGCAACAAACTGCTAAGACATGCAACAACATGATGAATCTCTGAAGCATCATGCTAAGTGCAAAACCAAACACAAAAGGCCACATAAAATGTGAGTGCATTTATATGAACTTCTAGGAGAGGGGAAAACAATGATACAAAGCACGGAGTGGATGCCTGTGGCCAGGAGCCAAGGAGGCATGGACAGCAACAGGGGCACAATCGCTTGAAGATGGTGAAAACGTCTGTATCTTGATTTCACAGGGGTGCACATCTGTTAAAGCTCACAAACCATACATGTTGAAGGGATACAGTTTATCATGCCTGAATTTTATGTCAATAAAGTTGATACAAAAACAAAGAAGAAAAAAAAGATGGCCTGAGTAAAAGACAAAGTGGACAGATAAGCATGAGACAGCATGTAGTCAGTGAAATTCCCACAAGTAACGAATCAAGGTTTTGGACAGTGAGTGACATCTGTTGCTTTGTTTTGCTGTTTCATTTAAAAAATATGACACATTGAAAGATTGAAAGCAGTATATAAAATGAAGAAAGTTCTCACCCACCAGAAAAAGCCAGAGCAGACTGTTCTTCTGAGCAATTTTTATCTCCATTTGCTTACTAAATAGCTTAAGTTTTCATGTCGATAACATATACACATCAAGTTCTGAATATTATAGCTATGTACATGAATAGCATAACACAGGAGGGGTTCTCTAGTAACATTTAGTCTGTTTCAAGTTTTTCAAACATACAAGCAATGGTATGATGAATATCCATGTACATATACATCTGTATGTTTCCAAAACCTGTAGATTAAAATATATAGGCATTTTTGGTCTATTGTTCTAAACTGTCCTCCAAAAATATTGAATCTTTTAGTTGTCTACATCTCCAGACCTTTCCAACAAAGGATATCACTATACATTCAGTAGATGAAAAATATCTTAATCCTATTTTTAATATGCAATTTAAAAAATTATGAGCAAAGTTGAACTGTTTGCCAATAATTGCAAGCCACTTGTAACGTTCAACTTTTCTAAAAGGTCATGGATCTTTATCTTATTGATTTGAAGTGCTTTTTGTTTTATTGTGAAGCCTGGCAAGCTACAATTCATGAGATCTCAAGAGTCAGACTCAACTTAGCGCTTTCTTTCGTCTCGTGGCAAAGATGAATGTTGACCCCCAGTATTCATCTTGTCCTCACCCCTTTTAGAAACAGGACTTTCCCCTCACTGAATTTCAGCTGAATCTATGCCTATGTGGGCTTCTCAGGGGGCACGGTGGCAAAGATTCCACCTGCCAATGCAGGAGACACGGGTTCGATCCCTGGGTCGAAAAGAGTGTCTGGTGGAGGGCATAGCAACCTGCTCCGGTATTCTTGCCTGGACCCCATGGACAGAAGGGCCTGGCGGGCTACAGTCTATGGGACTGCAAGAGTCGGACACGACTGGGCAACTGAGCACTACCACCACTATGCCTATGTGCTTGGAGGCCTCTCCCGGCCTCTCTTGCAGCTAGAAGACAGTGACAGATTTCCCAGGTCACAAACTCAAAGATAAAGTCTAGCTCTCCTTGACTTTTCATTTTAGCAACCCTCCTCACCACCCTCCTGTTTGGGGGGAAATGTCAACAACTGGAGCAGTCACTATGGACCAGGCAGGGAAGCTGTATGTGGAAGACAAAAAGAACCAACCCACCTCTAAGGACAGCTCTCAACAGACTACTGAGAGAAATGTAAACTTCTCTCTAATTTCAGTCACTTGATAGGGGAGAACAGGTCTCTCAATGAAAGACTCTACATACATTCTAACTGATGTAACACATACTAATCAACTTTAATATAGAATCTTAATGTTAGAAAGCAGTTAATCTAGTGTTTCAGTGAATTCTTTACAACACAGACTGGCAGGAGACAAATCAGCTATCTCAACCAGTTTCTAGAGTAGTTCATGCATCTGAAACTTCTAAAAATAATACGCCAGTCTTTTCACAGTAACAACAGTAAACTTCTGAGCATTTCCAGGAAATAAAGCTTAGAGTGGATGAAATAAAATTTATCTAGGTTTATTTTTAATTTTAATACTTGGGATAAAAAAATGACACTTTCAAACTCGGCCAGATAAACAGCAAACTAGTACAGGCTTTCCATAAAGCAATTAAGAGTATACATCAAGGTCTCAATGATGTTTTTTCCCCTTGATAGATGATTCCATTTCACTGTATTTATCTTAAGGAAATATTCACAGCTGCACAGAAAAGTCTGTGTGAAGGATATTCTCCAGAGGGCTTATTACAATAGAAAAATATCAGGAATCACCCTGAAGACTAACAGTGGGGTCAGTCAACTATTTTAATAAATAATGTTAATAGCAATCATTATTTACATAATTAACTTACTAGTAGGTACTGTTCTAATGGCTTTGCATATTTTAATAGATATAATCCTCACCAAAAACCTATGAAGTATATTACTACCCCCTTTTGATACATGAGGAAACTGAGGCACGGGGAGAGAAAATAGCCCAAGATCACATAGCTACAGCTAAAAGTAACAGAGCTTGAATTTGAAGCCAAGAAGTTTGATTCTACAGTCCACTATTCTATACTACCTTTCATGTAGTTTCCAGTGATAAAATATTAGGTATCACTAGGTTAAAAAACAATAACATTAATAAATGTTTCAGTTCAGTCGCTCAGTCATGTCTGACTCTTTGCGAGCCCATGAATCGCAGCATGCTAGGCCTCCCTGTCCATCACCAACTCCAGAGTTCACTCAGACTCGTGTCCATCGAGTCAGTGATGCCATCCAGCCATCTCATCCTCTGTCGTCCCCTTCTCCTCCTGCCCCCAATCCCCTCCCAGCATCAGAGTCTTTTCCAATGAGTCAACTCTTCACATGAGGTGGCCAAAGTACTGGAGCTTCAGCTTTAGCATCATTCCTTCCAAAGAAATCCCAGGGCTGATCTCCTTCAGAATGGACTGGTTGGATTTCCTTGCAGTCCAAGGGACTCTCAAGAGTCTTCTGTTCAACACCACAGTTCAAAAGCATCAATTCTTCGGCGCTCAACTTTCTTCACAGTCCAACTCTCACATCCATATATGACCACAGG